>NC_088647.1:37894454-37901954 GCF_964019385.1 Sycon ciliatum | reverse complement strand
ACCAGCAGCACCACCGCCAGCACCACCACCACCAGCAGCACCACCACCAGCACCACCAGCACCACCACCACCACTGCAGCACTGATACTCCGACAGCTCAGCAAACCTGCACTGATACAGTCGTCCCTCCGGCACTTGTTTATCCAGCACCCTTGCAAACCAGCACACTTTCTGGCAAAACGGATTTTTTCAGTTCATTTTCTACTCTTTAATCCGGCACTTGAATTCTTCCTCCAGCAGCGATTTTCTGCAACAAATCACTCAAACTGTACATAATTCGATTTTCTAATCCAGCAGTTGTACATCGCAGACTGTCAGGGACCATTGTAACATACACAACACATGTAACATACACTTGGGAATATCCTATGCCAGTACATAGGATATTCCCAAGTGTATGTTATAGACATGCATTCCACAAAGTACTTGGTTTCACACAGAAAATCCCTACGTTTTGACATACGACACAAACATGTATGATAACAAGTGGGCCGGGTTGGAGGACAGGATTTGATAATCCAGCACCCTTGTTTATCCAGCAGAAAATGCCGTTCCAAAAGGTGCCGGATTAGAGAGGGACGACTGTACTCTGACAGCTCAGCAAACTTGCACTGATATCTCTAATATAACATGGCTCTTGTAGTCTCAGGGCAAACGCTGCAGTACAAAAGGGTCCCGGACCCTCAGTCAAAATGCAACAGCTACATTAGCCATAGAAATGCATGAGGAAGATAACAGCTGATGCAAAAGAAGAAGAAAAAGACACGTTGCATCTTGAGCAATTACACTCACAGGCTTCTTGCAGATGTCACACTGAGGGACCTTGCGCTGAGACAACTCTCCTTGCTGCTCATATCGACACACAGACACACAAACACACAGACACACATACAAACTGAAGTGTAATGGTGACCCCCTCCTCCATCCTGACTGACACTAGCTAGTATTCATGGTGTTGTGTGAATGTCTCCTAGTACAAGTACGTGTACTAGCTGCTTCTGTTCTTTGCTGTGTGCACTGTTTGTGTTCTTTCCTGTATACATGAGTACTTGCATGGCGTTGTCGTTCAGGGTTGAGTCGTGCGTGACTCCTTGTTCCACTGCATGTGCGGTGTGCTTCTTATCTTCTAATCTATAGGCTGCGTGCGGTTGGTGTCCGCTTTCTCTTCATGATCATGAGCCACGGCGTTGTATAGACTGCATGACGTGCTAACGGTGGCTGCCGTGCGGTGTGCGCGATTCACTGCATTCCTGACACTGCTGCTTGCAGGCGCATACATCATTACATGTACTGCACCTTCGCGTGCTCTGTACTTTAGTCTTTAGTTCCGGTTCGATGCACCATGCGCATGCGTCCGGTATGGTGCGAGATGGTTCTTGCTCTCCCAACATTGTTTTTAGTTAGTTCTTTTTCTTAGTCCCAACAATAACCTCATGGAATTAAATCAGTGTGAAACGTAACTATGAGTTCGGTTGTGGGTCTGCAGTAGTCCTAGTGACACGGTTATAGTACAGCTTGTGGTGCCGAAACCCGGGAGGACGTCAGGGATACCAGCTGGGTTGCTGGTTGGCGTCGTGGTTGATTGTACTGTCGCGTGTGGACTCGTGGGGAAACTGAATTTTCCGATCTAAGTACGATGTCGAAAGCTGAAGGATACCTGCGACCCTACCGGGGAAAGGTCGATGATTTCCAGACGTTCTGGGCGAAATTTGACGTGCTGGCGACAATCAACAAGTGGGACTCGGACGAGAAGAAAATGGCCCAGTTACCCTTGTTTCTGGAGCAGGATGCGTTCCTGGTGTTCAGCCGAATGAAGTCGGATGACAAGAAGAAGCCTGACGCCGTCCAGAAGAAAATGGAAGAGGCGTTTTGTATGACGAAGTCGGAAGCCTACCGGCGGTTCAAGGCCCGACGCATGAGACAAGAGGAGTCACCAGATGCCTATGTTGCCGATTTGCAGCGCCTCGCCAGTTTGGCCGGCGATGCGTCGCCTGGGGATGACAAAAATCACTCCGTTGTTGAGCAGTTTCTTGACGGGCTTCCACATGCGTGGGCAAAGCAGGTTAGGTTGTCACTTGTGGGAAAGGACCAGACTGTGAGCGCCTGCTTAGAATTAGTCCGTGCTGTTCAGCTTAGTGATGGCGATTCTGTGACAGCTGCAGTAGGTACAGGTGCTGGAACTGGTAGTTTGGCTGGTGGAGCACGTGGCGACAAGACCAGCAGGAAGTCTTTCTTGTGCTACCTCTGCAATGAGGTCGGCCACATGAAGCGAGATTGCCCAAGGAGGAAGCAGGGGCAGCAGAGTGGGTCCAGCTCCAAGGATGGTGGAGGCCGTGGCAGTACGTGCTACTTCTGTGACAGGCCTGGTCACAGGAAGCCAGACTGTCCGGACCGGAAAGCTTGGCTGGCGAGCCGGCAAGGCGGGAGTGCTGCAGCAGCAGCTGGAGAGGAGCCTAGTCCAGCCTTGGCCTCTGTGTCTGTGCCTTCGCCAGGGCAGCTGCCTAGGATCAAGGTAGACATGTGGACAACGGGCAACAAGGATGATGTGTCACGTATGACAGCAGTCATTGACACTGGTGCTGTCCGATCACTGCTGACTAAGGACCAAGCCCTGTCCTGTGGCCTTGCGTGGTCAGAGTGTGAAAGCAGACTCGTGGCGCTGGATGGCCAGTCTATTGCTGTTCTTGGGAAAGTGGCCGTCAACATTGGACGATTGGATGGCCCTATCCCAGTGCAGATGCCAGAAGCCAGTGTGGAGCTGTTAGTCGTCAACGATCTGAGTGTCGTACACGCCGATTTGTTGATCGGTTGTGATGTAGCGAGCAGCTGTGGTGGCCTACATCTTGAGTATGCCAATGATGGCCGGCTGGAGAGTGTGAGGTTTGGGCCAGTGTCAAGTCCTGTGTCTGCTGCACTTCCTCAGGACGGTCACCCTTCCCGCCACGTGCAAGTGAGCCGTCATGGACAAGGTGTCACGTTGTCGGCACGTGATGGAGAGGTCCAATGGTGTCATGAAACCAAGCGTTGGATTCTCCGCTGGAAGTGGAAAAGTGGTGCAGCCCCTGAGGTTCCAGTGGGCTCTGGCATCGGCCAGTACTCCAGGGAGAAACTGAGCCCAGAGCAGGAGAAGTTGTTCTGCAAGGAAGTCGACGCTTGGATCGCTAATGGTTGGCTTGTGCCGCACGATGAAGCCACACATGGAGCAGTGGCTGGTGTGCTTCCGTTGATTGCTCGCACCCAAGAGCATAAAGCATCCACCCCGATCAGACCATGCCTGGATTATCGTAAGCTTAATGAGCTCATTGAGTCTGAGCCTGGCTATGAAGCCCCCGTGTGCGCCGAGAAGATCAGGCAGTGGAGACGCAGCAGTGATGGTCAGTGGGAGATGCTAGACGTGAAGAAAGCATATCTCCAGGTGCATGTCAGTGCTGAGCTAGTGCGCTACCAGGCCGTTCTCTGGAACAACAAGGTGTACGTGATGACCAGAATGGGCTTCGGGTTGGCGATTGCGCCGAAGTTTATGCACCTCGTCATCCAGTGGATCACTCGCCATCGCCCAGAAGTCGACAACTATGTTGATGATATCCGAGCTCCAGCAGAAGTGACTCAGTGTGTTGCCGACGAGCTTGCAGCCTATGGACTCCCAACGAAGCCTGCCGAACCCATGGAGGAGTCCCGTGTTCTTGGTATGCAACTGAAGGCTAATGCCGATGGCGCCATGGGCTGGTCCAGGAGAGAGATCGATCTAGAGCCACCACCTAAGATGACAAGACGCAAGGTCTTCTCGTGGTGTGGACGCCTTATTGGCCACTACCCGGTCTGTTCGTGGCTCAGGCCTGCTTGCAGTTACCTGAAGCGGCTGGCGACTGCTGCAGGTGGCAATGGATGGGACGATCCACTGCCGGAAACCCTTGTTGAATGCTGCCAAGAGCTGTTCGCGAGGCTCTCCTCCGACGATCCGGTGCATGGTCAGTGGGACGTGCACGCGCAGGCTGACTCCACCTGGACTGCGTGGTGCGATGCATCTGGCCTAGCTATTGGTGTCGTTCTTGAGCTCGACGGGACCGTTGTGGAAGATGCATCATGGCTTCGGCCTGCAGGGGACAAGCTCCATGTAAATGTTGCTGAGCTTGACTCTGCCATTAAGGCCCTCACGCTAGCCACGAGGTGGAACGCGACGCATGTGGTTCTGAAGACTGACTCGAAAACTACTGCGGGATGGCTGGCTCCGGTTGTTGGTGGGTCACGTCGCGTCCGGGTTGGTGGTCTGCATGAGGTTCTGGTGCAGCGTCGGCTGCAGATAGTCAATGATCTTCTTAGCATGACGAAGATGCAGGTGACTGTGGAGTGGGTGCCAACGACTGAAAACCTTGCAGACAAGCTGACGCGCGTGCCGTTCAACTGGCCGAAGAAGAGCTCTGATGTTGTGGCCAGTCTGCCGAGGGCTGTGGCTGTTAGCCCTGTCTCTAGCAATGAGTTGGGCAAAGCCCAGGCATCGGACGAGGTCATCCAAGGAGTGATTCAGCAGATTCAAGTTGGCCAGCCAGTAGCAAGTCGGCGCTTCCGCAGTTGCGCCGGTCAGCTTCATGTGGAGGAAGGCCGCCTAGTCCGGAGCCTGAAGCTGCCTGTGGAAGGGGAAGTCAACGTGCCAGTCGTTCCCGAGTTGTTAGTGCCTGATGTCGTGACCGCTGCTCATGTCAACACTGGTCATGCTTCCTGGCAGCCAATGTATGAGTTGCTCCGCAAGCACTGCTACTTTCCTGAGATGGCGTCTGCCTGCCAAGACCACGTCAAGGGGTGCCAGAACTGCCAAGCCGCTAGTCCAGCAAAAGGCCCAGCAGCCCCCAGCGCCAGAGCAGAGATCCCAGGTCGACCATGGGGAACAGTGCAAATGGACACCCTGGAGCTTGGGCTGAACCGTGGCGGGACACACCACTGCGTGCTCGTGTGCGTGGATGTGCTGACAAAGTGGGTGGAAATAGTGCCAATGAAACGGCACGACGGGCCCAGTGTTGCCTCGGCCTTCGTGAGCTTGTGCTGTAGGTGGGGACCACCAGACGTCATCCGTGTGGACAATGGGACTGAGTTCAGCAATGCCATTGTCCAGTCTGTCTTTCAAGTGTTCGGCGTGAGGGTGAAGACAGGTGCCGTTCGCCATCCGCAATCCCAGGGAGCCGCCGAGAGGTACAATCGGACATTGCTGACTCTCATCAGGAAGGTCCTCGACGAATCATCGGACTGGATGGACGATCTTCAGATGCTGGTCCACTTCTACCGCTCTCGACCGCATTCAGTGACTGGCATGTCCCCAATGATGGCCATGGTTGGGTGGGACCCACCTGTGTTGATTGACGATGGACGCCCTAGGTACGACTTTGACACGTGGCAAGCAGAACACGCAGCACGATCTGCTAGGATCCGAGACCTTCTGGAAGACGCCATGTCGGAAGGCGACTGCCATGACGAGGTGCTGCCCTGCGCTTACCAGGCTGGAGATGCAGTCATGCTGCGGATGCCTAGTCGTCGTCAGAAGCGATTGCCGCCTTTTGAATCCGGCTAGACTGAGAAGAAAGTCATTTCTCCATCAACTGTCGTGATCTGGCGGAGGTCTGATGGTAGATCCCCTCGAGAGAAGGTGGTGAACGTGGAACTCATCAAGCCGGATGCTCCAGGGCCAGGTCTGGAATTGCCAATGGAAAACTTCCCTGATGGAGATGACGGCCAGGAGGGTGACAGCTTCAAAGCAGATGGCTGGCTTGGATGGCTCCCTGATCCGCAGGAGCCTGCTGCCGACGGCCAGCATGTCCGCATGGATCTTCGAAACCGACAAGGCATCCAGCGACCAGCTCGCTTCCAGGATTGATGCTGCTTGGCAGCAAATGTCACCAGGCGGAGGGATGAAGTGTAATGGTGACCCCCTCCTCCATCCTGACTGACACTAGCTAGTATTCATGGTGTTGTGTGAATGTCTCCTAGTACAAGTACGTGTACTAGCTGCTTCTGTTCTTTGCTGTGTGCACTGTTTGTGTTCTTTCCTGTATACATGAGTACTTGCATGGCGTTGTCGTTCAGGGATGAGTCGTGCGTGACTCCTTGTTCCACTGCATGTGCGGTGTGCTTCTTATCTTCTAATCTATAGGCTTCGTGCGGTTGGTGTCCGCTTTCTCTTCATGATCATGAGCCACTGCGTTGTATAGACTGCATGACGTGCTAACGGTGGCTGCCGTGCGGTGTGCGCGATTCACTGCATTCCTGACACTGCTGCTTGCAGGCGCATACATCATTACATGTACTGCACCTTCGCGTGCTCTGTACTTTAGTCTTTAGTTCCGGTTCGATGCACCATGCGCATGCGTCCGGTATGGTGCGAGATGGTTCTTGCTCTCCCAACATTGTTTTTAGTTAGTTCTTTTTCTTAGTCCCAACAATAACCTCATGGAATTAAATCAGTGTGAAACGTAACTATGAGTTCGGTTGTGGGTCTGCAGTAGTCCTAGTGACACGGTTATAGTACAAAACACACACAAACACACAGAGACTCACACACAAACACACAGAGACTCACACACAAACACACAGACACAAACACAAACACACACAGACACAAACACACACATGGACACAGGGAAGCACAAAAGCACAGAAACACAGAACTTCATTTTAAAACGATGCACGGCTAGACAGACAACGTGCCAGCATGCTAACGTGCAATCAAAGTTAGTACCAAACGCAAGAATTCAACAAAAGCTACAATGAACGGGCAATCAAAAGCAATCCTGCGCTTTGGTTTTCAAAAAAAACACACCATGTACCACACACACACACACACACACACACACACACACACACACACACACACACACACACACACACACACACACATCACTGATCACTAGGGTTATGCCATATCCCACACATCACTGATCACTGGGGTAAGGAATATGATTATATCCCATGTCAGAGTGGTGAGCATGTGAACCAGGTATCACCCCCCCCCCCCCGCCCCGCCCTCTTTCGGGCGCCACACACACGCGCGCGAATCAGATATCACACCCCCCCCCTTCTTCCGGGCGCCACACAGACACATACGTGAATCACATATCTCCCCCCCCCCCCCCCCCCCCCCACCACCACCATGTACCCACATACTCTCTGCAGCTACAGTGCATAGAACTGCATTGTCTAGCACTGCCTACACTACCTGATCCCAGCTATCAGTAAGTCATTACACAGTCTAGCACTGCCTACACTACCTGATCTCAGCTATCAGTAAGTCATTACACAGTCTAGCACTGCATACACTACCTGATGTCAGCTATCAGTAAGTCATTACACAGTCTAGCACTGCCTACACTACCTGATGTCAGCTATCAGTAAGTCATTACACAGTCTAGCACTGCCTACACTACCTGATCTCAGCTATCAGTAAGTCATTACACAGTCTAGCACTGCATACACTACCTGATCTCAGCTATCAGTACATTACACAGTCTAGCACTG
>NC_088647.1:37424454-37889454 GCF_964019385.1 Sycon ciliatum | reverse complement strand
CAAGTCATACAGTACCGTATTTTCCGGAGTATAAGCCGCACCCCCCCCCCCACATTTTTTTGCCATGAAATACAGACATCTATTTGCTGATCACTGTTATTTTGGTCATTGGAATATAAGTCATTCTTTTGGGTGAATTTTGAGTGTTCAAAGTGCGGCGTTGTCTCCAGAAAATACGGTACGTAATCCCAATACCATCGACATGACGGAAACCTCGTGCCCATGCACGGTCACTTTGTCTAGCCAACTCAACCACACATGAGAGTGTGTGCATGACTATACACACACACATCCTTGAACCTTGAACTTGCCCATTGCCAGAGGCAATGATAGAGAAAGGACTAATATGGCAGCAACCGGCAGAAAGGTTCGTGGCACACAATACACACACACACACATACTGTGCAAACACACACACACACACACACACACACACACACACACATACTGTACGCACACACACACACATACACGCGCACACATGCTGTACACACACACACCTTGACCTTGCCCATTGCGTAGCAATGATAGCGCATAGTTATTTCTCCAGTCCACAGCAGAACGACTGATGGCGTTTCAGGTCGCCGCTTTGACGGAACATGCGGCCGCAGGCGCAACCGTAGCCAGCAGCAGAAGGGTGCCTTGGGTGGTCGACTGGCAATGGTACACCACTCCGGACTGTTCTGGGCTGCACCGTACCATCAACATGTTGGTACCGGTGGCTCAACCGACGAAACGTCATCCATAATGACGTCCCTCCACCTCTTGCCCGGACTATGCGCGGGACGCGGGGCAGGCAGTTCACCGAAGAGAACACACTTGGGCAACCGGTCATCTTCCATCCGTGTCACGTGTCCAAGCCAGCGCAAACGCCGCTCCCGTACGATGTGACCAATGTCCTCAGGCACTCCAAGGGTCTTTGGAAGGGCTATGGACGCAAGCACACGCACACACACACACATACACACACACTTGTACTTGTTGCTCACTGCCAAAACTGGGTCACGTGGGTCTCCCCGGGAGAGGGGAGAGAGACTCAAAAGGAATCTTGGAAAGATGACTCTATTGGCAATTGAACCGCCCAATGGCTGAAACCCCCTGAAATCCCCAAGACTCTGGGTGGACTTGAAAATGATCCCACTTATGGGCTCACCACACCTCAGTAAGTGGGCGAGGACAAGTTGCAGAAAAAGGATTGACGGAATCAGGGTATCCGTCCTGGGATCCAACTGCAGTTACCCCTGCCCCCCAGTGAAGGTAATACTTGCTACTAGTGTGGGTGGCTAAATCAGAGTGGATCTGATACAAGCTTCACTAGCACCATTGATTACACAAGAGTTAATCTAGCCAGAAGCAGTCCATGGTTAACAGGTATGTATACTTCAAATAGAAAGTATATGAACCCTGAAACCAACAAAGGTGGCAGGTACAACATTACACCTTCAAGCAGCCGAGCCCGTTGGCAACAGACCCAACACAATCAGGCATAAGTGTACCTACCAACCGAACTAGCTGGCACTAGTCTAGAGTTGTCGTTGTCCTGTTCTCCTTCTTGTCTACACTCTTGTACTTGCATAATTCAATACTATAAAACTCTTGTGTTTTGGTGTGAGGGGACTTCATTAGCCGGGAGCAGCTAACACTGGTGGCAGCGGTGGGATTCGAACCCACACCTCCGGGGAGACTGGAGTGCCCACATACGCACAAACACACACACACACACACACACACACACACACCAGGTAATCGGAGCGTGTGGAGTGCCACTAACTGGAAAAATGAAGACGGAATACTAATCAGGATGTTACATGTATGTTTGAGTGAAGCTTTTATTTTATCTTGTTTCAAATTTCTTCCACACAATCAACTTACATGACATGTACTTACTTCCCATCATCTCAGTTTTCTTTTCTATCCATCCATCTGCACTCCATATCACTCCGTATCACTGTTGTAGAAATATTCCTCCAGGTGTGTACTAGTCTCCACAGCCATGTGAAGACACTTTGGGACACGTCCCTAACACCATAGCACTCTCCAGTTGGTAGTTTTACATTTGCCCAGATTATCTGTGACCACAACATGAAATGCATAGCGGCAATCGATGGATGAAGTGTTCATTCTACACTACAGGAGCTGCTAATGCAGAGCATTTTTACACGCTCGATCCCGGCGCTCCGCCTCGTTGCGCCGTTGGTGACACTGACCACGGTCACAAGAGATGTCTCAGTAAGGTAACGAGCACCACAACACTGTCGAGATCAATGTCAACAATGAGAAAGAGAAAACACTGAAAACAACAAAGAAGAATCAAGTGCATGTATGCGACTTGCATGTGTTGCCACTGGCAACTGGTTCTGTGGAGAGGACGATTTCTTTTGCGATTTTTACTAATTTTAGTGCAGTGTGCATGCACCGTTGCTATGCGCATCGAAGGAACCGTGACCATGGTGACGTCGGACGTACTGTATTTTTCCGTGGCGCTTGATCATGTTGATATCCAGCACAGCCCACTTGGACTGTCGCCCAGTGTCGGTGCCCGGCGGTGGATTCACTCGTTGATTAGTCAGTGTTGTCACGGACGTGAAGGCTTTGCCTTTGCCTTTGGCTTTGGAGCTGGTCGGAGATAGTTTTTTTTAGTTTTCTGTCTAACTGTAATCGACCAGTCTGATAAGAGTGGTAGTCGTCGATCTGCAGGCCACCGCAGAGTTAGGAACTCGTTTCGTTGCACGCTAGCTCAGTGACTTCTAGAACCAGTTGAACAATCGCCAAGTAGAAGCCCAGCCACTGTTTGAAACTTTGAACGAGTACTTTGTAATTGTAACTAACGTTCCTTGCGCAGACCATCGCTCACCAATACTTCAGGCATTAGTCCGACTGTCCATATACGAGTTGAGCGGACACTGCGAGTCTTTTGGACAGTGCTATAGCGGATCAAATCGAACTAACTACCTTGAATGAAGTTTAGTCTTCTACATGTCCTGGAGTAGATTCTAGACTCGTTGTTCTTCCTCCACACGCTGTCAAAGTTGATTACCTGTATCAGTATACTGCAGTGTTGAGTGGAGACGAGTGTGAAGGTTAGTACCTGCAGCCGGGGACCGACTCATCCATGCACTGGCGTATGAAGATGTTTTGGTTTGGGGGGCTGACTTGCTGGCAATGACCTTGATGTATGTTGGGCTATGCTAGTACCTATTGTGCGTATGTACCTGTGTACCGGTAATCCTTCTCTGACGGAGATGTGTATGCTTGTGTAAAAGTATGTGACAACACATCATGATATAGGTGCTGCACTTCACTGGACATGTACATAATATGACTGTGTGTGGAGCAATCGTGAAAACCGAGTACTGCACTACTACTGGAATCTGGACAAGAATAATGAAAATGCTGTACATGTAGATGTATATGTATGTTGAACACCAGGGATTGCACACAGCCACCACTGGATATGTAGCTCTGACTGACAGCCTGGCCAAAGTCCAAAGGGAAATTTACCGGAAAGCGTAATACCGGTACATCCGTAATGGTGAAAGAGAGTCGACCATAAAGCAAAACTTACTGGCAAAGGCAGAGAGATACTTGTAAGCTGATGTTCAAGACTTCCCTGATTTTGGCTATTGCAAACAAGAACCTCGGACACTTGAAGGAATCTTCTCCTGCCAGTGATAAGAAGTATTGCAATGTAGTACCGTATTTCCTCGATTAATAGACCCGGTCTTTTGTTTTTTGAAGAGGGTTGGACCCCCGGTCTCTTATTTGGGCATGGTCCATTATTTGAGCACGGTCCACTATATTTTCATCGGCACATCGCTGGATATGGTGGATTTTTAACACGTCATAATATAGAATATAGAACTTGTGCAACGCTCACTGCTCTTGGAGCATTTCGAGCACTCTTGGCGGGGTTTGCAGCTCTTTATAAAAATGCTTTGCTTTACGGGAACGTATTTCATTGCGAAGAGCTGCGCTTCGGTCCTCTGAGCTGTGCTGATGAGCACTAACAGAGCGAAACAGTTGCTGTCCACAGACTTGAATATAGAACTTCTATATTATGACGTGTTAAAAATCCACCATTTCCAGCGATGTGCCGATGAAAATATAGTGGACCGTGCTCAAATAATGACTTCTATATTACAAAATTTAATAATGAAAGAATGCACTAGCCACTACAAAAATTGTAGTTGCGCAACCTAAAATCGTGTCCTTTATTGACCCACCACATGCTTTCTTAGTGCGCATGCGCAAAGCGATGAACTCAAATAAGAGACCGGGTCTCTTATTCGGGCATGGTCTACTATTTTTCCGTGAGGCCTCTTAACTCTCTAGGAAGGTCTACTATTTGAGCATGGTCTATTATTCGAGCATGGTCCATTAATCGAGGAAATACGGTATGTTCCACTGATAACAGATTTTCCACAATGACTAATGTGACCCTGGTGAAATCTTTAGGAGGTCATTGAATTATGGCTGCAAGCCTCGATCGGGCTCAGTTTCTAATGAAAATGTTGAAATTTATGACCACCGCCCAAGAGTTTGGTGGTCGTATCTAGAAATCTTCGCTCTCCGAGAATTACTGTGCTTATAACAGTCAGTCTCGAATTTTTCTGGAAAGTGCCTTTCTTCAGAACGCTGTGGTATAGCAATGAGAAGCACTGACTCCGACTAAAGGAAAGTACTCTTGCCTTTCCGATTTGGAAGAAAACTGCCCATGACTCTGATAAACAACGCTTCATTAGCTGCTACGATGCAAAAACAACCAAGGGATGATCTAGTGAGTGTGCTTCACGCCGGTGACACGTACATTCTTTTAGATCTGAAAAAGTGGAGACTTATGACTGTAGTGATGTCACTTCTCTGCGGTTGACGTCACAGTATAAGAATTAGCAGAGAAGTAGTGTTCTCTGTCCACCCGGGAACGGGTATGAGGGAGCACGGTGTGGGATAAAAGGAGGTGACGAGTGCAGGGTCGGCCTCTTTTGTCTTTGTGCGGAGAGTTGAGTGAGAGTGCCCACCCACCCACCCCAGTAATCATCATTGTAATTTCAGAATTTATATCATCGCTTTTATTCTTCTAGAGTTGTGTGGATGCATCATGGTCTAATGTGTTGGGAGTTTTTTGTTGGACTAGGCAATGGTTTTGTATAGTCATGACCACGGAACTGTGTGCAAAGACGATAAGTTGGGGCGATGTGCTGTGGTGGCACCCACTGGCAATATGGACGTGTTCAATAGTGGTGTACACGTATGAGTGAATGTGCGGATGTGTACGAAACGAGTGGAGTGCAGGGTGGACAGAGAAATGATTATGTACATACATGTACATGAATGACTGCAGGGTCAGCTCTGACTACAATTGATCTGAGTGCATGACCACTGACTGATCTGCACTGCATGCATGATCCTCACTTGCGTGTTCATCAAGTTTAGGGCCTTTGGCCCCACATCCACCAAAAGGTTAGGGGAGGGGGGGGGGCGGGGCGGCTGGCTCCCCCCCTTGCCCCTACCCCCCCCCCCCCCCCCCCGCCCCGATTCCTACACCACTGCCATGATCCGTGGAACATTTGGTTCGAAACACGATTGTACTGGTAAATGATTTGTATTCTCTCTTCCCTTTTCTCAGACTCGATAGCGGACTTGTGAACATCACACAGCGCTCTGACTCTACTTTGCAACATTGCAAGCAGAGAACTGCGGATGAGCAGTGACGGCGAAAAGTCACCAAGTCGTCGCCAGTTTCAATCCCGCATCAAGACTCAACACACGCTGGTGTGAGTTAGCGCACCCTTCACTTCAGCTGATCACCGCAGCTTAGCGAAAGCTGACGCCGCAGTTCTGTTGGACCGACAGCAGGGTGGCCGACAAAAGCTACTGGACACTGGCGTACGCATGCACAGTATCTTCACTGTTGCCGAGGTGCTGGCTGTACTGCAGAGCAATGGACGTATTTCTGACGCCCAAGTAGACTCTGTCAAGCAATTTGTCAAGGACAATCAATTTTAGTCGTACGTTCTTGTTCTGTTTTGCTGATACCCGTACGCTGCTGCTGCTGGTTATCTAGAGCCTAGAGGTTACGTGAGTGATGTGAGTGATGTCATCACATGTGCTTTTGTATGGAGTGCATGACGTCATCCCATGTGCTTTGTATGGAGGACATGCTGTGGAAACCAGTGCTGGTTTTGAATCAAGTAGCGAACAGTTTATATTGAGATTTGAACGGCAAACAGTTTGTATTAAGTGGCAAACCGAACAAACAGTGTTACGAAAGTAGCAGTCATGTCACTGTGGCAAAGCAGCAACATCGCACTGCTGTTTCCGAACACAGTGTCCTCCACCTTGTTTCATGCTGTCAAGCTAACAATAATGACCTGTGTGTGTGTGTGCGCGCGCGTGCGCGTGTTTTTGTGTGTGTACATGTGTGTGTATACGTGTCAATAGTAAAACAGAACAAAAAGTAACAAATAAAAAAATATCGGTACATGCCATGATGCCAGTGACCAAAGGAACCATTGACACTGCACGTAGATCTTATGTGAGAGACGCTGTGACAGGCACTGAAGTCAAGAGACTGGTTTATGGTGAAAATACACATATGAAGAATAATTCTACAATCATCGTGCTCATGAAGATGTACATGTACCTCAGTGACAATACCTGTATGCCTCTCTACGTCTACAGCTAGACGGCATTGTTGTTAGCTCTTGACAGCATGAAACAAGGTGGAGGACACTGTGTTCGGAAACCAGTGACCTTACTACAACCATCCACGGTTGGCAGAGCCCCGGTCCGTTGGAACCATCTGAACCATAAATTGCATAATGGGTGTTGATCCCGGTTCTGACTAGGCGCCGGTGGATTATGCCGGCAGAAACATTGGCAGAATTAGCTACTTTTTCTGGTAAGTTTCATGCATGTTAGGTATGTGGATAAAGAAATGGAGCAGAATTCGAGGAATTGCCCGCCATTATAGGCGATTAACACGACAGGCAAATCCACGTTTACAGGAAAGTCACCATGGAGATATTCCTGCGGGTGACCAAAATTTGCCCGCGGGAATCAAAAGTGTCCATGGGCTTTTTTCCCGCGGATGCACTCATCTGCGGGCACTTTTACAGTTATGAGGCTGTGAGGTCGTACTATGGTACGGTAGTCTTGAACCCTGGTTGTTTGGCCTTTGTCTTTGGGTACTCATTCCAAATCACCACAGTAACGCCGTATACTCACCGGATACTCGCGGGAGCTCTGGCCGCCACCCGCGGCCGTAGGAACTGCAGCCTCACGTTTCACTTCCTGCGGGCACCTGACAAACCTGGATTTGCCTGTCGTGTGAATCGCCTATTAAAGGGGAAGTTAAAGCAAAAATCAAAATTTCACCAGTTGTAGTCTTCGGGGTGCTGAGTCGAATGGTCTTGGTCCGAGAAAGCTGAGACGTTCCCTTCCTACTTGAATCCCAATCGAACTCGCGCACTTCCACCGAAACTGGGTGAGTGCGCCCTACTAGATGGGGATTTGTATGCCAAATGTCACTAAAAGCGCCATTTCGTTCTTATAAAAGCAGGGATGACCGCGATTGGCCCTTATGTTGTAGTCTTTTGGACGCTGAGTCGACTGGTTTTGGTCCGAAAAGGCTGCGATGCAGCGTTCCTCCTTTATTCCCAATCGAACATGGTTGAACAAGCGGTCACGTGCTGCTGCGTACACCAGTCACCTGGTCACCGTGCCTGCAGGGTACAACTTACTAGCCTGTTTGACCATTTTTGGGTGCAGTCCTGTCACTCGAGTTGAACTCGAGTTGAACCATGGTGTGAAAGTTGTCGCCTGCTGGCGTGGTGACCAGGTGATTTGGGCACCCAGGAGCACGTGACCGCTTGTTCAACCATGTTCGATTGGGAATAAAGGAGGAACGCTGCATCGCAGCCTTTTCGGACCAAAACCAGTCGACTCCGCGTCCAAAAGAGCCAATCGGCCAATGGGCCAATCGCGGTCATCCCTGCTTTTATAAGAACGAAATGGCGCTTTTACATTTGGCATACAAATCCCCATCTAGTAGGGCGCAGTCACCCAGCTTCGGTGGAAGTGCGCGAGTTCGATTGGGATTCAAGTAGGAAGGGAGCGTCTCAGCTTTCTCGGACCAAGACCATTCGACTCAGCACGCCGAAGACTACAACTGTTGAAATTTTGATTTTTGCCTTAACTTCCCCTTTAAGGTTTGTATGGTTCTGCCAATTTCACTGCTTTTCGAGCGGAATCTGCCACCTTTTCGAGCAGAATTCGCCGGTCCCTAGTTCTGACCCTCATTATGCTAGGGGAGTTTAGAGTTACACATGGGACAATGTCATGTAACTCTTGGGTTACCATGGTTACCGGTAGGTGTTCTGAGGGTGTAGTCGGAGGCATCTTTATATACAAGTATAAAATGTTTAGTTATGCCTTATGATAAGACTAAGATGGTATAAACTAACGGACTAAGTCATGTAGCATAGCGGAGGCCGCATGTTTTGGCCGCGACTAGACTGCAGATCTACATGAGTACTATAATTATACAGAAGCCTTGCTTGATAGTTACATGATGACTCATGAGGTAGGAAGGCGTGAAAGCGTCCTGACCCTGACCCTGACCTGCTACTGTAAAGTGAGAAACTTTCGCTACAAATTTCGCTATTTTCGTGACCATCACACATTCGCAAATACATGTATAAATCGCCGCAAATCTCTCCGTACATTGATCGTAGACAGTACAAGATCCGACTGAAGAGATAGAATCGCAAAAGTTTCTCACCGTGAACCAGCCCAATTTATGAAAACGCTAAATTTGCGCCGCGAAAGTGTGTCGCTTTACAGTACATCAGGTACAGTAAATATCGGATATAACGTGCCCCTTTGATTTTCGAAAATTTATCACTATATCCGGTGCATCACTGCACTATAGCCGATTTGCATGTTTGACCGACACATGGCACATGACTGCACATGAAATGATGCGTACACGCTGGAAAAAGCATGCTGAAAGTGCATGCATGCTCCGCGGACTGTGTGAGAGGCAACACAGCCAGAAACAGACAAGAGCATGCAGAAAGATACAGAAAAGGACAAGACCATACAAAGGGAGCGAGGGGTAGCGCAGCCAGAAAAGGACATGTGCATACAGAAACGGACAAGAGCATACAAAGGGAGCACATTGCGAGGGGTAGCACAGCCAGAAACGGACATGTGTGTGCATGTGCAGGTAAAATAATGGGTTGGTGCAAAAAGAGATCATGAGTCCGTCGAGTGACATTCGTGACCACAGCATACAGGGACACCTGTCTAAAATTGAGAATTTTCTCTCAGCCACGTCTGCTGCCAGATGCAACCAGGCAACACTGGATCAGTTTTGGAAGAAGTGAACTTTATTGAAAAAACAATTGTTTTGTGATCATCACTCTTGATCATTATATGCGATATTTTCCTGTACATTTGATATGGTTTGCTTCCTGAAGTCCATCACAATAAGCGATATATCGGTATAGCCGATAATAGTGTATATAGTGATATTTTAGCTGTATTTTTTCTGATTTGATTTTGATTTTGACGTGTTCTATCACTATAACCGGTATATCATTATATCCGGTCACTTTATAAACGATACTTACTGTATATGGTTGGGTTGAGCTGAGTGCAACCTCGACGACGTCGGCTGGATCGGAGGCTGGAGCCGGTTGTCTGGCGCGGCCGCGGCTTCATCGTTTTTTCCGTGGCGCGTGATCTCGACCTCAGAGGCACAGACTGCATGCCCCGCATCAGTGCCATGCTACCACGCGATCGTCGACAGGCTTGGCTGTCATTCCTAATCCTAGTACAGTGCCGCTCATGTGACTAACGCGGGACGGGTGACGGGTAGGTCCGACTGGGTCGACTACCTACGCTACATGACATGAGTGGCACTGGGATTAGGAATGGCCAATTACCATGATTACGGCCAAGCCTGTCGACGATCGCTAGCGCTGGGCATTCTGTGGTGGAGATCACGCGCCACTGAAAAAAGCGATGAAGACAGTACAGAGTGAGTAGTCGACAGTAGGCTACGTGACATTGACTTTGTACACCATAATTATAGATATACACGGCCCCGGGCTTCAATCGATTTGACTCTTGCCTTGGAGCTGGTCCGAGATAGCTTTTTTTACTTATCTCTCTTGGTCCGCTCTTGTAATCCACCAGTCCGCTGTACAGTACTCAGTACATGCTCCCGACCGAGAAGGAGCAAGTATTAGTATTAGTTTGTATTCAACGTTTCAACGGTTTGTCAAGAAGGTAAAATCGAACACAGGCGTAGTTGCCAGCGCAAGACTAGGAGACTTAGTAAGAGTACCAGTCGCCCATCTTCAGTCCACCGCAGAATTAGGAACTCATTTCGCTGTATGTTAGGCTAGGCTAGTAGCTCAGACTCAGTGACTTCTACTACTAGTTCTAGAACCAATTTGTAGAAGCCCAGCCACTGTTTGAAAACGTTGAAGGCGTGCTCTGTAAGTGTTGCTAACGTTCCTTGCGCAGACACCATCGCTCACCAATACTTCATTCAGCAATCCGTCCGACCGTCCGAGTCAGTTGAGTGGAAACTTGAGCTAGCGCACCCTTCACTTCAGCTGATCACCGCGGCTTAGACTGTGCGGAGCATGCGCATGCGCATTACTCCAATTCGCCACCTCGGCTTAGCGAAACTTTGAAAGCTGACTGAGTTAGCCCCTCTGCCAGCCTCAGTAGCACGGTGAGTTTCAGAGATGCTTCATGTCTCGCTGCTAAAACATGCATGCTGGTTTATTCTAGGAGAGTTTCTGGATTCATTCCAAACATATCCAGGGGCATGAGCAGGGGTGGGGGGTGCGTTGGGTGCCAAAGCACTCAAATTTCCGATCTTGGTTGGAGAGCCAGCATTGTACACTGTCCGTTCATCACACGTGCAACTCTGCAGAACGAACAGTGACTGTTTACCTGTCCACAATATTTCCAAATGTAGCGTATTTTCCGGAGTATAAGCCACACTTTGAACGCTCAAAATTCGTCCAAAAATGGGAGTGCGGCTTGTACTCCGATGATCAAATTAACAGTGATAAAAAGGGTAGATATCTGTATTCCGTGGCAAAAATGGGGGGGGGGGTGGGTCTGGCTTATACTGCAGTGGCGCTTATGCTCCGGATAATAGCGTACTGGTCGGTGTTTTCAAAATGGTCAAGGAAATTTCTGAGAGTGTGTAGATGTACAGTAGGTAGAAGTAGGCTAGTACCTGTCTGCAGTGGAGTGGTGTTAATACATGATTATAATGTTTTGTGACAGGGAGTAGTAATATAGTAGTATTTTACTACTCTCTGCTTTGTGCATACTGTACAAGTAGGCTAGTACCTGTCTGCAGTGGAGTGGTGTCAATACATGATTGTAATGTTTTGTGACAGGGAGTAGTAATATAGTAGTATTTTACTACTCTCTGCTTTGTGCATACTGTACAAGTAGGCTAGTACCTGTCTGCAGTGGAGCGGTGTCAATACATGATTGTGATGTTTTGTGACAGGGAGTAGTAATATAGTAGTATTTTACTACTCTCTGCTTTGTGCATACTGTACAAGTAGGCTAGTACCTGTCTGCAGTGGAGTGGTGTCAATACAGAATTTGTAATGTTTTGTGACAGGGAGTAGTAATATAGTAGTATTTTACTACTCTCTGCTTTGTGCATACTGTACAAGTAGGCTAGTACCTGTCTGCAGTGGAGCGGTGTCAATACATGATTGTAATGTTTTGTGACAGGGAGTAGTAATATAGTAGTATTTTACTACTCTCTGCTTTGTGCATACTGTACAAGTAGGCTAGTACCTGTCTGCAGTGGAGCGGTGTCAATACATGATTGTAATGTTTTGTGACAGGGAGTAGTAATATAGTAGTATTTTACTACTCTCTGCTTTGTGCATACTGTACAAGTAGGCTAGTACCTGTCTGCAGTGGAGTGGTGTCAATACAGAATTTGTAATGTTTTGTGACATGGAGTAGTAATATAGTAGTATTTTACTACTCTCTGCTTTGTGCATACTGTACAAGTAGGCTAGTACCTGTCTGCAGTGGAGCGGTGTCAATACATGATTGTAATGTTTTGTGACATGGAGTAGTAATATAGTAGTATTTTACTACTCTCTGCTTTGTGCATACTGTACAAGTAGGCTAGTACCTGTCTGCAGTGGAGCGGTGTCAATACATGATTGTAATGTTTTGTGACAGGGAGTAGTAATATAGTAGTATTTTACTACTCTCTGCTTTGTGCATACTGTACAAGTAGGCTAGTACCTGTCTGCAGTGGAGCGGTGTCAATACATGATTGTAATGTTTTGTGACAGGGAGTAGTAATATAGTAGTATTTTACTACTCTCTGCTTTGTGCATACTGTTTATCCACACACATGTACATTTTTGTCTAGAGGTCTAGTCATGTACTTGTCATGATTCTTTTCTATTAATTTTAAATTTATTCTTTTTACCAGGCGTGGGCCATCCCCTGGATTATCAAAATGGGTGCCTTATTATTTTCTTTTTTTCTTTTTCTTTTTCTGTTTATTCTTTTTACCAGGCGTGGGCCATCCCCTGGACTATCAAAATGGGTGCCTTATTATTTTTCTGAGTGCAATAAAGAGTTGTGACTGGTAAAAAAAAAAAAAAAAAAAAAAAAAAACAACAGCTACAGATAAAAAAAAAAAAAAAGTTTATCCACACAAGCAGCAACAAAACTGGATTCTCCACAGCACCACAAGATATGTGTTGAGGAACACATCAAGAAAAGTCGTTTACATCAGCCGGGCAGATCGCCACTGGCACTTGGCCCATATCTCCTAGTCACGGTTGAATCCAGACGAGAGGGATATGTCTCTGAACTAAAAGAGAATGTAGCTGTCACACAACCCTATACTCTCATCATTGGATATCACAAGAAAAAGCCGTGCAGCATATCAATTTGTTACGCGGTGTTTTGTAGTTCTGGCTGTTAAGCGTTTTTGTTGGCGGTCGTGTAAAAGAAAAAAGAAGTTTGGTTCATGTTTTTCCAAGTGCACTCATATACTAGCAGAAGCAGAGAGATACATGGACAAGTTGAAATGTAATTCACTTTTCTTTAGGAAAGCTAGTGAGTCTGATCAACCAGTCACGTTTCCTGCACTATCCAAGAAGATATCCAAGAAGATGAAGAGAAAAAAGAGTGGAGAAATCTGATTTTGGGATCAAAGGAGAGTGTGGTGATTCCAGCAAAAGCAGCATCCAGGATCTGGCTCATTACTAGGAAGCTTACCATTGAAGAGTGATCTTGAATGTCAACTGTGGTGGTTGCTTCTGCTGTTTTGCCTTCATTGACCCGGTACATATCATGGACTATGTGGAAATCTAGCGGCATCCTAGCAGTACTTGGAAGTACAGTCATGTACTACCATGGCATGGTGTGTGTATGAACACACAGAACACATCTACAATCATGTACTTTTGGGGGAAATTTGTGCCCCCCCCCCCTCTTGATCATGATCCTGGCTATGCCCCTGAAATCCATCACAGTGCGTCCAGTCAGCTGCAGTTTGAACCAACACCAATATTTTGGCAATAATACGCGGAAAGAGAATTTCTTCTCTTAGGCGAGACAAAAAATGCAGTTTCCGGGCGCTCCCGCACCAAATTCAAGCTGAAGTCATTTTTTAAACAGCTCATATACATGTACAGTACTGATCGTGTGAGTAGATCTGTGACAGGGAGACACACAAACCCGGGCTTGTACGACTCCCTGATGTACGACTCAGGGCCGTCGTTGGTAGAAATACCAAAAAATTCTCGACAGAGTTCTCTATAAGCAAGAGTAAATAGCCCCCGGAGAGTGCAACTCAGATGGGATTCTTTACCAGCCAAGTCAAAACCAGCAAGTTCTTGTGTTTGTAGTACAGGTAGAGATCAGCTATAGGATTGGTGGTTATAAGAATATACCGGCTATAATGTTATCAGCTTCAGAATTCCAAATCTAAAGTATCTTTTCCACTCAAATTCAACGGTGGTTATAGGAGTAATCTCTGTATATGTATATCATGGTTTGTAAGTTATAGGAAAATAGGGACAGTCGTGAATCAGATACATGTACTGCTCTATTACTATGTCAGTGTGAGGAGAATTAGAGGGAGAATGTCACCTGTCCGCCATGTGTCTCTATCCGTACAAGAGAGCAGACTGAGTATGCACAACTGCACATCACATTGCTCAGCTTTTCTCATCTTTAATTCCAGGTACTGTTTTGTAGAATCTACTAACTTACAAGCTTGAGCAGGCCAATGGGAGTTATAAAATTTGGACTTTAATGTATGTGCATGTGAGTGTGTGTGTGTGTGTGGGGGGGGGGGGGGGGTTGGGGCTTAGAATGTGCAGATCCTTTGTTTGAAAGACGTTCATGCTCCATTTTTCTTGCTTTCTTCAGATACTAATTTCAGTGCGACGGCCGGCCGTGTGCAAGTACTGCTGGTACTATGGTCTGACCCTAACTGTCAACATTGCTAGCCAAGAACTGACGTGCAGTGAATGAAGCCTGATTGTCAATTCTTGTAAGTTTCAGTCCTGGATCAACAGTTGCCGAACCACAGCACAAGCACACAACACAGGCACGGTTAGCAAGCACACCATTCCACTGATCACCAACTAGCGATTACCTTAGCCATCCTCTATGACAGTGAGTTTGTGAACTGTGTTGCATGCTGGACAGCTAAGTTCATGAGTCAAACGGTTTGCTTGAGATCGAGACTGTAGATGTGTTCAGGCGGTAACTAGATGCTAGTTTAGACCAGAGACAGTTGTTGAAGGGGAAAGGATGTGTTGTACTGCAAGACCGGAGACAATTGGTTGGTATGGCAATGCAGAATTTTCCCTTAAAGGATTAGGTACTGAAGTATTTTTTACAGTGCTATGCAAGATAAAAAGTTTGAACTCTTATCAAGCTGTGCAGGACTTGAAATAGATTCTACAGGCTCAGTTCATACCAGTGGTGTACCCAGGGGGGGGGGGGGGTGCTTAGGGTGCTCAAGTACCCCCTCAAAATGTTCGACATAGGCCAACGTTCATGATGTACCCACAGGGGCGTAGAAACAGTTCCGGCAGGTCCGGCATCCGCCGATGTTTCGCCAAAAAAAGAAGAAGAAAAAAGGCAACAAGCTCGTTTTCAACCATGCAGAGGGTCAAGTCCTACACAGTACAACCGGCCAGGAAAGGCTCAAACACATGACTCCTGATTTTCCTGTATGTCCACAAGAAACTGCTGGACGTCTAGTGCCTGAAGAGTGAATTTGAATGTGGAAGTGAGCATCAGCTCTCCCAATTCGGACAGTTTTAAAACCTCAAGTCTTTCATGATACCACAGTATTTGTTCATATCAATCCTTTTACAAGTAAAATCGCCCTCTTCATTCAGTAGAGACAGAGTCGAGTGAGCTGTATTCCCGGTGCCAATAGGCGGTCTCACCACCCCTGTATGGCAACTTCCCCATGCCTAACCTTCAACACAAAGTCCATACTAAAGTAGTCATACTGAGCAGAGTTAAAAATTAAAGAAATTGCGACCTGTAAAGAGCTAAAAATCCGCCGGACCATTGGAAATCTGCTTCCTACACCCCTGACCCATGCCACTAAAAGTATCATAACTTTGCCACCGTTAGTCTGATTTTTTTGCCTTCCACTCGCTGTCACTAGTTGATCATAGTTAACCGTGTTACATGTACTTAAATGTGCCAGGACGGAGGGCTATCCATATCGTCAGGGCCTCGACTTGTTCTATTCCGATTTTCCGGAAACACTCCGATCAGTTGTTCCGACAAAGCGACCGAAACGATTGTTCACGAAAGTGTACTAATTTGTTGTTTCGGGCCCTTGAAATCCTAAAAATGTTACGGCTTCGAAAAGGGTCGCTGCCCCCTCGACTCCCTGCCATTGAACACCTCAGACACAGCTTCTGATTTCTGCCAACAGAAAAGTGTCAGCCCTCTGCTAGTATCGTGTTTGGGGGGGGGGGACGCGGCGGCTGGAATGTATTGTATGGTTCGAAAGCCTACGGGACTGGCGCTAGCCGCGATGGTTTGCGAATTTCGGCATCTTGCCCTGTTCTCGGCCCCGCAATTCTCGCATAGCTTGCCAGCTTCTGGGCAACAGCAGTTTTTTCCACACTTGGAACTGCCAGTGCACTGGCAACACTGGCTGTCAGGGACGCCAGTCGCGGGGTTGCCCTTTGCGGGCATCGCTGTGGAGAGAGCTGTCATGTCTCTTCTCTACTTATGCGAAGTTCGCGAAACGCGGGGAACTCACGAGTCAAGTTCGAATGCATAATTCGAAGTACGAAAAATGCGCCCGCTGGATAATTCGAACTCACTCTCCTTACAGAAAAGCTGTTCACAGTACAGTGGCTAGGTCCTTCGAGCGCATATTTCGAAGTGAAATGGAGTTGCTCTACTCGTAATTCGAAGTTCATTTTTCCTCCTTCTCTAGCCAAGAGTGACTCAAAAATTGATCCCTGGTCCGCTCCAGGATCCACAATAGCGTTGAAGAAACCCACCTTCTCTCGAAACTTGATTCAAGCCTGTGCAAGACAAAGTGCAAAGATTTTACTGAGGACGACTTCTTCCAGGTGTCTGGTTCCCTTCGCGGATCTCAGTGGCTTGGCGTGCCGTGCCAGCTCATGCACAGCGATGTTTGGGACTGAACAACAACTTGAAATCGTAAAAAAGAATTGTCTGCCTATGCTCCACTTCCGTTCAGACTTCTTCAGAACGACGCCGTTCTGCTCTCCAACGGGCTTTCATGACGCTGAGAAGTCAGTGCTGTTCTTTTCCGTTGAAATTGTTTCAGCACAGCTGCAGTGACTGACAAATTCTTCACTAAGAGCTTCGTAGAAGATGAAGATAAATGTGCAATGACCTTGTGTCGATCCAGTGTTTTGATAAAATGAACTAGTTCCTTGTACCTGACCACCCATTTTTCCTTGATGCAAATAAAATGTGCAAAAGTAGTCAGCATGCAATTATTTTGAGCATTTTGATATACATATCATGTCAGTGCATGGGACTGTATTTGGATAATAAGAAGTTCTGGATAATTCGAAGTTGCGGCCTTGCAATTTGAGGTTGGAATTAGAGGAAGACTACCTGTAGTCCTTAAAAGAGCAGTAGTCAAATTGAAAATGTTTTCATGATATGATCTAGCAAAATTAGTGTTCTCTTGGATCTAGCTTGCAGAGGAAGTAAAGTTTGTCCTCCAAAGTGAGGGATATGTTTGTGATTGCTAAGTGGGTACTTTAAGGCCTCATGGTTGCTCCATCCTACAGAACAGCTACTACACTTTCCCCTCGACTTGGTACATCATGGTAAATAGCGCACTAAAAATCAAGATATCAACCATCCATGCATCACATGTCCATGAATGGTCCTTTATTGGGTTCTTTGGGAAAGGGTTGGAGCAGTTCCCTCATTGCGGATCCTGCATACGCCCCTGTCTACTACTATACACTGTGTGTAAGTTGATAACCTGTATCAGTATAGTAGAGTGTTAAGTAAAGACACATGTAAAGCCATTACAGTGTAGTTAGTGACTAAGAATGAGCATAGGCTGCTCATCCATGATTCATGATACATTCTCTTCTGAATATTATCAGTACTTTAAAACCTGACTTCTATTCTCAAATTTCCTTCTTTCAGACACCACAACAAACGTGTGCATCTTACACACTGTACCGCCAGATGTAAAGGTTGCGACAGCGTAGCAAGGAAGGAACTGATCACTGCAGTGAATGAGGCATTGTCAACTCTTGTATGTTTGAGTGACCTGGATCACTAGCCAAGCTGAGTTTCTGGTAATCACATAATCCAGCTGTTCAACGCCTAGCAGCTGCTTTCATCTCCCGGTGATAGCGGTGAGTTGTATTGCAGAGCCACGACTACCATTGCTAGCTTCTGTATTCCTGGGAACTTGTGCCGGATAGTGTTGGGTCTGTTGCCAACGGGCTCGGCTGCTTGAAGGTGTAATGTTGTACCTACCACCTTTGTTGGTTTCAGGGTTCATACACTTTCTATTTGAAGTATACCTGTTAACCATGGACTACTTCTGGCTAGATTAACTCTTGTGTAATCATGGTGCTAGTGAAGCTTGTATCAGATCCACTCTGATTTAGCCACCCACACTAGTAGCAAGTATTACCTTCACTGGGGGCAAGGGTAACTGCAGTTGGATCCCGGGACGGATACCCTGATGCCGTCAATCCTTTTTCTGCACCTTGTCCTCACCCACTTACTGAGGTGTGGTGAGCCCATAAGTGGGATCATTTTCAAGTCCACCCAGAGTTTTGGAGATTTCAGGGGGTGTCGGCCGTTGGGCGGTTCAATAGCCAATTGAGTCATCTTTCCAAGATTCCTTTTGAGTCTCTCTCCCCTCTCCCGGGGAGACCCACGTGACCAGTTTTGGCAGTGAGCAAGAAGTACAAGTGTGTGTGTGTGTGTGTGTGTGTGTGTGTGTGTGTGTGTGTGTGTGTGTGTGTCCAATATGGTGCAGTGGTATGTGCAGTCGATTTCCAATCGAGAGGTTGCCGGTTCAATGATTCCCGACGATTATGATCGCACACATCTTTCTTCTCTTTCTCATTCTCCTAGCTCTTCTTTCATCCTCCTGGGTGGTTACCAACAGCCAGTGTATGCCGGAGTATGTGGTGTGGCGTGTGTGTGTAAAAAAAATATTAATAATAATGAAAAATAGGGATTTGCTGGCCAGAAAAAGCCACTTAACCCTCACACCACAGAAGAGATGAGCCAGTGGGGTGTCGCAAGCTTATATTGAACGTGAGCACGACATGATTATTGTGATCATGATGACGTATAACATAGTTCGCGTGAAATGATCGGACTGGGCCATCTAAGGCCGCCCATCTGAAACATAGTATGATAGGAACAAATAACGCCGTCTATTGGCTTTGAAAGAGCGTTTGAAAGATGACCCATGGGGTCATGTAACAATCATAAAGGCTGGGTGTACCAGTACATTGCTATGGCAACTGCATGACCACTAAGTACTCGGTAGTACCCACAACTAGATTTTAAAAATGTATTGTCTGCGGCAGCCGATGGATGTGCACCATGCGGATTTCGTGCCCATCGGCCGAGCCCATGTCTCCCCTCCGTCCGCTAGGTGTGGGAGGGTGGGAAACAAAATTGCGTGGCGAGCTCTCACAGCAAAACAGACAACTGGCAAAAATTACACCAGCCAGCAGTAGAAGAGCCGTCTACGGATGCATCCGCCAGACGAAGGGTGGCTCGTGCGGGATGTCGTACGCGAGTTCGACTCGAATGCGGAACTCCGCAAGAGTGCGTGCTTGCGCAAGTCGACTACGGCGGCACGGCGGAGTGTGTAAGGTCACCTAAAGTCATCTAGCGGGAATATTCCCGTGCGGGGCGCGGCCCGTGGCGTGCTGGTTAACTACGGTTTGCGCAACCGTCAAACCAACATCTCAATCATCTGTTTGGTGGATACCAGGCTAAAAATTAGTGGCGGTCAATTATAGTGCGTTTCAAAAGTATATACCTCTAGACGTTTTCGAATAATTCAAATTTGGTTTGAGAAATTTCTTCAGAATATTGCTCAGGCAGCTCACGCAATTTTTCTCATGGAAATTTCTAAGCGATTGGATAACAGACGCCCAATTTCGAAAATTTTATGCACAAAGTGATCACAGATTTTATGTGGTATTGATGCTGGCCTAACGGTTTTTTGAAACCAGAGGTCTGGACACTTTCGCGATGGGCATGTCTGAGGTGAGGTGTGTGTGTGTGTGTGTGTGAGTGTGTGTGTGTGTGTGTGTGTGTGTGTGTGTGTGTGTGTGTGTGTGTGTGTGTGTGTGTGTGTGTGTGTGTGTGTGTGTGTGTGTGTGTGTGTGTGTGTGTGATTTCCAATCGAGAGGTTGCGGTTCGATTCCGGACGATTATGGTCGCACACGTCTTTCTTCTCTTTCTCAGACTCCTCCTGACTTGTCTTTCATTCTCCTGGGTAGTTACCAACAGCCAGTTCATGCCGGAGTATGTGGTGTGATGTGTGTGCAGAAAAATATGAAAAAGACCAAACGTAGGGAGTCACTGGCCAGAAAAAGCCACTTCATAGCTGTGTGGTGTAGACCAGGCTGAATAGTGGCGGTCAATTCTTCAGCCTTGCAAGCTGTTGAATGGTGCAATTCCAGCACAAGTTGCTATGGCTTCTGCTGTAGCATTGCCATCATCGCCTCCTGCGATGGGCGTCAAAAGCTCAAAGGTCAAAGGATAGTGTGTGTGTGTGTGTGTGTGTGTGTGTGTTTGTATGTGTGTCTGTGTATGTGTGTGTGTGTGTATGTCTGTGTGTATGCAGTAAGCTACACAGACCATGACTGCAGTGAAGAGTGTATGAACCGTGCTACAATAACCAGTTTATCATCGTCCTGAAAGTACTTCAAAATGTCTAACAGTAAGTCAGACCAGCAGTCCACCATAATTGAATGTGCAGTATCTTAGCAACAAGCCTTTGGTTACATGTGATTACAAGAACAAACAAGAAACAAAACTCCTATAGACAACAGACTTGCTATAGAAAGCAGATACCTTGTAGAGAACCAAACCCATTATGGAATGTTTGTTGCTTACAACCTTTGAGCCGCTGTTTTCCTGCCGACTTGACTTGTCATTTGACTGATCGTGACTGCCATCCCGCAGAGCCGCCCGTATACAAGAAATCCATCAAATGGTTCACTTTGCAAACCTTGGATGCAGGAGGCTACATGATGTTGATGTGTCCAAACATGACCCAGTTGTCATGGTGATTGGTTGTCCAGGATACTGTCCCAAAATTACTAATGATTATCTGCCAATGGGGTTTTGATTGGTCAGACATTCCTGTATATTTGGTTTGTGTCTCTTCGTATTCTCACCAGGTGTCGACGACGTCAAGCCCAGGAAAGGAAGACCGCCCCAACAGAAGGCACTCGCAACAGCCCTGTCAAAGCCAGCTATCGCCGTTTCAACCAGCGTACAGCGTGTCAACTCCAGGAAGGGAGCGCCCAAGAAGGTGCAGGCAACAACAAGCGCTCGTCGTAGTACTCAGCAACTACGACAGCGTCAAGTTGCAAGGACACCGACCAGGAGCTCAGCTGATCAGATAGCGCTGACTAACACTATCTCGAGTAAGTGTGATCCCAACCAGCGTGATTCACACAACCCATCAGCTGAGATAAATCATAGTGCAATAACAACATAAGTGCAATAACAACATATTTTATCATGTCCCCTGCGCATCTGAATGCCATACATAAGAATGTTCCGGAGCACCTTGAGATTCACTCGCGGACGTGCAACAATTGCCACCTAGATGTGCTAGAGGCTGTTTACATTGCCAAGCTACAGCTTGAGCTTTGTAGACAGAAGGAGTTTGTTAGGAACAGCGGTGGATCCAGCGATCTTTACAGGGGGGAATTCCAGTGTAGTCAAAACTGAATAGCTGACACATATACATGGGCATGCATATGGTTTCCAGTAGTAGATTTAAACATTTTAGGGGGTTCCCCTGAACCTCTGGAACCCCTCCTGGATCCACCCCTGAGAAAGCTAGTGCTATTTTGACTTCCCACTTCCCAACTCACACCATTCTAATTACGATAACTTTAAGTACAAAGTAGAGGCGATGGTTCGATACCGGAACGTCTTGACAGCCACATTTGTATAGACCCAAAACGATCATCAGCGTTGATTGTTCACTCGAAATATGTTTGTGGAAGGAAACTGGCATGTTGAAGTTTGCTCTGAGGCCAGAGTCAATCGAACTGAGCCACTCCTTTGTGTTGACCCACTGCCTCCAAGTTGCCCAATTTTTCGCTTCAAATCAGAGGTGGCTCCAAACCGGACATGTTTTAGAGTGCACGTCAAATTCACTCTGAGTTCTGAAATTGGGTAATTGCTATCGCTCCACGATGGCCAGTACAGAGTAACAATAAGCCTTGTGTGTGCTTCCATTAGTTTTCATTAGTTTTGATTGGTATGCGGTGCTTTATTGGCGAGAGGCGAGCTGCTGTTTACCTGCGACAAGAAGTTGATTTTTCGAAAGTCGTAAAACTCAAGTCGCAGTACAAAGCAACGTGTCAAAATCTCACCTGCTTGGTATGGTGCTTCTGGTCATCGCAGAGCCATGAAATTTTGGCTCGGAGTATAACACATCGTAGTCTCACTGTGATATATGTTTTCTAATCAAAATACCAAGAGAGAAAGTGAATATTGAGTCCGGTCCGGTTTGCAACCTATGTCCTATTTGAAACCGTCGCCTCTACCAGAAACCGGTGTAAAAAATATTCAGCATGCAATGCATACATCTCACTGGTGTAAAAAATATTCAGCATGCAATGCATACATCTCACTGCTGTAAAAAATATTCAGCATGTAATGCATACATCTCACTGCTGTAAAAAATATTCAGCATGCAATGCATACATCTCACTGATGTAAAAAATATTCAGCATGCAATGCATACATCTCACTGGTGTAAAAAATATTCAGCATGCAATGCATACATCTCACTGGTGTAAAAAAATTTCAGCATGCAATGCATACATCTCACTGGTGTAAAAAATATTCAGCATGCAATGCATACATCTCACTGGTGTAAAAAATATTCAGCATGCAATGCATACATCTCACTGGTGTAAAAAATATTCAGCATGCAATGCATACATCTCACTGCCGGGTGTAAAAAATATTCAGCATGCAATGCATACATCTCACTGGTGTAAAAAATATTCAGCATGCAATGCATACATCTCACTGGTGTAAAAAATATTCAGCATGCAATGCATACATCTCACTGGTGTAAAAAATATTCAGCATGCAATGCATACATCTCACTGCCGGGTGTAAAAAATATTCAGCATGCAATGCATACATCTCACTGGTGTAAAAAATATTCAGCATGCAATGCATACATCTCACTGGTGTAAAAAATATTCAGCATGCAATGCATACATCTCACTGGTGTAAAAAATATTCAGCATGCAATGCATACATCTCACTATATCTACTTCAAGTACATACATAGTAAAAATATTAATAATGAAAAATTTCCTGCCCACACTAACTTCACATGGGTCCTGCCCGGAAATATCGATTCTACTTTGATCTGGCCTTACAGAGAACCAAAGCCATTATAGAATGTTTGTTCCTTGCGACCTTTGAGCCGGTGCTTTCCTGCCAACTTGACTTGTCATTTGACTAACTTGTGGGGTGCCATCCCGGTTGCATACAGGAAATCCATCAAATGTTTCACTTTGCAAACCTGCAAGAAAACACCTCTCCCTGTTAAAAGCACAGCTTTACCGGGAGGTCACCCCACATCAGTTTAGCTTGTTTATGCTGAGGAAGGGGGGGGGGGGGTGGGGGTGGTGCACAAGGCTACATGATGTTGATGTGTCCAAATATGACTCAGTTGTCATGGTGATTGGTTGTCCAGGATACTGTCTCAAAATTACTAATGATTATCTGTCAATGCTGTTTCGATTAGTTCGACATTCCTGTATATTTGTTTTGTGTCTTTTCGTATTCTTTAGATGAACCATTTGGTGATCCCAAGTTCATTGCTAATATCTTACCCTGGATCTGTGAAATTGATACAACGAGGTTTCGACATGCTGTGCAGGGCAAATGCGTGTTCATAAGTATAACGGAAATTGAGACATTGCTGCGTCTGGAGAAATACGAAGGAAAGGAAAAGCATAATTCTCACATCATCAGTCTTATTCGTCCTGGAGGCACATTTGCTTATAAACTGCTCTGCAATGCAATCCATGACTTGGGTCCACTGTACAATGAAAAGTACCAAGAAATGCTTCTCCTGTTGCCCGTTGACCAGCGACCAACGGCCAAGACATCATCTCATGAGACAGGTAATTGATATGTCCGGAATGGGGTTGGTCACAAGAATGGTCTTGGGATGTGGATGTACCACATACAGTGTGATGCAGTAGTTGATATGTCCAGAATGGGGAGGGTTTCAAGAATGGTTTTTGGGGTGTGGGTATACCACTTACAGTCTGAACGTCCCCTATTTAAATATAAACATTGCCATCAATCAAACTTCTGCTGTCAAGGGAAATTTTAGTTTTGTACCTTACCAGCAGAATTAAACTCATTACACCAAAGTATAGTCTACAGTACATTCAGAAAAAGATGATATCCTAGCTTTTGGCCAGAAATGGGTCAAATTTTGAGTTTTTTCTCAATTTTTTTGCAATCCCCCATGGAATCCTCTTCCAATTGTGTTTTTGAAGTCTATTTCTCCAAAAATCAAGCCATAACAAGAATAGGATTTCGGCCGGGTTTTGCCCCCAAAGCACTGAATTGGGGAAAAACCATGAAAATCCAACCCGTGCACTCCACTTGCAGAACAGTGCATTTGAGGTTCAAACCCCAGTTGAGGTACCTTTTTTGGACCCTTTTCAAGTTTCGAATCTCGCGTCACTGGCGAAATCACCAAGCACGAGTGCTCTCCGGGGCCAGCGCTCATCTTTTTCTGAATGGACTGTAGCTAAAAGCGAACTGTACCCCTCTTGCGGCCGCGATACACAACAGAAGGCCAGCTGTGTAGTAGGAGAGAATACTTTGTTCTTTCTCCAAGGAGACGTCTGGACAACTGACGTATGACAACTGACAAGTGAATATTATCCAGGAAAGTGGTGCACTCATCAGGGCAAAAGTGGTGCGCTTATCAGCACAAAAAATGCACGGGTAAGCGATACAATGCTGTCCCAATGGGGACCAGTGCGAGAAGTGTGTACAGAGCGGGTGACTATAAATTCGACGGGGCACGACGGGACGGGACGTAAGGATCGACGGGAAGCGACGGGACAGTCTGACGGCGTCCAATGTGAACACCAGGAACGGGAACGCAGCCGTACTGCCGTACAGATCGGGAAGCGACGGGAAGAGTTGGATCGATCCAACTTTTCATACCGTAGACGGGCGTAGACAGGGATGCAAGTGTACAAACCAGCTGCATTTTGAGTGTGAACAAGAGACGGCGTTGTGCGCCGACTACTCCCGATTCGTACTTGAGAAATTTTTAGCATTTCGAACACTGTGCTTCCCATGATAACTCGCAGAATGGCTAACACGACTTGAGTTGAATTTTTGCAAGATACGGTCTGGTGTCACTTATGGTACTTTGGTATAGTTCAGGAGCGTGACAGACGAACTGTTTTATCATTCCCTGGAGCTATAATTTGAATGGCACGCCTTTCGATGCTACTTTTTTGGTGTTCATGAAATACTGGTATTGTGAACTTGATTCCGCTTCATTCAAGGAGAAATAATTGAAAAGAAATACCGAAAATAAGAAAATAGGTCCAAAGGTCACCCTGTCATGGGCCGTGCCTTATGACTGGCGTCATTCGCTGCTGAACGACAAAACGACTGCAGCATGTCGTGTCGTACGAATCGTACAAGATTTTACAGTTCATCCCAGCCTTCCCGACAGGAGTTACGTCCCGTACCGTCAGCGTTCCGTCGAATGTGAACTAGGCTTTATGCATGTGAGTACACACCTGTAGCAAAAGCGCAGCAGCGTGTACCACGATTCAGCAGCATGTACCACTATTCAGCAGCGTGTACCACGATTCAGCAGCGTGTACCACGATTCAGCAGCGTGTACCACGATTCAGCAGCGTGTACCACGATTCAGCAGCATGTACAACTCTATCCCCCACCGAAAAAAGACATGCTCTCCTGAGGATGAAAGCAAAACAAATGAAGCCCAAAAAATTGAAGAAGACAGATCGGAGAAGAGAGAAAGATGAAAGAAATGAGATTGTGAATGAGCATTAAAATGCGAGAATAAAACACAACATGTATGACTACAATTGTTGGACACGTGACTAGTAGGCGCACACTGGACTCCGCGATGGGGTTACGAAAACTCACAGAGAGACAAAGACGCACACAGAAAGAAACACGGACTAACAAGAACATCTCAACCATCGCCAAAAATCAGAAAAGAAAACCACACGAAGGAATGGAAGAACAGCAAGGAAGAACACATCGACTGAAACAGGAGCAAATAATCATTGAGGACACCAGAAACCACTCAAACAAATCGGTTACCAATACGCATAAAAGACATTAAAGAAAAAATCACACAGCGCTACCCTGAATAGCCCCAGGTATCCACCCTGACAACCACAGGGATAACACCATAATAACACCGGAAACATTTAGTACATCCGCTCGCAAAGCAAAAAACCAAAACCGTCAGGCACTTATTGTGACGCACATGTGACAACCAGCAACACCCAGAACCCACAGCACCCGCAAGGCAAACCGATTCAAATAAGAGCATGATCCCTCCAGCCCACCAGGCAGACCGTGGTTCACCAAGATCGGACGCTCGCCCACCCATGTGAACTGAAGAGACCCACATGCCGAAACACAATACAAAAATTAATAAGACGCTCACAAAATATTTCAACCTGGATCTATAACTAGAATCCTAGATACATTTTCGCACCTCCCACCAAACCAGAATCTAGCAGCTTTGCTACATTTTCGGCAGTGCATGTCCGAGCACGACAACGCTCCACACAGAACATGGAGAACAGTTTTTAAAGAAAACGCTGCCCTGTTCATTGTGTTGGACTTTGTGAAATGCAGCTGTGGAGTATCGACCAGTGATACTGGCATTATTTTACAACAAAGCTGTACACAGCGTCAATCGAGATTACTCACATATTTGTTTCTTTTGTTGACGCCTTTCAGTTCAGTTTTTATGTACGTGTGTATGTAAACGGTACAATCAGTGGTTCACACAAACACACAGACACACAGACAGACACACACACACACACACACACACACACACACACACACACACAGAGGCACACACACACACACCCACACACACACACACACACACACACACACATACACCTTGGACCTTGGACGCGCTGCCATATTCTGGCTATGCGGACCCCATGGGGGGTTGAGCAGGTTCGGAACAGTAGGGGCGATGACAGGATAGGTCCTGTGGTCTACTGAAACGCCGACCGCAATTGCAAACGATACAGAAGGAGCTACGGTCTGTGTTGGTTGCTCTGGCCGAGCCACGGCTGCACTTGTGACATTTCATGCCTTGGCGCGATAGCACACAGCGGTTGCAGCGGGCGCAGTGGAAGCTGCAGCGTTCGCAGGACATATTGTTTGTAACCGGTGACTCAAGTGTGTCAGAAGATGCCTCTGCTGGTGATGTTGCACACATACACACACACACACACACACACACTCGCACACACAGACACACACACACACACACACACACACACACACACACACACACACACACACACTATCTACATTTAGGAATATACTTGTCAACATATCATCACAGTACATCTGTACAATGATATACCATCAAACAATTAGTTCTTTTTCCTCTTTCCTGTCCTGTGTTTCACCACAGTTGATGTTGCTACTATGCGTGCAGGCAGCAACACAGCTAACGATGGCACAGTGACATGTAATATACTGTTAGTGAATGATGATGGAGCAGACAATGGTGGGCACATTCAACGTCTTAAACAACATCTGCACAGAGTGAATACACATCTGTGCAAGACCACCGCTGATCATTCAGATCTAACTTGCTTGTCCGGCGATGTCAAGGATTGCTTCGTGCCCATGCAGGCTCTGACGGAGAAAGATGCTCTGCAGCTGACGTATCGTGCGCAACAAGCTGCAACTCGCCGTGTCACTGGAAGACAGCCAATATCCGACCGTACACCAGGCGTTGCTATCCCAGGAGCTAGACAAGATACGAGTGACAAAGTGGAAGGAGGAAGGCAGTTTGTTCTGTCCAGCGCTAAGCAGCTCTTGTCTGATCCCCATTATTATGAAGGTGTAACTAGCGGTGGCAAAAGTGGTGTTGGTGTTGGTGGTGGCGATGACACAGTTGACGAAGACATTCTGGAAAGTTGCATCGTAATTGGGAACGCTGGGCAGGGAAAGACAACACTGAGCAAACGAGTCATCGCCGACATCATGGAGACAACGACTGGGAATCTGGCAAAGATTGAATTCATTTTCTACGTGCCATGCCGTGATTTGACACGTATACAGTCAACAGATTGGTGTGTATTTCTTGGTTTGGACCAGTTGCGCATCAGTACACAGGACCAATCTTCACTGCTCAATTACCTCTCTGAGCATTCCGACCAGGTATTGATCGTTATTGATGGCATCGACGAACTTGGCAGTGGTGGGTTTGGCAAAGGATCAGCAGCCCAAGCTGTAATATTGAGGAGCAGCAGCAGTAACCATTCACTACTACCTGCTGCTATTGTAGTCGCAACTAGCCGACCGTGTGCTGAAGCGTATCAGCACATACCGCATTTCCGCTTACGTTTCCGACTTCTCGGCTTCTCAGCAGACCAGCTCTATGCGTACTGCTCACGACAGCTCGGAGAGGAGGTTGCCAAGAAGTGTATGGAAGAGCTTTCCCAACGTAACAACTGTCTGCTGAAGGAAGGCATTCGACAATCTCCACTCCTATGTGCTCTGCTCATTCAGCAATATCCCATCAACAACTCTCTACCCTCCAGTGTGACACTTTTCTACGACCACTACTTACGCTCCTCAGTCGCAAAGCTGGAAAAGCGACGAGGCAAGTTTGGTCAAGTACGGCTTGCACATGACGTCATCAGTCACTGCAGTGGTGGCCGGCACTTCAGTTGTGGTGATCTTGTCAGTATCCCCGTGGTAATAGAACATCATTTGGAGCGCTATGTGAAGGAGACAAGCAACAATGATGAGGAGTGTGATCACCATGCTGTGGAGCTAGTCAAGGCATTGCACAATCTCGACACGATGTGTCTTGCAACATATCAAAGGGGCATGGCTACTTTTACATCCACGCTGTCAACCCTCCACCAGTCCATTTGTCAAGATCTCGGCTTACTGCTCAACCCTGGTATGCATCCGTCGGCCGTCAGTTCCACGCAGACTGTGTCCTTGACTCACTTGACACTGCAGGAGTGGTGTGCATCGAGATGCATCATTTCTTCTGACTCGTGCGTAGACATCATCCGCAGCTGCATCAACACTGTCGGCACAGACTTGAACACACTTGTCTTCTGGCAATTTGTCTTTGGAGCACTCAAGCCAGACCTTCTACATTCATCTTTGTTGGCTCTGAAGTCTGAAAACAGCATCAGTGATTACTCTTTCAAGAGCAAAAAGAAGATGCTTCTGTTCCTGATGAGATGTTTGATGGAAAGCCACATTTCACTCCAACATAACCGCACTGGAAACCCCAATCAGGATGTAGACGCAATCATCCATCGCTGCTATGCTATGTCAGGTAATCTCCTGGCAGGTGATGGAATTGATGTTAGGGGAATCCACCTTGAAGTTGTTGATGTGATGGCTTTACATACGGTTTTGGAGCTTGTGGACCATGTAAAGTCTCTGGATCTCAGCCATTGTAATCTGTCAGGTGACAGTGTCATTTTGCTGTCTGACCAACTGGATAAATGCGTCAAGGTGACTTTGTGTGGTGCCAATCTCACTGCAGCACCATTGGCAAGCATATCAAGCACACTGTCTAGATCAACACGGCGTACCCTCCAGGTTCTTGACATAAGCGACACAGACTTGACCAGTGGATCTGCAGATGGAGCAGCACTTGCTGGATGTGTAAAACACCCAAGTCTAACGTACCTGACTGCACACTATACAGTACTTGGCAATGATGGTCTGGCAGCATTTGCGAGCAACTTGGCTCCGTGTAACCATCTCACACATCTATCACTGGCATCATGTAGACTGGATAGTGGATGTGGATCTGACCTGGCAACACTGGTCACACAGTTACCACACCTTGACAGTCTATGGCTGGGTGACAACTCACTCTGCAACAGTGACGTGTCATGTGTACTATCCAGTCTCCATTCTCATGATACCATACAGCATCTCTTGTTTGCCAACAACAGACTGACTGATGAGCTAGCCGCTAGTGTGGTTGACTTTCTGCAAGCTCGTCGCGGTCGTGAGCACACTGGGAGTGTCAGCACAACACTACCACCATGCAGGGTTTATCTGAGCGGCAGTGGTGTAACAATCCGTCTTCTACAGGAAGTGGCTACGTCTAATCAATGTGGTGGTGACATAATCGACATTGGCAGCCGCTATGCTACTGGTACTTCAGTACAGACTGAGTCAATTGATCAACTGGTCAGTGTACTTGGTGGTGGCCTACATTGTACGGTTGATGACTCCATGATGTCATCACTTGGTCAGTACCTTGCAACCAACACTGACCTAGACCTACTGGACATACAACTGTGTAACATCACCGATGCTGGAGCAACTGCTCTGGCAACATCTGGCCTTGCTCACAACACAGTGCTGAAATACCTTTGTCTGGCCAGGAATAGGATACAGCTATCTGGTGTTGTGAGTGTACTACATGCAGTGACATCACCACAGTCACATGTCAGTGCATTGGGTCTGGAGAACAACCCAGTGTTTCATGATATACAGCCCAGTCATGCTGATTTCAAACTGCTATGCCAGCTTCTCTCTGGATTCCACCGGCTGCGCTTCATTTCATTTGCCAAGACGGGCATGAGTGATGAAGTTGGTGCAAGTATCCTACACTCTCTCCATCACCATGCGCGTATTGAATGGATGGATATGGCAAACGATGAGATTGATGATGCCACAGTGCATGCCCTGGTGGATATGATGAGGAAGAACACAAGCTTGAGATTGATCAGCCTAAATTACTGCAAGATCACCGATGATAGCATTCAAGCCATGCTGCAGTCACCGGGCATCATGGGAATGGAGGGTGTACACTTGTACGGGAACCCATGCTCTATGGACAGACTTCGACCTCCATTGTACAATTCCAGGCTACGGTATAGCAACTCTACTGTCCTGGAGTTCATTTCGGATTGATTGCAGGAAGACGTTGCACAACATCAGCATATTCCCAGGTATGTGTTGTACAGTAGTAGATGTACAGTGTTGATCAGTGTATGAAATACGGGTACACCTGTTTGTTGATGAATAATGATGATCAGACAGACACTACACTAGTCACCCTAGCTAGACTCTCCATCTACAGATGTGTGTACTTGACCAGTACCATAAAGTCTGCAGCAAACTTTCCGGTCCACCTCAGCTGGTCTGTATCAGGGAGCAGTAAAGCGCGATGCACAATATCAATTCTGCGATGCGATGAGCGTCGAGCGAAAGTCTTTTTTCGAATCGCACGAAGAGTCTTCGATGCACAATGCACGGCACATCGTTGCAGGGCATGCACAGTCCAAAACTGTACGCGAGCTGTCATGTGCGCCCGCCGTGTAGAAAGTGATGCGCATCGCTCGTCGCTTGTCGCAGAAGTTGAACTAGGCTCAACTTTCCGCGATGAGACCTGCGACGGAGGTGCGATTCAAAATTTTGCAGAAAAACATTTCGATCGCATTGCTCGTCGCATAAGTGATATTGTGCATCGCGCTTTAGCCAGTTAGTTGTAGAATGCCAGTAGCGTCGGTCAGTGTCGTGCAATGTTATGGCATGAGCTGATTGTTCAGTAACATGTAGGCTTTGCACAGCAAAGTCTAGTTAGCCCTGGCACACGCGCAGTATTGGCATATTGCTGTGAGTGTGTGTCACATGACTGTCCCTTCACGATTTACAAGCTGGCAAAATTGTACGGACATCCTGTTAGTTTAATGGTGTCATATCGGAAGACGTGTCTTCTTCCAGCTCTTGAATTGTCGGGATGTGAAGGAGCGTTCCTTTGCAGTTGATTTCTGGATGTGTCAAAATGCAGTTTTAGCTTTTAACCCAGGCCCACGGGTACACACGCAAGTCAGGTCACACGCACACACACACACACACACACACACACACACACACACACACACACACGCACGCACGCACATTCATGTACATAAACATAATTGCAGACACTCCTACGTCCCGTCTGTGCGTACAACGGCGTACTCACGTACACACTCACAAGCACTCAACACATAGGTTTGGGGGTTGCCATGACTTCATTTTGATTAAATATATTAATTATAATAGTATGTGATGATAGACCAGTTCCAAGACAGCAAATGATAATATTTGCGTCATATCATCACATTCGGTTGTCAGTAATTCGCACCGCCCACCGGCAACAGACGCACGAATGGCCCACCATTATATTGTATGTGTGTGGTGTGACGCCTCATGCCAGGCAGTTGTTTGAGTTCTTGGCCACTGAGGGCTAGCCTGCAGCTGCCCACCGTGGGCCGGTGACATGAGCGGCTGGGGAGGTCAACAGCCAAGCCACTGAGGGCTAAGTAATCCTGCCCGCTGTAGACCGTTAGCACACTGCCCACCGAGGGTGCACAAATGGCCGACATGGCCAGAAACATGCCCGCTGCGGGCGCATGAACGGCCGCCCAGAGCAACAGCTTACCCATCGAGGGTTAAAGCATACTGCCCAACCGAGGGCGCGAGAGAAGCGTATAGCCCGACCGATGGCGCATGATTATAGCCCGATCCAGAGCGCATGATTATAGCCCGATCGAGAGCGCATGATTATAGCCCGACCGAGAGCGCATGATTATAGCCCGACCGAGAGCGCGAAGAAGCGTATAGCCCGACCGAGGGCGCATGATTATAGCCCGATCCAGAGTGCATGATTATAGCCTGACCGAGTGCGCATGATTATAGCCCGACCGAGGGCGCATGATTATAGCCCGACCGCAAGAATAAGCGTATAGCCCAATCGAGGGCGCACGAACGGCCGCCAAGGCCAGAAACCTGCCTACTGAAGGCTAAAGCATACCGCCCAACCGAGGGTGCACAACGGCCGTCAAGGCCAATAGCCTGCCCCCGAGGGCTACAGCAAACATCCCGCCAAGGGATAAAGCGTAGTACCCACCAAGGGCCAAAGAATGCTGCCCACAGTGGACCGATTATATACTGCCCACCATGGGCTGAATCATATTGCCTATTGAGCAAACGAAAAGCCACCGAGGCCGACAACCTGCCCGCCAAGGGCAAAAGCATACTGCCCGCTAGGGCCGACCTCATACTGCCCAGTGAGGGTGAACGAACGACCACCGACGCCAAGAACTCACACAACTGCCTGGGATGAGGCGTCACACCATACACATACAATATGATGGTGGGCCATTCGTGCGTCTGCCGCCGGTGGGCGGTGCGAATTACTGACGACCGAATGTGATGATATGACGCAAATATTATCGTTTGCTTTCTTGGAACTGGTCTATCATCACTTTGCTGAAGTAATCAGAATGAAGTCATGGCAACTCCCAACTTATGTGCTGATTGCTTGTGAGTGCGTGCGCGAGTACGTCGTTGTACTCACAGTTGGAGTGTCTGCAATGTTTGTGTACATGAATGTGTGTGTGTGTGAGTGTGTGCGTGCGCATGCGCTTGCGCATGTGCATATGCAGAGGTATGCCCGGAGACCTGGGTGTTTACACGTGGGCCTGGGTTAATGGTGGTGTTAGTGGATATCATAGCGTAACTTGTAGTTCCTTGGTCCTTTTTCTTTTCTATTTTCTATATGCAGGTCATTTCTTTGTGTGTTGAATTTGAATACGAGAATGACCGTACTGCCTACGAACTGCCTGCCTTTCCAGAAGGCCAACATTTTTGTGCGATTTGTGTGCATGTGTGTGTGTGTGCGTACGTGTGTTTGTGCATGCATCTTTGTGTGCATCGTGTGTGTGTGTGTGTGTGTGTGTGTGTGTGTGTGTGTGTTTGTGTGCATGCATGTATAATGTCTTCTTTAAAAACTTTCTATCACTTCCAGCCGTTGCTGAAGGAGTAGGCAAGGACAGAGCTGATGTATTGTTCAAGTTTGATCTACCAACCAACAGTCAATGATTGCACAACTTCCACTGAATGGTGTGTGTGTGTGTGTGTGTGTGTGTGTGTGTGTGTGTGTATGTGTGTTTGTGTGTTTGTGTGTGTGTGTGTGTGTGTGTGTGTGTGTGTGTGTGTGTGTGTGTGTGTGTGTGTGTGTGTCCCATATGGTGCAGTGGTATGTGCAGCGATTTCCAATCGATAGATTGCGGGTTCGATTCCCGACGATTATGGTCACACACGTCTTTCTTCTCTTTCTCAGACTCTTCCTGACTTTTCTTTCATTCTCCTGGGTGGTTACCAACAGCCAGTGCATGCCGGAGTATGTGGTGTGATGTGTGTGCGGGAAAAAAAGAAAAAAAAAAAAAGAAAAAAAAGAAAGGAAAAAAAAGAAAAAATGAAAAAAATGAAAAAAGACCAAAAAAAGGGATTCACTGGCCAGAAAATGTCACTCCAAATAGCTGTATGGTGTAGACCAGGCTGAATAGTGACGGTCAATTCTTCAGCCTTGCAAGCTGTTGAATGGTGTAATCCCAGCACAAGTTGCTATGGCTTCTGCCGTAGCATTGCTATCATCGCCTCCGGCGATGGGCGTCAAAGGTATGTGTGTGCATGTGTGTAGGCGTGCAGCACACATCACACTGAGTATTGAATTCACTTGAGTAGAATGTAATTTGTGTGTGTACTGTTTTCAATGATTGTATTGTGTAGCATGCATGACTGCATGGCTGAAGAAACAGTTCAATCATCAGTTTTCTGCTTATTCTAGGATTTACGCATATAATTCCTCACAGTCAAGTATACACACAAGAATACATGATGTTACTGGTAGTGCAACTGATGATGTTGCAGACAATACTTCTGTTCATACTGTTGCACACTACGTAGCTCTCCGTCACGATTCTTCTGTTGGTTTTGTTGATGTGGTTATTGTCACCAGCAAGTGCTGAGTACACTGTACAATAGTCTTATAGATATGTATATACAGTATAATTATACTGATGGTGTTCACTGCTCTTCTGCTTCTGCTCTGCTAGTCGATTGCTGATGTACGTGTTTGTCAATATTGACACCAATGCCACCATTCAGTAATGAAATACATTCATTGTTGCTGGTGGTACGTTTGCTGGTGGTACGCTTGATCAGCTGTAGCCGGCACTCTCCTGCTCCTAATGACTGTGACGAAGAGTTTATCTAGTCTTGGTGTGATGAGACGCGCGGAAACTCCATTGCTCTCAGTCCACACTGCACCGCGGCCATGCTGCATCACCTCATCACACATGATACAGCTGTAATGTATTTCCTTGATCTCAAGCATTCAGTCACGGTCTGCACTGCACCCCGGGCACCATTCCAGAGAGGGCAGTATTACCCCCAATAGAGTGCACCATTCCAGAGAAGGCATTATTACCCCCAGTACAGCGCACCATTCCAGAGAGGTCATTATTTTATTACCCCCAGTACACATAGTACATTCCACCATGTAACTTTGCGGATATCTACTGCATGTAGATGATGTCAAACTTACACTGTACTGTTGGGTTAGAAAGAACTGGGGGGTCAGCCTGGTAGTAGCCTAGACCATTCCTATTTTCATGTACCATGGTTTATGCACAGTTGAGTTACTGTCTATACATTGGTATGCTGTGCCAGGGTGAAATTCCAGCCTGCATGTCCGTTTTTCACAAAACCCAACCGTTCTTCAGCACCCCACAGTACAGCTGTCTGTACTCTTGATGATGTAACCATGCACTGGTCATGTGACTATAGATATTCAGACAGACCGTACACATATACACACACGAGTGCAGTGTAGCTGTGTGTACTCTTGATGATGTAACCATGCACTGGTCATGTGACTATAGATATTCAGACAGTACACATATACACACACGAGTGCAGTGTAGCTGGCTCAAACGTGCAGCGACGTACAAAACAACAGTAAATAGATGGTAGAGTGTTGATTGCTGTTGCAGGCAAGAACAAAAAGGATAGATTCAATAGATTGGAAAGCTTTCAGTATGACAGCAGGCAAGCCGGGGTGACGGGGAAATCACTGATCACGGTAAACTTACATCATCTCAATAAAAATGATACGTAAACGGCGGCGGAGGCAGCAGGCGATGGAAAGTAACCCGGTACATGATTCACTACGTGTACTATGCTGAAGATGCTGAGAACAAAACCACACAACACACGCCAACCACACCACGATGGTGTGTGCAGAGCAGTAAAACTGAACATGGGAGGGAGATAAAGTGTGTACTGTGTTGCCATGGTACCCACTACTGCTGCAGCTGTAGATACAGATATTAGAGGTATGTAAACAGGAGAATGACGTCATGTCTGCTGCTAGTAATACTATTAGTCTTGTAGTAATGATGAGCTTACTTGCTTACAATAGGTCAGGAATACTAATACATATTCATATGATTACTTCACCATTGCCAGCCACTGGCTATGTAACTCTGTCGTTGTTGCTGTGTTGTATGGGCAGAGCACAAATACTGGACACTTACATTGATATGCAGAGTATCATCTTTGATCACCCATACAACCACGGCTACATAAGCTACCAGACACTGACATCACGGGCCGAATGCTTCATGACGTGCATCTTGCCTTGAACCTGTTGCAAAAGTCACATACATAGAACACAATGACATCCACTTGGATTATTGTTTCCACAGGCCAATCACTACAGAACACAGAAATGAAACCGTCGGCTAAACCAAGAAAACACGAAAACCACCAAGGAACTACAAGTTACGCTATAAAGTCCACTAACACCATCAGTTACAGAGGCGTCTGAAGGTATTATAGTGTGGTAAGGTCAGCCATCTGAAGTACAAGTTACTCGTGGTGGACGGGTGGCTGAGCCGAAATTTTGGAAATTTAGAGTCCAAATCAGTTTATTTTATTGGTTCACGGGGTGGTACCTGGGGGCAAACAGTGATACGGTCAATAGCGTAATGACCGTAGCGTGTCCAACACCCCTGTGTCACATGACAATCAACTCATGCGATAACATTGCACGTCACTGACCGACGGTACTGACCTTCTACAACTAACTGGCTATCACCTCTAGCTCTAGCAAGTCTTGGATGCGCACTCCAACAGCATTCCAACTTGGAATGTTCTTAGTTACATGATAACATAGGAGGGGAAGGTGAGCACAACCAAGACAAGCACAAGCTGAAAGTCTTAGCTGTGAAGGCCGATGTACATGCATGTCCATGACGATACTGGCAAGACCATTGGACAGTACGGTCAAACCAAGATTCAAGGACGCATAGCAACATAGCACACAACTTGTGTGGCTCTAAAGATTCAACATGCATGAGCTGATTGTCAAGTAACTGGTGGTGTTAGTGGACATTATAGCGTAACTTGTTGTTCCTACACAATAACCAACAAGGCGTCGCAACCCATACCCGCTGAGCAATGACACAAATTCCACTAACAAGGCTAAGAGAAATTTATATTTTAGAATACAAGTCATGCAGTACCGTATTTTCCGGAGCATAAGCCGCACCCCCTCCCCCCCCCCCCCCCACATTTTTTCGCCACGAAATACAGACATCTATTTGACGATCACTGTTATTTTGGTCATTGGAATATAAAATAGAGGTTGTGACTTCGGCGATGATTTTGTTTAGGAATGGGTTTGCTCCCACACTGGAGCTCGCGCTATTTCGCCGACGACTTGACACTTGACTGACTCACGACTGCCATCCAGAGAACACGAGAAGTCCATTCTCTGGATGGCAGTCGTGAGTCAGTCAAGTGTCAAGTCGTCGACGGAATAGCGCGAACTCCAGTGTGGGAGCAAACCCATTCCTAAACATTGGAACATAAGCCATTCTTTTGGGTGAATTTTGAGTGTTCAAAGTGCGGCGTTGTCTCCAGAAAATACGGTACGTAATTCCAATACCATCGACATGACGGAAACCTCGTGCCCATGCACGGTCACTTTGTCTGGCCAACTCAACCACACACGAGAGTGTATGCATGACTACACACACACACACATCCTTGAACCTTGAACTTGCCCATTGCCAGAGGCAATGATAGAGAAAGGACTAATATGGCGGCAACCGGCAGAAAGGTTCGTGGCACACAATACACACACACACATACTGTACACACACACACACACACACACACATACTGTACACACACACACACACACACATGCACACACATGCAGTACACACACACACACCTTTACCTTGCCCATTGCTTAGCAATGATAGCGCATAGTTAATTCTCCAGTCCACGACAGAACGACTGATTGCGTTTCAGGTCGCCACTTCGACGGAACATGCGGCCACAGGCGCAACCGTAGCCAGCAGCAGAGGGTGCATTGGGTGGTCGACGGGCAATGGTACGCCACTCCGGACTGTTCTGGGCTGCACCGTACCATCAACATGTTGGTACCGGTGGCTCAACCGACGAAACGTCATCCATAATGACGTCCCTCCACCTCTTGCGTGGACCATACGCGGGGCGCGGGGCAGGCAGTTCACCGAAGAGAACACACTTGGGCAACCGGTGATCTTCCATCCATGTCACGTGTCCAAGCCAGCACAAACGCCGCTCCCGTACGATGTGACCAATGTCCTCAGGCACTCCAAGGGTCTTTGCAAGGGCTGAGGACACACACACACATATACACACACACATATGCACACACACACACACACACACACACACACACACACACACTTGCACTTGTTGCTCACTGCCAAAACTGGTCATGTGGGTCTCCCCGGGAGAGGGGAGAGAGACTCAAAAGGAGTCTTGGAAAGTTGACTCAATTGGCTGTTGAACCGCCCAACAGCCGACACCCCTGAAACACACACACACACACACAAACACCAGGTAATCGGAGCGTGTGGAGTGCCACTACCTGGAAAAATGAAGATGGAATACTAATCAGGATGTTACATGTATGTTTGAGTGAAACTTTTATTTTATCTTATTTCAAATTTCTTCCACACAATCAACTTACATGACATGTACTTACTTCCCATCATCTCAGTTTTCTTTTCTATCCATCCATCTGTTCTCCATATCACTCCGTATCACTGTTGTAGAAATATTCCTCCATGTGTGTACTAGTCTCCACAGCCATGTGATGACACTTTGGGACACGTCCCTAACACCAGAGCACTCTCCAGTTGGTAGTTTTACATTTGCCCACATTATCTGTGACCACAACACGAAATGCATAGCGGCAATCGATGGATGAAGTGTTCATTGAAGAGAGAGAGAGTTTGTAAATACACGCATCTTTCCACTTTTTCAGCAGCTTACCGTCTTGAGCTCACATCCTATACGAGATCTCTCATGCTGGCTTGCACCTTGGCTCTGTTGACTTTGGACGTGCCATCGCAGAAAACATTTTTCACTACAGGAGCTGCTAATGCAGAGCGTTTTTCCACGCTCGATCCCGGCGCTCCGCCTCGTTGCGCCGTTGGTGACACTGACCACGGTCACAAGAGATGTCTCAGTAAGATAACGAGCACCACAACACTGTCGAGATCAATGAGAAAGAGAAAACACTGAAAACAACAAAGAAGAATGAAAGTCAAGTGCATGTATGCGACTTGCATGTGTTGCCACTGGCAACTGGTTCTGTGGAGAGGACGATTTCTTTTGCGATTTTTAGTGTAGTGTGCATGGACCGTTGCTATGCGCATCGAAGGAACCGTGACCATGGTGACGTCGGACGTCCTGTATTTTTCCGTGGCGCTTGATCTCAAGCACGGACCACTACTTGCCTTGGACTGAGTCTAGTCTGTCGCCGTGTCGGTACCCGGCGGTGGATTCACCATGTTTCGTTGAGTCAGTGTTGTCACGGACGTGAAGCCTTTGGGCCAGTTTGGCTTTGGCTTTGGAGCTGGTCCGAGATAGTTTTTTTAAAGTTTTCTGTCTTGGATTCCTGTCTAACTGATAAGAGTGGTAGTCGTCGATCTGCAGGCCCCCGCAGAGTTAGGAACTCGTTTCGTTGCACGCTAGCTCAGTGACTTCTAGAACCAGTTGAACAATCGCCAAGTAGAAGCCCAGCCACTGTTTGAAACTTTGAACGCGTACTTTGTAAGTGTAACTAACGTTCCTTGCGCAGACCATCGCTCACCAATACTTCAGGCATTAGTCCGACTGTCCGTATACGAGTTGAGCGGACACTGCGAGTCTTTTGGACAGTGCTAGCGGATCAAATCGAACTAACTAGCTTGAATGAAGTTTAGTCTTCTATATGTCCTGGAGTAGATTCTAGACTCGTTGTTCTTCCTCCACACGCTGTCAAAGTTGATTACCTGTATCAGTATACTGCAGTGTTGAGTGGAGACGAGTGTGAAGGTTAGTACCTGGAGCCGGGGACCGACTCATCCATGCAGTGGCGTATGAAGATGTTTTGGTTTGGGGGGCTGACTTGCTGGCAATGACCTTGATGTATGTTGGGCTATGCTAGTACCTATTGTGCGTATGTACCTGTGTACCGGTAATCCTTCTACGGAGATTTGTATTTGTGTAAAAGTATGTGACAACACATCATGATATAGGTGCTGCACTTCACTGGACATGTACATAATATGACTGTGTGTGGAGCAATCGTGAAAACCGAGTACTGCACTACTACTGGAATCTGGACAAGAATAATGAAAATGCTGTACATGTAGATGTATATGTATGTTGAACACCAGGGATTGCACACAGCCACCACTGGATATGTAGCTCTGACTGACAGCCTGGCCAAAGTTCAAAGGGAAATTTACCGGAAAGCGTAATACCGGTACATCTGTAATGGTGAAAGAGAGTCGACCATAAAGCAAAACTTACTGGCAAAGACAGAGAGATACTTGTAAGCTGATGTTCAAGACTTCCCTGATTTTGGCTATTGCAAACAAGAACCTCGGACACTTGAAGGAATCTTCTCCTGCCAGTGATAAGAAGTATTGCAATGTAGTATGTTCCACTGATAACGGATTTTCCACAATGACTAATGTGACCCTGGTGAAATATTTAGGATGTCATTGAATTATGGCTGCAAGCCTCGATCGGGCTCAGTTTCTAATGAAAATGTTGAAATTTATGACCAGCGCCCAGGACTTTGGTGGTCGTATCTTGCAATCTTCGATCTCCGAGAACTGTGCTAATAACAGTCAGTCTCGAAAATTTCTTCTGGAAAGTGACTTTCTTCAGAACGCTGTGGTATAGCAATGAGAAGCACTGACTCCGACTAAAGGAAAGTACTCTTGCCTTTCCGATTTTGAAGAAAACTGCCAATGATAAACAACGCTTCATTAGCTGCTACGATGCAAAAACAACCAAGGGATGATCTAGTGAGTGTGCTTCACGCCGGTGGCACGTACATTCTTTTAGATCTGAAAAAGTGGAGACTTATGACTGTAGTGATGTCACTTCTCTGCGGATGACGTCACAGTATAAGAATTAGCAGAGAAGTAGTGTTCTCTGTCCACCCGGGAACGGGTATGAGGGAGCACGGTGTGGGATAAAAGGAGGTGACGAGTGCAGGGTCGACTTCTTTTGTCTTTGTGCGCAGAGTTGAGTGAGAGTGCCCACCCACCCACCCCAGTGATCATCATGTAATTTCATAATATATATCATCGCTTTTATTCTTCTAGAGTTGTGTGGATGCATAATGGTCTAACGTGTTGGGAGTTTTTTGTTGGACTAAGCAATGGTTTTGTATAGTCATGACCACGGAACTGTGTGCAAAGACGATAAGTTGGGGCGATGTGCTGTGGTGGCCCCCACTGGCAATATGGACGTGTTCAATAGTGGTGTACACGTATGAGTGAATGTGCGGATGTGTACGAAACGAGTGGAGTGCAGGGTGGACAGAGAAATGATTATGTACGTACATGTACATGAATGACTGCAGGGTCAGCTCTGACTACGATTGATCTGAGTGCATGACCACTGACTGATCTGCACTGCATGCATGATACTCACTTGCGAGTTCATCAAGTTTAGCGACTTTGCTTTGGACCCACATCCGCCAAAAGGTTAGGGGGCGGGGCGGCTGGCGCCCCCCTTCCCCCCCCCCCCCCCGCCCCGATTCCTACACCACTGCCATGATCCGTGGAACATTTGATTCGAAGCACGATTGTACTGGTAAATGATTTGTATTCTCTCTTCCCTTTTCTCAGACTCAGCAGCGCACTTTAGATCATCACAAAGCGCTCTGACTCTACTTTGCAACATTCCAAGCAGAGAACTGCGGATGAGCAGTGACGGCGAAAAGTCACCAAGCCGTCGCCAGTTTCAATCCCGGATCAAGACTCAACACACGCTGGTGTGAGTTAGCGCACCCTTCACTTCAGCTGATCACTGCAGCTTAGCGAAAGCTGACGCCGCAGTTCTGTTGGACCGACAGCAGGGTGGCCGACAAAAGCTACTGGACACTGGCGTTCGCATGCACAGTATCTTCACTGTTGCCGAGGTGATGGCTGTACTGCAGAGCAATGGACGTATTTCTGATGCCCAAGTAGACTCTGTCAAGCAATTTGTCAAGGACAATCAATTTAAGTCGTACGTTCCTGTTCTGTTTTGCTGATACCCGTACGCTCTGCTTCTGCTGGTTATCTACAGGTTACGTGAGTGATGTCATCACATGTGCTTTTGTATGGAGTGCATGATGTCATCCCATGTGCTTTGTATGGAGGACATGCTGTGGAAACCAGTGCTGGTTTTGAATTGAGTAGTAAACTGTTTATATTGAGATTTGAACAGCAAACAGTTTGTATTAAGTGGCAAACCGAACAAACAGTGTTACGAAAGTAGCAGCCATGTCACTGTGGCTAAGCAGCAACATCGCACTGCTCCTGTACGGCATTGCCACTCCATACAGGGAAAGCATCCCAAATGATGACGTAATTGCATACCCAATGATGACGTAATTGCATACCTAATGATGATGTCATCGCGTAACGTCTATCAGTAAGCTAGTATATTATGATTTCGGCGTGCTCTCTGTACTAACAAGCAGTGGCTGGTTTTAAAACTACTGCTACCATGATTTGCCGCATTCGAGGGTATTAACGGTATTGCCACTGCTGCATTCGAGGGTATTAACGGTATTGCCACTAGCGAGGGCGCGTACCGTATGACTATGAGTATGCAATTCCAACAAGTTACAACAAACCCTGTGTTCTCTGAAGTAACACAGTAACCATGGTAACCTCTCTCATGTTGCCTAGGTATATGTGTGCAGTGCTGATCAATGAAATCCAGCCACGTTGCTCAACTCAAGTACATGTCCGTGCCGACCGTTGTGCAACACCCCCCCCCCCCCCCTGACCTGCGAACACTGGGCTGCGAAATGGTGCAAGGCGCAAGCTGGAGTGACGCGCCTGGATTTCATTGAGCAGCACTGTGCAGCTCTCACTACGCGATGACTCCACTGTATTGCAGCCATCCACAAAGTCCATACATCCACTATACCCATACATCCACTATATCCATACATCCACTATACCCATACATCCACTATACCCATACATCCACTATACCCATACATCCACTATACCCATACATCCACTATACCCATACATCCACTATACCCATACATCCACTATACCCATACATCCACTATACCCATACATCCACTATACCCATACATCCACTATACCCATACATCCACTTTACCCATACATCCACTTTACCCATACATCCACTATACCCATACATCCACTATACCCATACATCCACTATACCCATACATCCACTATACCCATACATCCACTTTACCCATACATCCACTTTACCCATACATGTACATCCACTTTACCCATACATCCACTATACCCATACATCCACTATACCCATACATCCACTATACCCCCCTGTGCGGTGGGTACGCGTTTTTGAGCTCCAGTTCTTGAAACATTTTGGACAGCCCAGCCGGCATTAGGCCGGACTGGAGGTAAGTAGGTAGGTTGTAGCAGTAGTAGTAGTAGTGGCAGCAGTTGCAGTAGTGTAGTTAGGTAGCTAGGTTGTGCACAACGAGAATCTTTGCGCCATGGGTGAGCTCTCAAGCGCGGAGCAGGTGAAGCTACTTTGTAGCATTCCCGGAATACATCACAACGTGGTCAGCCTTGTAGATACTTTGAATGCTTTCGTCAGTGAGTCCAGAAACAACGAAGTACGCCTCCAGCGGAGAGTAGACGAGCTCGCCGGCCTGGTCTTGGATTTAAGGCAAGAAATGAAGTTCTTGAAGGATTCCGCCATTATGGCAGTCAAGCAACCATTTTCAAAAAGCGAGCTGGGCAAGGAGATCAAGAGTGCAGGTAGTAGTAGTACTACGAGTAAGAGTACCCGTACCAGTAGTCCTGGACAGTCAAAGCCACGCGCAAGTGACAGTGCAAAAATGCCAAACCAGCAGGTAAAACACGTGGGAACCCACACTGAACCCCGTACCCGTAGCGCCGCCACACCCTGGCACGCAACCAAGACAGTGCCCTCTGGGGACACAGAAATGGAGTATTCTGAGTCTGATGCAGGGGATACTGGACTCCTGCCTGTCAGTGTCAAGCCCGTTTTCGGTGCTACTGCTGCCAACGCTGGGCCTAACCAGGACACCCTACCGGCCGCTGCAGGTAGTGTTGAACCTGAAACTGGCAACACAGAGCAAGAGGAAGTGGATGCCATAAATGACGACAGCTGGCAGCTGGTCGCTGCAGCCCCACCAAGACGCCGGAGAGCAGTAGTGTTTGTTGGTAACCTTAGCAGCACCTGCACAATGGAGGGTCTCACGGAGTTTGTGCACCGCCGGTCTGTAGCAGCCACAGGGAACATCATAGATGTCCACTCATGCAATGTACACACGGCAGCTAGCGGCAAAGTATCCGCCAGGGTCACCATCGATGCAGCTTGCCTGGCCACTGTGACCTCTGCCAACTTCTGGCCTCGGCCTCTCTACTGCAGGACATGGAAATTCAATCCACCCAAGAAGAGCAGCGGCAACGACAAGGCCCACAGCAGCAGTAATGGTGGCAGTGGCGACGGCAACGACAATGCCCACAGCAGCAGTGACGGTGGCAGTGGCGACGACAGCAGCGGAAACGACTGTGGCAGTGGCGGCGGCAGCAGCAGTGACGGTGGCAGTGGCGACGGCAACGACAATGCCCACAGCAGCAGGGACGATGGCAGTGGCGACGACAGCAGCGGAAACGACTCTGGCAGGAGCGGCAGCAGCAGCCGCCGCAATAGCAGCAGCGACAGTTCTCCCAAACCCGGCGCTGAGTTAACTCGGACCCCTGGGCAGAAGTCACGACCCCACCAGCGTGGTTCTCCCGCTGAAGACCAAGCTGCAAAGCGCGTGGCTCCAGTCAGCAAACAGTGATGTCTGCTGCCAGCCATACACCCCTGCTAAACCCCAATGCTACTCCCTTCCAGCCTCGAAGGTCCCGGGGCTCCCAAAGAACAACCAACTGCAACAACCTCAAACTGTTCGTCACGAGCCTCAACATCGGGTTTTTGAATATCTGCAGCCTGCGCTATAAGCTGCATGCACTGGACAGCCTTGCCCACCAGCACAACTGGGACGTCGTTGGCGTTGCCGAGACCTGGCTGGATAGTACAATCTCGGATGGCGAAATTTGTATTCCCGGCTACAGTGTTGTTCGCTGTGACCGGCCCGATCGCCAGGGTGGGGGCACATGCCTCTATTACAAGACATCACTCCCAGTTACCTATCGTTCTGATCTGCACAATAGCCACCTGGAGGCTACCTGGATAGCTATTGGCGGAGGGCAACACCAGCACCTCGTTGGCTGCCTCTATCGCCCACCAAATGCAACTGCTGATTTCTGGGGCCACCTGGACACAGTCCTCCACAATGCTGCCACGATCACGCCATCAATGACACTGGTGGGTGACTTTAATATCAATCTGGCTCAATGCATGACCAGTCGTCCTCACCAGCGCTTCTGGGACCTTATCGGATCGTATGGGCTCCGCAACTATGTTCAGTCTGCCACACGAGTCACACCCCGATGTCCGGATGGAACGCTGCTTGATCTAGTGCTCTCCACCGTGGGTACTATAAGTCATTGTGAAGTTGTACCCTGCACGATCAGCGATCACTTCCTTGTGCATGCAAGTCTGTCTCTACCCTCCTCGCAACACCCACTGCAGCGGAAATCAGTGCGCCTCACCCGCAAGATCCGTGCCATTAACCTTGCAACATTTCGTGAAGATATTGCCTCGTGCAGCCTCCACTCCTTTCCCCCTGCTGCAACTGTAGACGAGATGTGGAATGGCTGGCATGCCAAGTTTATGTCGGTTCTCGAAAGTCACGCTCCCCTGCGTGAAGTCAGAATCTCCACCAGGAGGACTCCCCCGCCATGGTCCGACCGTGATCTATTCCAACTGAACATGCGCAAGAATAGACTTCACCGAAAGTGGCTACGAGATAAGACTAACGTGCATCTACATGAGGAGTACAAGCGAGCCCGTGCAGAAGCCTCAAATGCTTACCGGCGAAAACGCAATCAGCATTTCCAACAGCAGTGTCGTGATCACTCCTCCAACCTGCGGAAGATGTGGTCCGTGATCAACTCTGTCACTAGCCGTTCTCGTCAACATCATCAGCCAACGTGCGACATCACAGAAGTCTCGGATGCCTTCCACAGCATTGTACATGATCCATCCCGTCCGGCACAGCTCCAGATTCCCATTGGTCCACAGCCGCAAGGCTCAATGCTGACCTTCCAGTCAACTACCCCAGATGAGGTCAAGCACCTCCTGGAACGGATACATCCCTGCAAAGCCACAGGCAGTGATGGGATTCCTGGGTGTCTGCTACGTGCTTGCGCTGACCTGTTGGCTCCATCGCTTTCAGTGCTCTTCAGCTCATCGCTGAGGCATGGTGAAGTCCCTCTGGCTTTCAAACATGCTGTAATAAGCCCTCTCTTCAAAGCTGGCGATCCATCGGTAGCTGCAAATTATCGTCCTGTGTCGCTCCTGCCGATCGTATCCAAACTACTCGAGAAGATAGTCCAGAAGCAACTTGTTGCACATCTGGAGCGATCATGTGCCATACCACCGACTCAGTTTGCCTTCCGCCGTGAGCACTCCACAGAGGACGCCCTAGTTGTAGCAACAGATGCCATCTTAAAGGCCCGGGACGACAAGTTGACCACAGGCGTCTGCCTAATCGACATGTCAAAAGCCTTTGACAAGGTCAATCACAGCCAACTGGTCCGGGACCTATTCGATCTTGGCCTGGACAATGCCTCCCTTCGCTGGTTCTGCAGCTACTTAAGCGATCGAACCCAGCAAGTGCGCATTGGCCCCACCTACAGTGTTGCTGCTAAGTGCTCATCTGGTGTACCTCAGGGCTCGGTCCTAGGTCCGATCCTGTTTAGCATGTACACCCGTGATGTCCCTGCCATAGCCCATCCTGCTCCATCTCTGCAATTTGCCGATGACATTGCAGTGCACTGCCACAGAAAATCAGTGCTAGCCACATCAGCCTGCCTGTCAGGGGCCGTCACCAACGTCGCTGACTGGCTCAAGCATCGACATCTGCTACTAAATGACAAGAAGAGCCAGGTCCTGTCAATTGTACCACAACGCAATGCGGGTCAGCATGTCGCTGTCCGCTGCAACCAGACAGAGCTTCCCCTGAGCCCAACAGCAAGGTACCTCGGCGTGACCCTTGACGCCGCTGTGAAGTGGGACCCCCATGTTGACGCGATGGCGAAGAAAGTTGTGCAGAAGATTGGAGCATTGTGGCGGTCCCGCAGATGTCTGAGCCTCAGTAGTCGCATCCAGTATGTGAGGTCAGTCATCATGCCTGACCTCCTATATGGGTCTAACGCCTTCTCTTCCTCCCTCAAGGTTTCGCAGCTTGATCGCCTTCAGGTCCTGCAGAACCGAGCGGCGAGAGCGGTATACGGTTTGCCGCCTCACACCTCGGCTCAGCCTCTGCTCGAACGGATGTCCCTGTACAGAGTTCGGGAGTGCTACGCCCAGAAGCGGCTCGTCCTGGTGTGGCGCTGTGTCAATGGGAAAGCCAGCAGTGTCCTCCAGGACCTATTCTCACCATCAGCTGGCAGCACCACCCGGCACCAGGTTTCCAGGGGCCTCACTGTCCCCTCGGCACAGTCAGAAGCCGGCAGATCTCGCCTGGCCTTTCAGGCAGCCTTGGCCTGGAACGCTCTCCCAAGGAGTGTAAGGGAGATCAAGGCTGCCCAGCAATTTAAGCTTGCCTCCATCCCCTACACCTTGCAATGAATGCTCTGTCTGACTTTTCCCGTCCACACACCACGTCATTTACTCTTCTCTGCGTGCTTGTGCGCTTATGAACTCTTTGTGTTCCCTCTGTTGACGCTTCAAAATCGCTCTATTGACACTGCAAAATCGCTCTGTTGACGCTACAAAATTGCTCTGCGTGCTTGTGCGCTTATGAACTCTTTGTGTTCCCTCTGTTGACGCTTCAAAATCGCTCTATTGACACTGCACAATCGCTCTGTTGACGTTACAAAATTGCTTATCATCTCCCTCCCTCCCTCCCCCCCCCCCTCTCTCTCTCTCTCTCTCTCTCTCTCTCTCTCCCCGTAGCTCTCTCCCTTTTGAAATTCGCTTCCATAGAATTGGGCACCATTGCCCGTTTGGCCTTGCGAAGCAAAATAAAAATCAACAACAACAACAACAACCCATACATCCACTATACCCATACATCCACTTTACCCATACATCCACTATACCCATACATCCACTTTACCCATACATCCACCATACCCATACATCCACTATACCCATACATCCACTATACCCATACATCCACTTTACCCATACATCCACTATACCCATACATCCACTATACCCATACATCCACTATACCCATACATCCACTTTACCCATACATCCACTATACCCATACATCCACTTTACCCATACATCCACCATACCCATACATCCACTATACCCATACATCCACTTTACCCATACATCCACTTTACCCATACATCCACTATACCCATACATCCACTATACCCATACATCCACTATACCCATACATCCACTTTACCCATACATCCACTATACCCATACATCCACTATACCCATACATCCACTATACCCATACATCCACTATACCCATACATCCACTTTACCCATACATCCACTATACCCATACATCCACTTTACCCATACATCCACTATACCCATACATCCACTATACCCATACATCCACTATACCCATACATCCACTATACCCATACATCCACTATACCCATACATCCACTTTACCCATACATCCACTTTACCCATACATCCACTATACCCATACATCCACTATACCCATACATCCACTATACCCATACATCCACTTTACCCATACATCCACTATACCCATACATCCACTTTACCCATACATCCACTATACCCATACATCCACTTTACCCATACATCCACTTTACCCATACATCCACTATACCCATACATACACTTTACCAAGAGTAGATAAACAAGAGTGTGCAACTCGCGGATGGGTTGGCCCACGGCGGAATTTTTTGTTGACGTAATCTTTTCGACGACGCACGCGCTGCGAGCCTTTTGGAGAGTTTTCCCTCGTGCAATTGGCTGGGCTTTACACTACAAGGTCGGTGCCCAGCACGTGCTCTCACACTGCTCTGCGGCAAAGCAGCGTTTCTCTGAAAAAAGGTGACGTAAACAAAAAATTCCGCCGTGTATCTGCAGATTGTGCAGGAGAGATCCGGAGTTGCACACTCTTGTTTATCTACTCTTGACTTTACCCATACATCCACTATACCCATACATCCACTATACCCATACATCCACTTTACCCATACATGTACATCCACTATACCCATACATCCACTATACCCATACATCCACTATACATGTACCCATACATCCACTTTACCCATACATCCACTATACCCATAAATCCACTATACCCATACATCCACTATACCCATACATCCACTTTACCCATACATCCACTATACCCATAAATAGGCCTTGACGGATTATGCTAATATTTTCGTGAAATTATGCTTTTCGCATTGCTGAAAAAATTGCAGATTTATGCTATTTTTATGCTAAAAGTTATCATATTATGCCGCATTATGCTCACATATGCTGCTAATGCATGATGGTTCTGTGCAAAATACCAGGAGAATTTTTTTGTAGAGGGTGTTGTACTGTAGTAGCAAAAGTTCAACGGGGTCAACGCACCGTCCGACCTAGCTACGACCATCACTGATTGTAGTGGACTGGACATGTTATCAAGGGAGTCGTAAACCTACGACTTCCTGGTGCATCTACTTGTACTTGTACTTGTAGAACATGTACAACTGTATGGAATTTGATGCGAACAGGCGGATTATTACAATTTTATGCGATTCGTATGCAATTTGCCACGAATTATGCGATTATTCGATTTTGGTAGGAATTATGCGAAAAATTATGCTAGCATAATCCGTCAAGGCCTACCCATAAATCCACTATACCCATACATCCACTATACCCATACATCCACTATACCCATACATCCACTATACCCATACATCCACTATACCCATACATCCACTATACCCATACATCCACTATACCCATACATCCACTATACCCATACATCCACTATACCCATACATCCACTTTACCCATACATCCACTTTACCCATACATCCACTATACCCATACATCCACTATACCCATACATCCACTTTACCCATACATCCACTATACCCATACATCCACTTTACCCATACATCCACTTTACCCATACATCCACTTTACCCATACATCCACTATACCCATACATCCACTATACCCATACATCCACTATACCCATACATCCACTATACCCATACATCCACTATACCCATACATCCACTATACCCATACATCCACTTTACCCATACATCCACTATACCCATACATCCACTATACCCATACATCCACTATACCCATACATCCACTATACCCATACATCCACTATACCCATACATCCACTATACCCATACATCCACTATACCCATACATCCACTTTACCCATACATCCACTTTACCCATACATCCACTATACCCATACATCCACTATACCCATACATCCACTATACCCATACATCCACTTTACCCATACATCCACTATACCCATACATCCACTTTACCCATACATCCACTATACCCATACATCCACTATACCCATACATGTACATCCACTATACCCATACATCCACCTTACCCATACATCCACGTTTAATACCCATACTCACAACACTTTCCAAGGTATGTGTGTGTGTGTGTGTGTGTGTGTGTGTGTGTGTGTGTGTGTGTGTGTGTGTGTGTGTGTGTCCCATATGGTGCAGTGGTATGTGCAGCGATTTCCAATCGATAGGTTGCGGGTTCGATTCCCGACGATTATGGTCACACACGTCTTTCTTCTCTTTCTCAGACTCTTCCTGACTTTTCTTTCATTCTCCTGGGTGGTTACCAACAGCCAGTGCATGCCGGAGTATGTGGTGTGATGTGTGTGTGGGAAAAAAAAAAAGAAAAAAAAAAAAAGAAAAAAGAAAAAGACCAAAAATAGGGATTCACTGGCCAGAAAAAGTCACTTCAAATAGCTGTATGGTGTAGACCAGGCTGAATAGTGACGGTCAATTCTTCAGCCTTGCAAGCTGTTGAATGGTGCAATCCCAGCACAAGTTGCTATGGCTTCTGCCGTAGCATTGCTATCATCGCCTCCGGCGATGGGCGTCAAAGGTCAAAGGTGTGTGTGTGTGTGTGTGTGCGTGTGTGTGTGTGCGCGCGCGTGCGTGTGTGTGTGTGCGTGTATGTGTGTGTGTGTGTGTGTGCATGTGTGTGTGTATACGTGTCAATAGTAAAACAGAACAAAAAATAAAATAAAATAAATATCGGTACATGCCATGATGCCAGTGACCATGGGAACCATTGACACTGCACGTAGATCTACTGTGAGAGACGCTGTGACAGGCACTGAAGTCAAGAGACTGGTTTATGGTGAAAATACACATATGAAGAATAATTCTACAATCATCGTGCTCATGTAGATGTACATGTACAATTGTACATGTACCTCAGTGACAATACCTGTATGCCTCTCTACGTCTACAGCTAGACGTCATTGTTGTTAGCTCTTGACAGCATGAAACAAGGTGGAGGACACTTTGTTCGGAAACCAGTGACCTTACTACAACCATCCACGGTTGGCAGAGCCCCGGTCCGTTGGAACCATCTGAACCATAAATTGCATAATGGGTGTTGAACCCGGTTCTGACTAGGCGCCGGCGGATTATGCCCGCAGAAAAATTGGCAAAATTCGGTACTTTTTCTGGTAAGTTTCATGCATGTGTGGTATGTGGATAAAGAAATGGAGCAGAATTCGAGGAATTGCCTGCCATAAGGTTTGTATGGTTCTGCCAATTTCACTGCTTTTCGAGCAGAATCTGCCACCTTTTCGAGCAGAATCCGCTGGTCCCTAGTTCCGACCCTCATTATGCTAGGGGAGTTTAGAGTTACACATGGGACAATGTCATGTAACTCTTGGGTTACCATGGTTACCGGTATGTGTTCTGAGGGTGTAGTCGGAGGCGTCTTTATATACAAGTATAAAATGTTTAGTTATGCCTTATGATAAGACTAAGGGGCCGTCCGTAAATATCGATGTTTTTTTAGAGACGATATTGGTGCTTCTCTCCCTTGACCCCCCCCCCCCCCTCCCCCCAGAAGACGCACATGTACATCTAGATCATGGATTCAATATTTTTGGATGCTCATTTTTTTTCCTTTTTGGCAATAATATGAACCCAAGATGGCAAGTTTGCAGTATTTATATGGTCTAATTGAGAAGGAGAGCATTATGACTTTTTTGGTCGCCCTCGAGAACACTTGTGGCCAGCAGCCTTCTTGTGCTGCATTAGCCCATGGTAGGTGGTGAAGGCTAAGCCACAAGTAGACATGGTAGAAGCACCATCCAAATACGAGCACACATGCTCCTTCTGCTGCCTGGATGTAGTGCCTTCACTGCTATGACTCAGGTGGTTGTGGCGAAGCTTATCAGCCGCTGACAAGAAGACATACTTGCAGTGCTCGCATCGCTCCGTTGCACCATTCTCAGCGTTTTTCAAATCCTTGTTCAGACAGTGAAGACTGGAAACTCTTGTGGAGTTCGTCCGTGTTTGTTCACACTGCCTCTACGTCTTGAAAAAGGTATCCTGCAGGCATCGTTCGGCCGATTTCCACAATCAACAGCTCATTCTTTTGCTCCTGAAATTCGCCATGGGCGTACAGCTTCCAATTTTTGATTTTGTTCTTGTGTCGCGAGTTTTAGCTCCGCGAACGGAAGCTGGTTTCACATTTCTTGTATAGCCATTTAGACGTCCGCGTGCAGGGATCGGCGAAACTTCAGATATTTACATCGATATTTTTCTGATGCTCGAAAAGACGCACATGTCACATGGCTCAAACCTCCTCTGGCCCCCAGACGCACCAATATCGTCTCTAAAAAAACATCGATATTTACGGCCGGCCCCTAAGAATAGTAAGATGGTATTAACTAACGGACTAAGACTAACTGTCCCCGGGGAAAATTGCGATTCCGCGGCCGCGTTTTTTCCCGCGTTTTTTGCGATTTTTTAAAAGACCGCGTTTTCCGCGATTTTCCCGCGTTTTTTGAACTTTTTGTTGCACTACACGTACACACAGTGCACTTTTCGGTCAGCAACGTCTCATCGTGGCGGCTTTTTACTCAAATAATGGGTGCTTTATACACCAGAGACTTGTAACTGATTGATTTCACTACATACTCGCTGAAAATTGCCGCATTCACCGCATATTTACCGCATATTTACCGCAAATTCACCGCAAATTATGCCATATTATGCCGCGTTTTTCCCCGCGTTTTTTGCGATTTTTTTCCGCAATTTTCCCCGGGGACAGGACTAAGTCATGTAGCATAGTGTAGGCCGCATGTTTTGGCCACGACTAGACTGCACATCTACATGAGTACTATAATTATACAGAAGCCTTGCTTGATAGTTACATGTACATGATGACTCATGAGGTAGGAAGGCGTGAAAGCGACCTGACCCTGACCCTGACCTGCTACTGTAAAGTGAGAAACTTTCGCTAGAGATTTAATTTCGCTATTTTCGTGACCATCACACATTCGCAAATACATGTATAAATCGCCGCAAATCTCCCCGTACATTGATCGTAGACAGTACAAGATCCGACTGAAGAGATAGAATCGCAAAAGTTTCTCACCGTGAACCAGCCCAATTTATGAAAACGCTAAATTTGCGCCGCGAAAGTGTGTCGCTTTACAGTACATCAGGTACATGGTTGGGTTGAGCTGAGTGCAACCTCGACGACGTCGGCTGGATCGGAGGCTGGAGCCGGTTGTCTGGCGCGGCCGCGGCTTGATCGTTTTTTCCGTGGCGCGTGATCTCGACCACAGAGGCACAGACTGCCCGATCGTCGACAGGCTTAGCTGTCAGTGTCATTCCTAATCCTAGTGCCGCTCATGTGACTAACGCGGGACGGGTGACGGGTAGGTCCGACTGGGTCGACTACCTACGCTACATGACATGAGTGGCACTAGTAGGAATGGCCAATTACCATTACGGCCAAGCCTGTCGACGATCGCTAGCGCTGGGCATTCTGTGGTGGAGATCACGCGCCACTGAAAAAAGCGATGAAGACACAGTGAGTAGTCGACATTAGGCTACGTGACATTGACTTTGTACACCATGTAGATATACACGGCCCCGGGCTTCAATCGATTTGACTCTTGCTTTGGAGCTGGTCCGAGATAGCTTTTTAGTTATCTGTCTTGGTCCGCTCTTGTAATCGACCAGTCCGCTGTACAGTACTCAGTACATGCTCCCGACCGAGAAGGAGCAAGTATTAGTATTAGTTTGTATTCAATGTTTCAACGGTTTGTCAAGAAGGGAAAATCGGAGACAAGCGTAGTTGCCAGCGTAAGACTAGGGGACTTAGTAAGAGTACCAGTCGCCCATCTTCAGTCCACCGCAGAATTAGGAACTCATTTCGCTGTATGCTAGGCTAGGCTAGTAGCTCAGACTCAGTGACTTCTACTAGTTCTAGAACCAGTTTGTAGAAGCCCAGCCACTGTTTGAAAACGTTGAAGGCGTGCTCTGTAAGTGTAGCTAACGTTCCTTGCGCAGACACCATCGCTCACCAATAATAGTAATACTTCATTCAGCAATCCGTCCGACCGTCCGAGTCAGTTGAGTGGAAACTTGAGCTAGCGCACCCTTCACTTCAGCTGATCACCGCGGCTTAGACTGTGCGGAGCATGCGCATGCGCATTACTCCAATTCGCCACCGCGGCTTAGCGAAACTTTGAAAGCTGACTGATTTCGCCCCTCTGCCAGCCTCAGTAGCACGGTGAGTTTCAGAGATGCTTCATGTCTCACTGCTAAAACATGCATGCTGGTTTATTCTAGGAGAGTTTCTAGATTCATTCCAAACAAATCCAGGGGAGGGGGTTGGGGATGGGGGGGGGGGGGGGGGTGCTTTGGGTGCAAAAGCACTCAAATTTCCGATCTTGGTTGGAGAGACAGCATTGTACACTGTGCGTTCATCACACGTGCAACTCTGCAGAACGTACAGTGACTGTTTACCTATCCACAATATTTCCAAATGTAGCGTATTTTCAGGAGTATAAGCCACACTTTGAACGCTCAAAATTCACTCAAAAAAGGGAGTGCGGCTTGTACTCCGATGATCAAATTAACAGTGATAAAAAGGGTAGATATCTGTATTCCGTGGCAAAAATGGGAGGGGGGGGGGGGTCTGGCTTATCTGTCCCTGCGGGAATTTGCGGAAAAAACTCTCGAAAACTTGCGCAAGAAATTGCGGCAGAAAGTAACAAAAAATGCGACGAAAAGTGCGGAATGATGCAGAACTTGCCAGGAATTCGCGGAATAATTTGCAGAAAATTGCGGATTTGGGCCAAATCACGAAATTTGTTGCATCGTATATCTACTCGGGAGTCGTGCTGTGCAAATAACCTACAGGATCATGGAAAGAACTGCGTGAAAAGTGCATAAAACTGTGAGATATAGTGCAGAAAACAACAAAAAACGCGGGAAGTCGCGGATTTTGCTGAAAATCGCGGGTTTGGGCCAAAATCGCGAAATTTGTTGCATCCGTGGAATCGCGATTTCCTGGAGGGACAGGCTTATACTGCAGTGGCGCTTATGCTTCGGATAATAGCGTACTGGTCGGTGTTTTCAAAATGGTCAAGGAAATTTCTGAGAGTGTGTAGACAGTAGGTACAAGTAGGCTAGTACCTGTCTGCAGTGGAGCGGTGTCAATACATGATTATTAATGCTTTGTGACAGGGAGTAGTAATATAGTAGTATTTTACTACTCTCTGCTTTGTGCATACTGTTTATCACCACAAGTAGCAATAAAACTGGATTCTCCACAGCACCACAAGATATGTGTTGAGGAACACATCAAGTAAAGTCGTTTGCATCAGCCGGGCAGGTTGCCACTGGCACTTGGCCCATATCTCCTAGTGTTGATGTCGCTGATTGCTGGTGATGGTTGAATATAGACAAGAGGGGATATGTCTATGAACTAAATGAGCGTGTAGCTGTCGCACAGCCCTATAGACTCATCCTTTGATAACACAAGAAAAAGCCGCGCCGCATAGCAATTTGTTCCGTTGTGTTTTGTAGTTCTGGCTTTTTAGTGTTAGCGTTGGCGGTCGTGTAAAAGAAAAAATAAGTTTCGTTCATGTTTTTCCAAGTGCACTCATATATTAGCGGAAGCAGAGCGGTACATGTACAAGTTGAAATGCGATTCACTTTTCTTTAGGAAAGGTAGTAAGTCTGATCAGCCAGTCAGGTTTCCTGCACTATCCGAGAAGATAAAGAGAAAAAAGAGGGGAGAAATCTGATTTTGGGATCAAAGCAGAGTGTGGTAATTCCAGCAAAAGCAGCATCCAGGATCTGGCTCATTACTAGGAAGCTGAACATTGAAGAGTGATCTTGAATGTCAACTGTGGTGGTTGCTTCTGCTGTTTTGTCTTCATTGACCCGGTACATATCATGGACTATGTGGAAATCTAGCGGCATCCTAGCAGTACTTGCAAGTACAATCATGTAGTAGCATGACATGGTGTGTGTATGAACACACAGAACACATCTACAATCATGTACTTTTGGGGGAAATTTGTGCCCCCCCCCCCCCTCTCTTGATCATGATCCTGGCTATGCCCCTGAAATCCATATCGCAGTGTGTCCAGTCAGCAGCTGTTTGAGCCAACACCAATAATACGTGGCGGGAGAATTTCTTCTCTTACAAAAAGAAAAGGGATTCCCGGGCCGTCCCGCACCAAAATTGAGCCGAAGTCATTTTTTATAGTACTGATCGTGTGAGTAGATCTGTGACAGGGAGTCACACAAACCCGGGCTTGTACGACTCCCTGGTGTACGACTGAGGGCCGTTGTTGACCGAAATACCAAAATATTTTCAACATAGAGTTCTGCATAAGCAAGAGTGATTAGCCCCCGGAGAGTGCAACTCAGATGGGATTCTTTACCAGCCAAGTCAAAACCAGCAAGTTCTTGTGTTTGTAGTGCAGGTAGAGATCAGCTATAGGGTTGGTGGTTATAAGAATATACCGGCTATAATATTATCAGCTTCAGAATTCCAAATCTAAAGTATCTTTTCCACTTAAATTCAACGGTGGTTATAGTAGTAATCTCTGTATATGTATATCATGGTTTGTAAGTTATAGGAAAATAGGGACAGTCGTGAATCAGATACATGTACTGCTCTATTACTATGTCAGTGTGAGGAGAATTAGAGGGAGAATGTCACCTATCCGCCATGTGTCTCTATCCGTACAAGAGAGCAGACTGAGTATGCACAACTGCACATCACATTGCTCAGCTTTTCTCATCTTTAATTCCAGGTACTGTTTTGTAGAATCTACTAACTTACAAGCTTGAGCAGGCCAATGGGAGTTATAAAATTTGGACTTTAATGTATGTGCATGTGAGTGTGTTTAGTGGGGGATTGGGATTGGGGCTTAGAATGTGCAGATCCTTTGTTTGAAAGACATTCCTGCTCCATTTTTCTTGCTTTCTTCAGATACCAATTTCAGTGCGACGGCCGGCCGTGTGCAAGTACTGCTGGTACTATGGTCTGACGCTAACTGTCAACATTGCTAGCAAAGAACTGACGTGCAGTGAATGAAGCCTGATTGTCAATTCTTGTAAGTTTCAGTCCTGGATCAACAGTTGCTGAACCACAGCACAAACACACAACACAGGCACGGTTAGAAAGCACACCATTCCACTAATCACCAACTAGCAATTACCTTAGCCATCCTCTATGACAGTGAGTTTGTGAACTGTGTGGCATGCTGGACAGCTAAGTTCATGAGTCAAACAGTTTGCTTGAGATCGAGACTGTAGATGTGTTCAGGCGGTAACTAGATGCTAGTTTAGACCAGAGACAGTTGTTGAAGGGGAAAGGATGTGTTGTACTGCAAGACCGGAGACAATTGGTAGGTATGGCAATGCAGAATTTTCCCTTAAAGGATTAGGTACTGAAGTATTTTTTACAGTGCTATGCAAGATAAAAAGTTTGAACTCTTATCAAGCTGTGCAGGACTTTAAATAGATTCTACAGGCTCAGTTCCTACCAGTGGTGTACCCAGGGGGGGGGGGGGGAGGGTGCTTTGGGTGCTCAACGATCCCCCTCAAAATGTTCGACATAGGCCAACGTTCATGATGTACCCACAGGGGCGTAGGAACAGGTCCGGCAGGTCCGGCATCCGCCGATGCTTCGGCAAAATAGAAGAGAAGAAAAGGCAACAAGCTCGTTTTCAACCATGCGGAGGGTCAAGTCCTACACAGTACAACCGGCCAGGAAAGGCTCAAACACATGACTCCTGATGTTCCTGAATGTCCACAAGAAACTGCTGGACGTCTAGTGCCTGAAGAGTGAATTTGAATGTGGAAGTGAGCATCAGCTCTCCCAATTCAGACAGTTTTAAAACCTCAAGTCTTTCATGATACCACAGTATTTGTTCATATCAATCCTTTTACAAGTAAAATCACCCTCTTCATTCAGTAGAGACAGAGTCGAGTGAGCTGTATTCCCGGTGCCAATAGGCGGTCTCACCACCCCTGTATGGCAACTTCCCCATGCCTAACCCCCAAGACAAAGTGAATACTGTTGTAGTCATACTGGGCGGAGTTAAAAATTAAAAAAATTGCGACCTGTAAAGAGCTAACAATCCGCTGGACCATTTGAAATCTGCTTCCTACGCCCCCGGCCCATGCCACTAAAAGTATCATAACTTTGCCACCGTTAGTCTGATTTTTTTGCCTTCCACTCGCTGTCACTAGTTGATCATAGTTAACCCTGTTACATGTACTTAAATGTGCCAGGACGGAGGGCTATCCATATCGTCAGGGCCTCGACTTGTTCTATTCCGATTTTCCGGAAACATTCCGATCAGTTGTTCCGACAAAGCGACCGAAACGATTGTTCACGAAAGTGTACTAATTTGTTGTTTCGGGCCCTTGGAATCCTAAAAATGTGACGGCTTCTAAAAGGGTCACTGTCCCCTCGACTCCCTGCCATTGAACACCTCAGACACAGCTTCTGATTTCTGCCAACAGAAAAGTGTCAGCCCTCTGCTACTATCGTGTTTGTGGGGGACGCGGCGGCTGGAATGTATTGTATGGTTCGAAAGCCTACGGGACTGGCCCTCGCCGCGATGGTTTGCGAATTTCGGCATCTTGCCCTGTTCCCGGGCCCGCAGTCCTCGCATAGCTTGCCAGCTTCTGGGCAACAGCAGCTTTTTCCGCACTTGGAATTGCCAGTGCACTGGCAACACTGGCTGTCAGGGACGCTAGTCGCGGGGGTTTGCCCTTTGCGGGCATCGCTGTGGATAGAGCTGCCAAATCTACTTATGCAAAGTTCGCGAAACTCGGGGAATTCACGAGTCAAGTTCGAATGCATAATTAGAAGTACGAAAAGTGCGCCCGCTGGATAATTCGAACTCACTCTTCGTACAGAAAAGCTGTTTACAGCACAGTGGCTATGTCCTTCGAGCGCGTATTTCGAAGTGAAATGGAGTTGCTCTACTCGTAATTCGAAGTTCATTTTTTCTCCTTCTCTAGGCAAGAGTGACTCAAAAATCGATCCCCAGTCCGCTCCAGGATCCACAATAGCGTTGAAGAAACCCACCTTCTCTCGAAACTTGATTCAAGCCTGTGCAAGAGAAAGTGCAAAGATTTGATTGAGGACGACTTCTTCCAGGTGTCTGGTTCCCTTCGCGGATCTCAGTGGGTTGGTGTGCCGTGCCAGCTCATGCACAGCGATGTTTGGGACTGAACAACGACTAGAAATCGTAAAAAAGAATCGTCTGCCTATGCTCCCTTTCCGTTCAGACTTCTTCAGAACGACGCCGTTCTGCTCTCGAACGGGCTTTCATGACGCTGAGAAGTCAGTGCTGTTCTTTTCCGTTGAAATTGTTTCAGCACAGCTGCAGTGACTGACAAATTCTTCACTAAGAGCTTCGTAGAAGATGAAGATAAATGTGCAATGACCTTGTGTCGATCCAGTGTTTTGAGAAAATGGACTAGTTCCTTGTACCTGACCACCCATTTTTCCTTGATGCAAATAAAATGTGCAAAAGTAGTCAGCATGCAATTATTTTGAGCATTTTGACATACATATCATGTCAGTGCATGGGACTGTATTTGGATAATTAGAAGTTCCGGATAATTCTAAGTTGCGGCCTTGCAATTTGAGGTTTGGAATTAGAGGAAGACTACCTGTAGTACTTAAAAGAGCAGTAGTCAAATTGAAAATGTTTTCATGATAATTATGATCTAGCAAAATTAGTGTTCTCTTGGATCTAGCTTGCAGAGGAAGTAAAGTTTGTCCTCCAAAGTGAGGGATATGTTTGTGATTGCTAAGTGGGTACTTCAAGGCCTCATGGTTGCTCCATCCTACAAAACAGGTCCTCCATTTTCCCTCGACTTGGTACAACATGGTAAATAGCGCACTAAAAATCAAGATATCAACCATCCATGCATCACATGTACATGAATGGTCCTTTGTTGGGTTCTTCCGAAAAGGCTGCGATGTAGCGTTCCTCCTTTATTCCCAATCGAACATGGTTGAACAAGCGGTCACGTGCTCCTGCGTACACCAGTCACCTGGTCACCGTGCCTGCAGGGTACAACTTACTAGCCTGTTTGACCTTTTTTGGGTGCAGTCCTGTCACTCGAGTTGAACTCGAGTTGAACCTTGGTGTGAAAGTTGTCGCCTGCTGGCGCGGTGACCAGGTGATTTGGGCACCCAGGAGCACGTGACCACTTGTTCAACCATGTTCGATTGGGAATAAAGGAGGAACGCTGCATCGTAGCCTTTTCGGACCAAAACCAGTCGACTCAGCGTCCAAAAGACTACAACATATGGGCCAATCGCTGTCATCCGTGCTTTTATAAGAACGAAATGGCGCTTTTAGTGACATTTTGCATACAAATCCCCATCTAGTAGGGCGCAGTCACCCAGTTTCGGTGGAAGTGCGCGAGTTCGATTGGGATTCAAGTAGGAAGGGAGCGTCGCAGCTTCCTCGGACCAAGACCATTCGACTCAGCACCCAGAAGACTACAACTGGTGAAAATTTGATTTTAGGGTATACTTCCCCTTTAACCTTGTCGTTTTGTTTTATTTCGCGCTGGCTGGACTGTAGGTTTCCTCCGTCGCAGTACGAAGATAATGTTTGTGTTTGTCGTGTAGTTTGCCATGTCGCGGTGGAGCAAAAGGTGGAGAAACTGCCACTTGTCCTCCTTACCTTCCTTGTCGTTTTGTTTTATTTCGCGCTGGCTGGACTGTAGGTTTCCTCCGTCGCAGTACGAAGATAATGTTTGTATTTGTCTTGTAGTTCGCCATGTCGCGACGTCTGCCAAAGAGGCGAGCGGCCGATCAGTTGCCATTGAGCTTGGCTTCGTTCCGCCATGTACGGCGCGAATGTGACGACACGTAGTCCCAGCCGGAGGACAGTCAGAGAACTTCGCCTTCCGTCAGTTCGGAAAATGCTGCAGTCACGGCCTTAGTTTCTGCCTGTGCTGCAGCTTTGTACTTTGTAAGGCTCTAAACGCATTACCCTTGTCTTATTGGCCAAGCTATGCAAGGGCTACCGTGACAATAAAGATTTTGCAACTCCCGGTGTAGTGAACGAACCGAAAACAGTTTGAAGCGAATTTAATTCTGTGCACTCGAAAAAATTTGAACCCCCCCCTGAAAAATTCCTGGATCCGCCCCTGGTGGGTGCACATCCAGTGCATTTGCAGATTTGCGTGCTTCTCTTGCGACGGGCGTATACATGGTACATACATGGTGTGTGTGTGTGAGTATGTATATGTGTCCCATCTGGTGCAGTGGTATGTGCAGCGATTTCTAATCGAGAGGTTGCGGGTTTGATTGTTGTTGTAGAAGTTTATTTAACGTCGCACCACAAACAGGCGATTTCGCCTCCTTTGATACATGTGGACGACAGAAGGAATGAGAGAGAGGGGGGGGGGACAGAAGTATGGAGAGAGGAGGGTAGAAATAAATAAGCAATCAACCTCAGGGCTACACCAAAGCAAAAACGGAATGGGAACATACTATATACAAAATAGCTTCATACATATATTGCAAAACACGTTTACTATTCTTCAGTCCGCTATACCACAGAAACACACTAGCCGAAAAGCATTTAAACGGAGCCATGATGCGCTTTTAGCAGGGCACAGAACTGAAGGTGGCTGGGCTCGGAACGGAGATCAGGCGGGAGCTGGTTCCACAGGACTGCGCCGATGAACTGCATGGTCGCTCGACCCGCAGGACCGGGCCAAAATGGTACTCGAACGAGGTGATGTGCTGCTCCCCGAGTGCGGTCACCAGTAACTCTCACGAAGAAGCTGGTGAAGAGGGAGCTAGCTCGGGAGAACAGACAACGACGGACAAAGATGAGGAGCTTAATGTTAAACATGTCCTCCAGGGTGGTGAGGCGGAGCTGTTCAAAGATCGGGCTCGTGCGCGATCTTTGAACAGCTCCGCCTCACCACCCTGGAGGACATGTTTAACATTAAGCTCCTCATCTTTGTCCGTCGTTGTCTGTTCTCCCGAGCTAGCTCCCTCTTCACCAGCTTCTTCGTGAGAGTTACTGGTGACCGCACTCGGGGAGCAGCACATCACCTCGTTCGAGTACCATTTTGGCCCGGTCCTGCGGGTCGAGCGACCATGCAGTTCATCGGCGCAGTCCTGTGGAACCAGCTCCCGCCTGATCTCCGTTCCGAGCCCAGCCACCTTCAGTTCTGTGCCCTGCTAAAAGCGCATCATGGCTCCGTTTAAATGCTTTTCGGCTAGTGTGTTTCTGTGGTATAGCGGACTGAAGAATAGTAAACGTGTTTTGCAATATATGTATGAAGATTCCCGACGATTATCGTCACACACGTCTTCTTTTCTTCCTCAGACTCCTCCTGACTTTTCTTTCATTCTCCTGGGTGGTTACCAACAGCCAGTGCATTCCGGAGTATGTGGTGTGATTTGTGTGTGGAAAAAATGTATGAAAAATACCAAAAGTAGGGATTCACTGGTCAGAAATAGCTGTGTGGTGTAGACCAGGCTGAATATTGGCGGTCAATTCTTCAGCCTTGCAAGCTGTTGAATGGTGCAATCCCAGCACAAGCTGCTTTGGCTTCTGCTGTTGGATCGCTATCATCGCCTCTGGCAATGGGCGTCCAATGGTCCAAAATGGTATGTGTGTATGTTTGTGTGTGTGTGTGCGTGCGTGCGTGCGTGCGTGTGTGTAGACCAGGCTGAATAGTGGCGGTCAATTCTTCAGCCTTGCAAGCTTTTGATTGGTGCAATCCCAGCACAAGCTGCTATGGCTTCTGCTGTAGCATCGCTATCATCGCCTCCGGCGATGGGCGTCCAATGGTCCAATGGTGTGTGTGTGTGTGTCTGTGTGTTTGTGTGTATGCAGAAAACTACACAGACCATGACTGCAGTGAAGAGTGTATGAACCGTGCTACAATAACCAGTTTATCATCGTCCTGAAAGTACTTCAAAATGTCTAACAGTAAGTCAGACCAGCAGTCCACCATAATTGAATGTGCAGTATCTTAGCAACAAGCCTTTGGTTACATGTGATTACAAGAGCAAACAAGAAACAAAACTCCTATAGCCAACAGACAGGCTATAGAATGCAGATGCCTTGTAGAGAACCAAACCCATTATGGAATATTTGTTGCTTACAACCTTTGAGCTGGTGTTTTCCTGCCAACTTGACTTGTCATTTGACTGATTGTGACTGCCATCCCGCAGAGCCGTCCGTATACAAGAAATCCATCAAATGGTTCACTATGCAAACCTGCAAGAAAACACCTTCTCCCTGCTTAAAGTATAGTTTTACAGGGAGGTAGCTCCACATCAGTTAATTCAGATAATTACTCAGTTGTCATGGTGATTGGTTGTCCAGGATACTGTTTCATAATTATTACTCATGGTTATCTTTCCCTGCTGTTTCGATTAGTTAGACATTCCTGTATATTTGGTTTTGTGTCTTTTTGTATTCTTTAGATGAACCATTTGGTGATCCCAAGTTCATTTCCAATATCTTACCCTGGATTTATAAGTTGGATACAACAAGGTTTCGACAAGCTATGCAGGACAAATGCGTGTTCATAAGTACAACAGAAATTGAGACCTTGCTGCGTCTGGAGAAATACGAAGGAAAGGAAGTGCATAATTCTCACATCATCAATCTTATGAGTCCTGGAGGCACAGGTGCTTATAAACTACTCTGCAATGCAATCCATGACTTGGGTCCATTGTACAATGAAAAGTACCAAGAAATGCTTCTCCTGTTGCCCGTTGACCAGCGACCAACGGCCAAGACATTCTCTCACGAGACAGGTAATTGATATGTCCAGAATGGGGATGGTCACAAGAATGGTCTTGGGGGTGTGGGTATACCACTTACAGTCTGAACGTCCCCAATTTAAACATTGCCATCAACCAAGCTTCTGCTGTCAAGGGAAATTTTAGTTTTGTACCTTACCAGCAGAATACAACTCATTACACCAAAGTGTCACTAGCTAAAAGTGAACTATACCCCTCTTGCGGCCGCGATACACAACAGAAGGCCAGCTGTTTAGTTGGAGAGAATACTTTGTTCTTTCTCTAAGGTCGTAAGGAGACGTCTGGACAACTGACGTATGACAACTGACAAGTGAATAATATCCAGGAAAGTGGTGCACTCATCAGGGCAAAAGTGGTGCGCTCATCAGCACAAAAGGTGCACTGGTAAGCGATACAATGCTGTCCCAATGGGGTCCAGTGCGAAAAGTGTGTACAGAGCGGGTGACTATAAAGCCTAGTTCACATTCGACGGGGCACGACGGGACGTGACGTAAGGATCAACGAGAAGCGACGGGACAGTCTGACGGCGTCCAATGTGAACACCAGGAACGGGAACGCAGCCGTACTGCCGTACAGATCGGGAAGCGACGGGAAGAGTTGGATCGATCCAACTTTTCATACCGTAGACGGGCGTAGACGGGGATGCAAGTGTACAAAACAGCTGCATTTTGAGTGTGAACAGGAGACGGCGTTGTGCGCCGACTACTCCCGATTCGTACTTTGGAAATTTTTAGCATTTCGAACACTGTGCTTCCCATGATAAATCGCAGAATGGCTAACACGACTTGAGTTGAATTTTTGCAAGATACGGTCTGGTGTCACTTATGGTATTTTGGGATAGTTCAGGAGCGTGGCAGACGAACTGTTTTATCATTCCCTGGAGCTATAATTTGAATGGCACGCCTTTCGATGCTACATTTTTGGTGTTCATGAAATACTGGTATTGTGAACTTGATTCCGCTTCATTCAAGGAGAAATAATTGAAAAGAAATACCGAAAATAAGAAAATAGGGCCAAAGGTCACCCTGTCATGGGCCGGGCCTTATGACTGGCGTCGTTCGCTGCTGAACGACGAAACGACTGCAGCATGTCGTGTCGTACGAATCGTACAAGATTTTACAGTTCATCCCAGCCTTCCCGACAGGCCTTACGTCCCGTACCGTCAGCGTTCCGTCGAATGTGAACTAGGCTTTATGCATGTGAGTACACACCTGTTGCAAAGGCGCAGCAGCGTGTACCACGATTCAGCAGCGTGTACCACGATTCAGCAGTGTGTACCACGATTCAGCAGCGTGTTCCACGATTCAGCAGCGTGTTCCACGATTCAGCAGCGTGTACCCCCACCGAAAAAAGACATCCTCTCCTAGATCCTGAGGATGAAAGCGAAACAAATGAAGCCCAAAAAATTGAAGAAGACGGATCGGAGAAGACAGAAAGAGGAAAGAAATGAACATGTGAATGAGCATAAAAATGCGAGAATAAAACACAACATGTATAACCACAATTGTTGGACACGTGACGAGTAGCCGCACGCTGGACTCCGCGATGCTGCCGGGAGCGGCGAGACCGAAGGCACTCACGGACCGAGAAGACAGTGGCAGCAGAACTGGGTATCCAGGCATCTTGCAGCACAGGACGCACACTGGACAGTTGACCGAAAAACCACAACACAGCCAATGGGGTTACGAAAACTCACAGAGAGACAAAACGCACACAGAAATAGACATGGACTGACACAAACATCTCAACCATCGCCGAAATTCAGAAAAGAAAACCACACGAAGGAATGGATGAACAGCAAGGAAGAACACGTCTACAGAAACAGGAACAATTAATCAGTGAAGATACCAGATACCACGCAAACAAATCGGTTACCAATACGCATACAAGATACTAAACAAAAAATCACACGGCGCTGCCCTGAATGTTTCTTTTGTTGACGCCATTCAGTTCAGTTCTTATGTATGTGTGTATGTAAAGAGTACGATCAGTGGTTCACACACACACACACACACACACACACACACACACACGCACGCACGCACGCGCGCGCGCGCACACACACACACACACACACACACACACACACACACACACACATACACCTTGGACCTTGGACGCGCTGCCATATTCTGGCTATGCGGACCCCATGGGGGGTTGAGCAGGTTCGGAACAGTAGGGGCGATGACGGGATAGGTCCTGTGGTCTACTGAAACGCCGACCGCAATTGCAAACGATACAGAAGGAGCTACGGTCTGTGTTGGTTGCTCTGGCCGAGCCACGGCTGCACTTGTGACATGTCATGCCTTGGCGCGAAAGCACACAGCGGTTGCAGCGGGCGCAGTGGAAGCTGCAGCGTTCGCAGGACATATTGTTTGTAACCGGTGACTCAAGTGTGTCAGAAGATGCCTCTGCTGGTGATGTTGCACACATACACACACACACACACACACACACACTCGCACACACAGACACACACACACACACACACACACACACACACACACACACACACACACACACACACACACACACACACTGTCTACATTTAGGAATATACTTGTCAACATATCATCACAGTACATCTGTACAATGATATACCATCAAACAATTTGTTCTTTTTCCTCTTTCCTGTCCTGTGTTTGACCACAGTTGATGTTGCTACTATGCGTGCAGGCAGCAACACAGCTAACGATGGCACAGTGACATGTCATATACTGTTAGTGAATGATGATGGAGCAGACAATGGTGGGCACATTCAACGTCTTAAACAACATCTACACAGAGTGAATACACATCTGTGCAAGACCACCGCTGATCATTCAGATCTAACTTGCTTGTCCGGCGATGTCAAGGATTGCTTCGTGCCCATGCAGGCTCTGACGGAGAAAGATGCTCTGCAGCTGACGTATCGTGCGCAACAAGCTGCAACTCGCCGTGTCACTGGAAGACAGCCAATATCTGACCGTACACCAGGCGTTGCTATCCCAGGAGCTAGACAAGATAAGAGTGACAAAGTGGAAGGAGGAAGGCAGTTTGTTCTGTCCAGCGCTAAGCAGCTCTTGTCTGATCCCCATTATTATGAAGGTGTAACTAGCGCTGGCAAAAGTGGTGTTGGTGTTGGTGGTGGTGATGACACAGTTGACACAGACATTCTGGAAAGTTGCATCGTAATTGGGAACGCTGGGCAGGGAAAGACAACACTGAGCAAACGAGTCATTGCCGACATCATGGAGACAACGACTGGAAATCTGGCAAAGATTGAATTCATTTTCTACGTGCCATGCCGTGATTTGACACGTCCACAGTCGACTGATTGGTTTGTATTTCTTGGTTTGGACAAGTTGGGCATCAGTAAACCGGAGCAATCTACCTTGCTAAGGTACCTAACAGAGCATTCTGACCAGGTATTGATCGTTATTGATGGCATCGACGAACTTGGCAGTGGTGGGTTTGGCAAAGGATCAGCAGCCCAAGCTGTAATATTGAGGAGCAGTAGCAGCAACCATTCACTACTACCTGATGCTATTGTAGTCGCAACTAGCCGACCGTGTGATGAAGCGTATCACCATATCCAGAATTTCCGCTTACGTTTCCGACTTCTCGGCTTCTCGACAGACCAGCTCTTTGCGTACTGCTCACGACAGCTCGGAGAGGAGGTTGCCAAGAAGTGTATGACAGAGCTCTCACAGCCGCCCAACTGTCTGCTGAAGGAAGCCATTCGACAATCTCCACTCCTATGTGCTCTGCTCGTTCAGCAATATCCCATCAACAACTCTCTACCCTCCAGTGTGACACTTTTCTACGACCACTACTTACGCTCCTCAGTCGCAAAGCTGGAAAAGCGGCGAGGAAGGAAGTTTGGTCAAGTACGGCTTGCACATGACGTCATCAGTCACTGCAGTGGTGGCCGGCACTTCAGTTGTGATGATCTTGTCAGTATCCCCGTGGTAATAGAACATCATTTGGAGCGCTATGTGAAGGAGACAAGCAACAATGATGAGGAGTGTGATCACCATGCTGTGGAGCTAGTCAAGGCATTGCACAATCTCTACACGATGTGTCTTGCAACATATCAAAGGGGCATGGCTACGTTTACATCCACGCTGTCAACCCTCCACCAGTCCATTTGTCAAGATCTCGGCTTACTGCTCAACCCTGGTATGCATCCGTCGTTCGTCGGTTCCACTCAGACTGTGTCCTTGACTCACTTGACACTGCAAGAGTGGTGTGCATCGAGATGCATCATTTCTTCTGACTCGTGCGTAGACATCATCCGCAGCTGCATCAACACTGTCGGCACAGACTTGAACACACTTGTCTTCTGGCAGTTTGTCTTTGGAGCACTCAAGCCAGACCTTCTACATTCATCTTTGTTGGCTCTGAAGTCTGAAAACAGCATCAGTGATTACTCTTTCAAGAGCAAAACGAAGATGCTTCTGTTCATGATGAGATGTTTGATGGAAAGCCACATTTCACTCCAACATAACCGCACTCAGGGATATCCCAATCAGGACACTGACATAGTCACACATAGCTGCTATGCTATGTCAGCCAACCTCCTGGCCAGTGATGGAATTGATGTTAGTGGAATCCACCTTGAAGTTGTTGATGTGATGGCTTTACATACTGTTTTGGAGCTTGTAGACAATGTAAAGTCTCTGGATCTCGGCCATTGTAATCTGTCAGGTGACAGTGTCATTTTGCTATCTGATCAACTGGATAAATGCGTCAAGGTGGATTTGCGTGGTGCCAATCTCACTGCAGCACCATTGGCAAGCATATCAAGCACACTCTCTAGATCAACACGGCGTACCCTCCAGGTTCTTGACATTAGCAACACAGAGTTGACCAGTGGATCTGCAGATGGAGCAGCACTTGCTGGATGTGTAAAACACCCAAGTCTAACGTACCTGAATGCACACCATACAGTACTTGGCAATGATGGTCTGGCAGCATTTGCGAGCAACTTGGCTCCGTGTAACAATCTCACAGATCTAGCACTGGGAAGTTGCAGTCTGGATAGTGGATGTGGATCTGACCTGGCAACACTGGTCACACAGTTACCACACCTTTACAGTCTATGGCTGGATACGAACTCACTCTGCAACAGTGACGTGTCATGTGTACTATCCAGTCTCCATTCTCATGATACCATACAGCATCTCTTCTTTAACAACAACAGACTGACTGATGAGCTAGCCGCTAGTGTGGTTGACTTTCTGCAAGCTCGTCGCAGTCGTGAGCACACTGGGAGTGTCAGCACAACACTACCACCATGCGTGGTTTATCTGAGCGGCAGTGGTGTAACAATCCGTCTTCTACAGGAAGTGGCTACGTCTAGTCAATGTGGTGGTGACGTAATCGACATTGGCAGCCGCTATGCTACTGGTACTTCAGTACGGACTGAGTCAATTGATCATCTGGTCAGTGTACATGGTGGTGGCCTACAAGGCAAGGTCGATGACTCCATGATGTCATCACTTGGTCAGTACCTTGCAACCAACACTGACCTAGACCAACTGGACATAGCAACCTGTAACATTACCGATGCTGGAGCAACTGCTCTGGCAACATCTGGCCTTGCTGACAACACAGTGCTGAAATGCCTTCGTCTGCTCAGGAATAGGATACAGCTATCTGGTGTTGTGAGTATACTACAGGCAGTGACATCACCACAATCACATGTCAGTGCATTGGGTCTGGAGGACAACCCAGTGTTTCATGATATACAGCCCAGTCATGCTGATTGCAGACTGCTATGCCAGCTTCTCTCCGGATTCCACCAGCTGCGCTTCATATCATTTAGCCACACGGCCATGAGTGATGAAGTTGGTGCAAGTATCCTACACTCTCTCCATCACCATGCGCGTATTGAATGGATGGATATGGCAAACAATGAGATTGATGATGCCACAGTGCATGCCCTGGTGGATATGATGAAGAAGAACACAAGCTTGAGATTGATCAGCCTAAATAACTGCAAGATCACCGATGATAGCATTCAAGCCATGCTGCAGTCACCAGGCATCATGAGGATGGAGGGTGTACACTTGTACGGGAACCCATGCTCTATGGACAAGCTTCGACCTCCATTGTACAATTCCAGGCTATGGTATAGCAACTCTACTGTCCTGGAGTTCATCTCGGATTGATTGCAGGAAGACGTTGCAGAACATCAGCATATTCCCAGGTATGTGTTGTACAGTAGTAGATGTACAGTGTTGATCAGTGTATGAAATACGGGTACACCTGTTTGTTGATGAATTATGATGATCAGACAGACAATACACTAGTCACCCTAGCCACACTCTCAATCTACAGATGTGTGTACTTGACCAGTACCATAAAGTCTGCAGCAAACGTCCAGCTCAGCTGGTCTGTACCAGGGAGTAGTAAAATAACAGTATTTTACTACTTCCTGGTCTGTACCAGGGAGTAGTAAAACGCGATGCACACTATCACTTCTGCAATGCGATGAGCGTCGACCAAAGTCTTTTTCGAATACACGAAGAGTCTTTGATGCACAATGCACAGCACATCGTTGCAGGGCATGCACAGTACAAAACTGTACGCGAGCTGTCACGTGCGCCCGCCGTGTAGAAAGTGATGTGCATCGCTCGTCGCTTGTCGCAGAAGTTGAACTAGGGTCAACTTTCCGCGATGAGACCTGCGACGGAGGTGCGATTCAAAATTTTGCAGAAAAAACATTTCGATCGCATTGCTCGTCGCTCGTCTCGTCGCATAAGTGATATTGTGCATCGCGCTTTAACCAGTTAGTTGTAGAATGCCAGTAGCGTCGGTCAGTGTCGTGCAATGTTATCACATGAGCTGATTGTTCAGTAACATGTAGGCTTTGCACAGCAAAGTCTAGTTAGCCCTGGCACACGCGCAATATTGGCATATTGCTGTGAGTGTGTGTCACGTGACTGTCCCTGCACGATTTACAAGCTGGCAAAATTGTACAGACATCCTGTTAGTGTTATGGTGTCATATCGGAAGACGTGTCTTCTTCAAGCTCTTGAATTGACGGGATGTGAAGGAGCGTTCCTTTGCAGTTGATTTCTTCATGTGTCAAAATGCAGTTTTAGCTTTTAACCCAGGCCCACGGGTACACACGCAAGTCAGGTCACACACGCGCACGCACACACACACACACACACACACACACACACACACATACACACACACACGCACGCACGCACATTCATGTACATAAACATAATTGCAGACACTCCTACGCCCCGTCTGTGCGTACAACGACGTACTCACGCACACACTCACAAGCACTCAACACATAGGTTTGGGGGTTGCCATGACTTCATTTATAATAGTATGTGATGAAAGACCAGTTCCAAGACAGCAAACGATAATATTTGCGTCATATCATCACATTCGGTCGTCAGTAATTCGCAACGCCCACCGGCGGCAGACGCACGAATGGCCCACCATCATATTGTATGTGTGTGGTGTGACGCCTCATGCCAGGCAGTTGTTTGAGTTCTTGGCCACTGAGGGCTAGCCTGCAGCTGCCCACCATGGGCCGGTGACATGAGCGGCTGGGGAGGTCAACAGCCAAGCCACTGAGGGCTAAGTAATCCTGCCCGCTGTGGACCGTTAGCATACTGCCCACCGAGGGCGCACAAATGGCGACATGGCCAGAAACATGCCCGCTGCGGGCGCATGAACGGCCGCCCAGGGCAACAGCTTACCCATCGAGGGTTAAAGCATACTGCCCAACCGAGGGCGCGAGAGAAGCGTATAGCCCGACCGAGGGCGCATGATTATAGCCCGATCGAGAGCGCATGATTATAGCCCGACCGAGAGCTCGAAGAAGCGTATAGCCCGACCGAGGGCGCATGATTATAGCCCGATCCAGAGTGCATGATTATAGCCCGACCGAGTGCGCATGATTATAGCCCGACCGAGGGCGCATGATTATAGCCCGACCGCAAGAATAAGTGTATAGCCCAATCGAGGGCGCACGAACGGCCGCCAAGGCCAGAAACCTGCCTACTGAAGGCTAAAGCATACCGCCCAACCGAGGGTGCACAACGGCCGTCAAGGCCAATAGCCTGCCCCCGAGGGCTACAGCAAACTTCCCGCCAAGGGATAAAGCCTAGTACCCACCGAGTGCCAAAGAATGCTGCCCACCGTGGACCGATTATATACTGCCCACCGAGGGCTGAATCATATTGCCTATTGAGCAAATGAACAGCCACCGAGGCCGACAACCTGCCCGCCAAGGGCAAAAGCATACTGCCCGCTAGGGCCGACCGCATACTGCCCAGTGAGGGTGAACGAACGACCACCGACGCCAAAAACTCACACAACTGCCTGGCATGAGGCGTTACACCACATACATACAATATGATGGTGGGCCGTTCGTGCGTCTGCCCCCGGTGGGCAGTGTGAATTACTGACGACCGAATGTGATGATATGACGCAAAATATTATCGTTTGCATTCTTGGAACTGGTCTATCATCACTTTGCTGAAGTAATCAAAATGAAGTCATGGCAACTCCCAACTTATGTGCTGATCGCTTGTGAGTGCGTGCGCGAGTACGTCGTTGTACGCACAGACGGGGCGTTGGAGTGTCTGCAATTATGTTTGTGTACATGAATGTGTGTGTGTGTGCGTGCGCATGCGCTTGCGCATGTGCATATGCAGAGGTATGCCCGGAGACCTGGGTGTTTACACGTGGGTCTGGGTTAATGGTGGTGTTAGCGGATATCATAGCGTAACTTGTAGTTCCTTGGTCATTTTTCTTTTCTATTTTCTATATGCAGGTCATTTCTTTGTGTGTTGAATTTGTATACGAGAATGACCGTACTGCCTACGAACTGCCTGTCTTTCCAGAAGGCCAACATTTTTGTGCGATTTGTGTGCATGTGTGTGTGTGTGTGTGTGTGTGCGTACGTGTGTTTGTGCATGCATCTTTGTGTGCATCGTGTGTGTGTGTGTGTGTGTGTGTGTGTGTGTGTGTGTGTGTGTGTGTGTGTGTGTGTGTGTGTGTGCATGCATGTATAATGTCTTCTTTAAAAACTTTCTATCACTTCCAGCCGTTGCTGAAGGAGTAGGCAAGGACAGAGCTGACGTATTGTTCAAGTTTGATCTACCAACCAACAGTCAATGATTGCACAACTTCCACTGAATGGTGTGTGTGTGTGTGTGTGTGTGTGTGTGTGTGTGTGTGTGTGCATGTGTGTAGGCGTGCAGCACACATCACACTGAGTATTGAATTCACTTGAGTAGAATGTAATTTGTGTGTGTACTGTTTTCAATGATTGTATTGTGTAGCATGCATGACTCTGCTGAAGAAACAGTTCAATCATCAGTTTTCTGCTTATTCTAGGATTTACGCATATAATTCCTCACAGTCAAGTATACACACAAGAATACATGATGTTACTGGTAGTGCAACTGCTGATGTTGCAGACAATACTTCTGTTCATACTGTTGCACACTACGTAGCTCTCCGTCACGATTCTTCTCTTGGTTTTGTTGATGTGGTTATTGTCACCAGCAAGTGCTGAGTACACTCTACAATAGTCTTATAGATATGTATATACAGTATAATTATACTGATGGTGTTCACTGCTCTTCTGCTTCTGCTCTGATAGTCGATTGCTGATGTACGTGTTTGTCAATATTGACACCAATGCCAGTATTTACTGAAATACATTCATTGTTGCTGGTGGTACGCTTGATCAGCTGTAGCCGGCACTCTGCTGCTCCTAATGACTGTGACGAAGAGTTTATCTAGTCTTGGTGTGATGAGACGCGCGGAAACTCCATTGCTCTCAGTCCACACAGCACCGCGGCCATGCTGCATCACCTCATCACACATGATACGGCTGTAATGTATTTCCTTGATCTCAAGCATTCAGTCACGGTCTGCACTGCACCCCGGGCACCATTCCACGGAGAGGGCATTATTACCCCCAATAGAGTGCACCATTCCAGAGAGGGCAGTATTACCCCCAATAGAGTGCACCATTCCAGAGAGGGCATTATTACCCCCAATAGAGGGCATCATTCCAGAGAAGGCATTATTACCCCTAGTACAGCGCACCATTCCAGAGAGGTCATTATTTTATTACCCCCAGTACACATAGTACATTCCACCATGTAACTTTGCGGATATCTACTGCATGTAGATGATGTCAAACTTACACTGTACTGTTGGGTTAGAAAGAACTGGGGGGTCAGCCTGGTAGTAGCCTAGAGCATTCCTATTTTCATGTACTATGGTTTATGCACAGTTGAGTTACTGTCTATACATTGGTATGCTGTGCCAGGGTGAAATTCCAGCCTGCATGTCCGTTTTTCACCTAACCCAACCGTTCTTCAGCACCCCACAGTACAGCTGTGTGTACTCTTGATGATGTAACCATGCACTGGTCATGTGACTATAGATATTCAGACAGACCGTACACATATACACACGCGAGTGCAGTGTAGCTGGCTCAAACGTGCAGCGACGTACAAAACAACAGCAAATAGATGGTAGAGTGTTGATTGCTGTTGCAGGCAAGAACAAAAAGGATAGATTCAATAGATTGGAGAGCTTTCAGTATGACAGCAGGCAAGCCGGGGTGACGGGGAAATCACTGATCACGGTAAACTCACGTCATCTCAATAAAAATGATACGTAAACGGCGGCGGAGGCAGCAGGCGATGGAAAGTAACCCGGTACATGATTCACTACGTGTACTATGCTGAAGATGCTGAGAACAAAACCACACAACACACGCCAACCACACCACGATGGTGTGTGCAGAGCAGTAAAACTGAACACGGGAGGGAGATACTGTGTTGCCATGGTACCCACTACTGCTGCAGCTGTAGATACAGATATTAGAGGTATGTAAACAGGAGAATGACGTCATGTCTGCTGCTAGTAATACTATTAGTCTTGTAGTAATGATGAGCTTACTTGCTTACAATAGGTCAGGAATACTAACACATATTCATATGATTACTTCACCATTGCCAGCCACTGGCTATGTAACTCTGTCTTTGTTGCTGTGTTGTATGGGCAGAGCACAAATACTTCACACTTAAATTGATATGCAGAGTATCATCTTTGATCACCCATACAACCACGGCTACATAAGCTACCAGACACTGAGATCACGGGCCGAATGCTTCATGACGTGCATCTTGCCTTGAACCTGTTGCAAAAGTCACATACATAGAACACAATGACATCCACTTGGATTATTGTTTCCACAGGCCAATCACTACAGAACACAGAAATGAAACCGTCGGCTCAACCAAGAAAACACAAAAACCACCAAGGAACTACAAGTTACGCTATAAAGTCCACTAACACTAACACCATCAGTTACAGGGGCATCTGAAGGTATTATAGTGTGGTAAGGTCAGCCATCTGAAGTACAAGTTACTCGTGGGGGACGGGTGGCTGAGTCGAAATTTTGGAAATTTAGAGTCCAAATCAGTTTATTTTATTGGTTCACGGGGTGGTACCTGGGGGCAAAAAGTGATACGGTCCATAGCGTAATGACCGTAGCGTGTCCCCAGGCAACACCCCTATGTCACATGACAATCAACTCATGCGATAACATTGCACGGCACTGACCGACGGTACTGACCTTCTACAACTAACTGGCTATCAGCTCTAGCAAGTTTTGGATGCGCACTCCAGCAGCATTCCAACTTGGAATGTTCTTAGTTACATGATAACATAGGAGGGGAAGGTGAGCACAACCAAGACAAGCACAAGCTGAAGGTCTTAGCTGTGAAGGCCGATGTACATGCATGTCGATGACGATACTGGCAAGACCATTGGACAGTACGGTCAAACCAAGATTCAAGGACGCATAGCAACATAGCACACAACTTGTGTGGCTCTAAAGATTCAACATGCATGAGCTGATTGTCAAGTAACTGGTGGTGTTAGTGGACATTATAGCGTAACTTGTTGTTCCTACAAAATAAACAACAAGGCGTTGCAACCCATACCCGCTGAGCAATGACACAAATTCCACTAACAAGGTTAAGAGAAATTTATATTTTACATTACAAGTCATACAGTACCGTATTTTCCGGAGTATAAGCCGTACCCCCTCCCCCCCCCCCCCCCACATTTTTTTGCCATGAAATACAGACATCTATTTGATGATCACTGTTATTTTGGTCATTGGAATATAAGTCATTCTTTTGGGTGAATTTTGAGTGTTCAAAGTGCGGCGTTGTCTCCAGAAAATACGGTACGTAATTCCAATACCATCGACATGACGGAAACCTCGTGCCCATACACGGTCAATTTGTCTAGCCAACTCAACCACACACGAGAATGTGTGCATGACTATACACACACACATCCTTGAACCTTGAACTTGCCCATTGCCAGAGGCAATGATAGAGAAAGGACTAATATGGCAGCAACCGGCAGAAAGGTTCGTGGCACACAATACACACACACACACACATACTGTGCAAACACACACACACACACACACACACACACACATACTGTACACACACATACCGTACACACACACACATGCTGTACACACACACCTTGACCTTGCCCATTGCGTAACAATGATAGCGCATAGTTATTTCTCCAGTCCACAACAGAACGACTGATGGCGTTTCAGGTCGACCCCTTCGACGGAACGTGCGGCCGCAGGCGCAACCGTAGCCAGCAGCAGAGGGTGCCTTGGGTGGTTGACGGGCAATGGTACGCCACTCCGGACTGTTCTGGGCTGCACCGTACCATCAACATGTTGGTACCGGTGGCTCAACCGACGAAACGTCATCCATAATGACGTCCCTCCACCTCTTGCCTGGACCATGCGCGGGACGCGGGGCAGGCAGTTCACCGAAGAGAACACACTTGGGCAACCGGTGATCTTCCATCCGTGTCACGTGTCCAAGCCAGCGCAAATGCCGCTCCCGTACGATGTGACCAATGTCCTCAGGCACTCCAAGGGTCTTTGGAAGGGCTATGGACGCAAGCACACGCACACACACACACACACACACACACACACACACACACACACACACACACACACACACACACACTTGTACTTGTTGCTCACTGTCAAAACTGGGTCACGTGGGTCTCCCCGGGAGAGGGGAGAGAGACTCAAAAGGAATCTTGGAAAGATGACTCTATTGGCTATTGAACCGCCCAATGGCTGAAACCCTCTGAAATCCCCAAAACTCTGGGTGGACTTGAAAATGATCCCACTTATGGGCTCACCACACCTCAGTAAGTGGGCGAGGACAAGTTGCAGAAAAAGGATTGACGGAATCAGGGTATCCGTCCCGGGATCCAACTGCAGTTACCCCTGCCCCCAGTGAATGTAATACTTGCTACTAGTGTGGGTGGCTAAATCAGAGTGGATCTGATATAAGCTTCACTAGCACCATTCATTACACTAGAGTTAAAGGGGAAGTGCATCGATTTTCAAGTAGGGCTCAGATGAAAGACAATTGGATATCGGTTCCGATGGTATATCTCTCGCTTGCGTACGGCAAGGGAAACTTGCCATATCGCCGATTTCCTGATCCCGTTTCCATGGCGACTACAGGTGATGACGCACATTCTGCTTAGCTCCGTGAGAGAGAAGGTCGATCACTGCAGAATTGTGTCATTTTCAGTTGTCTTCTTGTATTCACGAAGTGAAAGAAGTACTGTTTTCAATGCTGTTAGTGCCGTGAACTGTTTATTAGTAGTCCTCTCCGTTGTGTACTGGGACGTGACACCGACAGGGGAAAGCTGGAGTGCGGAGACGTTAGCTGGCAAGCGAAAATCGTGACGAACCAAGTGCTGAAATCTTGGTTGGGACAAATCAAACGTTCAGCATTTACCTCAACCAAGGACCATGCCGTTTGCTCTTTCCACTTCCTGAAGATGGATGCGCTGCCTGCTGGAGACTCTCCTATCTCTCGTAACATCTTCTGAAGCCAGGTGAGACGATGAGTAGCGGAGATTAGCGAACGAAATAATGTCGTATGTTTTGACATTTTTGCTGAACATTTCTCAGGAGAGATGGCGAATACCAAGCATCTTCTCCTAGTCTAGAGAAACCATTTCGTAGGCTACATTCCGCCTAGGGAAATGGCTGGGGAGGACACACTTGGAGGAGAACGAAGTAAGTGATCTTGTTTATGTTGTTCTTTGGTATTGCAATCTTATGTTTGACGAACATACGGCATGGTGCATAGTTGGTCGTTGAGTGCCTGCATGTGCATGTATAAGTGTGTGCTGATAAACACTTCCTATGCAAGAATCTGACACTCATGCTCTCTTTCTTTCTTGCAGTATGTGCGCACGTACGTGTGTGTGTGTGTGCGTGTGTGTGAGTGTGTGTGTGTGTGTGAGAGAGAGAGAGAGAGAGAGGGAGAGAGTGTGTGCAGGAGCAGCGTGGAGCATGCCAGTGTGATCGCTGTGGCCGTTGCTTTCTTAGCTGTGGCGTTCTTGCCCGTCACAAGTGTGTGGCTCAGCCCCCAACGACAGTGGAGCCGTGTTGTGGTGAATACTGTGTGTCCCGCGACCGCTGCTTCCGTTCGGTCCAGGGCAGGAATAGACACGGCTGCTGAAGCTCTCCCCGGCCGTCCCGTCAGTCTCGTGGCAGATGACCCGAACTCTCATTTTGTGTGTGTGTGTGTGTGTGTGTGTATATGTATGTGTGTTGCTCCCTACGTAGCCGGACAAACTCTTGTTTTTGTGTCCCGGGCGCCATGGGGCGGCGTTCTCCCATTCTCTCTCCACTGCCCCTCCGGGCCCACGTGGCTGTGACTCGACAGAGCAGGGCAAGTGTGTGTATGGCGCATGGTGTGTGCTGGCATGTCTGTATAAATATGTTGGACAGGAATTTGTTCACCCACAACGGTGACGGAAAACCATGCTAGGTGTTGCTGGAAGTTATGGAGTCTGCGAGCAGTTACAATAACTTACGTCATGTCACAACAAAGAACGGTGCAGTGGTTGACCCTCATGTAAACATGATGGTGATGGTACCTCACCTAAGCTACCCATGAAGCTAGAAAGAACATTAGGTCAACAGAATTGTACCAGAGGAAAGCATCTATTGCCCGAACTTCTTCATAATTATGAAATGAACAATACCCTTCTCCATAGAGACAACATGCAGATGAAGTGTATGGACAAATAATATAATTATAAATAGGCCATTCACTGAGGGCATGGAATGATCTCTACGTGTAGATTGGATAGACACATGCACGTCTGCAAGGAAAGCATTTGTTCATGGGCTGATTGAGTTCACATGGACTAAGTTCATATATTGCCATCTCTCCTGAGCAGCAAAATTTCAAAACATACGACGTTATTTCGTTCGCTAATCTCCGCTACTCGTCGTCTCACCTGGCTTCAGAAGATGTTACGAGAGATAGGAGAGTCTCCAGCAGGCAGCGCATCCATCTTCAGGAAGTGGAAAGAGCAAACGGCATGGTCCTTGGTTGAGGTAAATGCTGAACGTTTGATTTGTCCCAACCAAGATTTCAGCACTTGGTTCGTCACGATTTTCGCTTGCCAGCTAACGTCTCTGCACTCCAGCTTTCCCCTGTCGGTGTCACGCCCCAGTACACAACGGAGAGGACTACTAATACACAGTTCACGGCACTAACAGCATTGAACACAGTACTTCTTTCACTTCGTGAATACAAGAAGACAACTGAAAATGACACAATTCTGCAGTGATCGACCTTCTCTCTCACGGAGCTAAGCAGAATGTGCGTCATCACCTGTAGTCGCCATGGAAACGGGATCAGGAAATCGGCGATATGGCAAGTTTCCCTTGCCGTACGCAAGCGAGAGATATACCATCGGAACCGATATCCAATTGTCTTTCATCTGAGCCCTACTTGAAAAATCGATGCACTTCCCCTTTAATCTAGCCAGAAGCAGTCCATGGTTAACAGGTATGTATACTTCAAATAGAAAGTATATGAACCCTGGAACCAACAAAGGTGGCAGGTACAACATTACACCTTCAAGCAGCCGAGCCTGTTGGCAACAGACCCAACACAATCAGGCATAAGTGTACCTACGAACCGAACTAGCTGGCACTAGTCTTGAGTTGTCATTGTCCTGTTCTCCTTCTTGTCTACACTCTTGTACTTGCATAATTCAATACTATAAAACTCTTGTGTTTTGGTGTGAGGGGACTTCATTAGCCGGGAGCAGCTAACACTGGTGGCAGCGGTGGGATTCGAACCCACACCTCCGGGGAGACTGGAGTGCCCACATACACACAAACACACACAAACACACACAAACACACACACACACACACACACACACACACCAGGTAATCGGAGCGTGTGGAGTGCCACTACCTGGAAAAATGAAGACGGAATACTAATCAGGATGTTACATGTATGTTTGAGTGAAACTTTTATTTTATCTTGTTTCAAATTTCTTCCACACAATCAACTAATTACTTACATGACATGTACTTACTTCCCATCATCTCAGTTTTCTTTTCTATTCATCCATCTGCACTCCATATCACTCCGTATCACTGTTGTAGAAATATTCCTCCAGGTGTGTACTAGTCTCCACAGCCATGTGATGACACTTTGGGACACGTCCCTAACAACATAGCACTCTCCAGTTGGTAGTTTTACATTTGCCCAGATTATCTGTGACCACAACACGAAATGCATAGCGGCAATCGATGGATGAAGTGTTCATTCTACACTACAGGAGCTGCTAATGCAGAGCATTTTTACACGCTCGATCCCGGCGCTCCGCCTCGTTGCGCCGTTGGTGACACTGACCATGCACGGTCACAAGAGATGTCTCAGTAAGGTAACGAGCACCACAACACTGTCGAGATCAATGAGAAAGAGAAAACACTGAAAACAACAAAAGAAGAATTAAATCAAAGTCAAGTGCATGTACTGTATGCGCCTTTTGCTTTTGCATATGTTGCCACTGGCAACTTACGTGTTACTTGTTCGGTGGAGAGGATTTTTAGTACAGACTCAGTGTGCATGTACAGCCATGCAGTCTAGGACTAGGGACTGTTCCTATGCGCGTCTAGTACTACTGGTACTGTGTACTGTCTGTGTACATGTTCTGGCATGTACTCAGTTATAATGCCGAGTAATCATGGTAATGGCAGCTGACTTTATTTTTGGAGAAACACTAGTCCTGGAGTGTCATTGTAGTAAAACGTAACAATGAATGGTGATAGCATCTAGGAAGGATCGCTACCCTGACGTGAAAGAAAGGCCTTGCGCGGCTGCTCTACGAAGTGTTGCAGAAAGACTCAAAGTTAGTTGCTGGACGAACAACTCGCTGGGGCCGGAAAACCTGGCCCCAACGATGGAGTTTGGTGAATCATCAAGCATAATATCTTGTAGCAGTGTTCACCGAGGAAGGAGAACGCTCTAGCCGCTGCTGTTGTCCGTTTCATCCACGTTGGGCGTGAGCTGCACCGCGCCTATTGTGTTTTAGTATTCCATGGACACACATTAGCATTCTGAGCGATTGTGGAGCCACAATTTACTTCACACGGCGTTGTATTGTCCACGAGCGCAAACTTTATTATCAGCAGTAACTGTTACTCTTCATCCTACATGTAGATTTGGAGTATACACGGCCTTGTCACGACAGCGACAGCTCTACAGAGTGTTCAAGTGAGAAACATTAATTTCAATTGTTGGTGGACGAACAAATCACTGGTTCTGAAAAACGCGGCCTGCATCGATGGTGTTTGGTGGATCATCGAACAGGGTGACCAGCAGTGTTCACCGAGGAAGGAGAACGCACTCGCCACCACTGTCGTCCGATTCATCCAAGTGGGCGCTAGCTGCGCCGCGCCTATTGTGTTCTAGTATTCCATGGATGCACACTAACGTTCTCAGCGATTGTGGAGCCTTGTCTTCATGCAGCGTTGCACTGTCCAAGAGCACAAACGTCAGCAGTGACCCATCATCATACATGTAGATTTGGAGTATACACACCATGCGCCAATGGGCCTTGGCACAACAGCGGCAGCTCTACGGGGTGTGCAAGTGAGAAACTTTTGTTCCGACTATTGGTGGACGAACAAATCGTCGGTGCCGAAATACGTGGCCTGCGCCGATGGTGCTTGGAACATCAAGCATGGTATGTGGTGGCTGCCAATGTTCATCAAGGAAGGAGAACACTCAGGCCATCGCCCGTCATCCATTTCGTTAGCTGCACTAAGTCTATTGTGTTCTTGTACTCCATGGACACACAATCATGAAGCATGGCGTCTGAGCTGTGTTCACAGAGCGGGGAGATGCTCTCGCCGCTATCTTATCTGTCCTGTGTATTCCCAAGTGTCGAAGGCTCACAACGATGGCGTTGGACAAGTGAAATAAGATGGAATCAACGTAAGTACGCATGTGTACTCTTACTGACTGAAACATAAGTGGGGTGTAAGAGCTAATTCATATGGTGTTGTGACATTCACATGTACGAGTTTAGTGTGTAGTACTGTCTTGTTACGTACTGAGTTCTATGACTTTGTTTTGTCTCCATATACTGCATGCATTCACGTTACACACTTATCAGTTTGACCCTGAGTTCATGTCTGCTATCCCGTGTCTCCTCTGCTTCTTATTGTTTCCACATGGTTCACGGTGTAGCGCTGCACGTGTTCCGTCAGTTTGAACTTTAGCACAAATCGCAACTACTTGTACTTTCAGACATGGCACGTGATTCACGGTTGCCAGGGTTTGAGCCAATCAGAGCGCTTACACGCAGGTCCTGAACCCCTGATCATGCCCTGCCTGCCAGCTGCACTACGATATTATGTCACGTACCCGCACGCGCACGGTTCTCCTGCGCTTGGGCGTGCTTTCCCTTGGTAGTTGGAAGTCAGTGGCTGTTTTAGGACTGTAAGATTATGTAAAGAAAGTGGTGGACATCACGCAACTGCACTGTAAATAAAAGGGGGTTTGTCAACTGCCAACCGCATAATTTTCGACATCATTAATAAAATAATTTTCATCTAAAGAGTGAATAGCAACTAAAAAGAGCGGTTGTCAGTTGACAAACCCCCCTTTTATTTACATTACTTTTATTTACATTACTTTTATTTACATTACTTTTATTTACACTACTTTTATTTACATTATCTACTGTAGAGCAGGACATTTTCGGACGGAATTTATTTTCGTACGATTTCGTACACGGCCTCTTTTGTACTAAAATTAATTCCGTACTAAAATTTGCTCATATGAAATTATGTACACTATACATGCGTACTGCTTGCGAACACGTGTATTTAGAATGCAGCACTGTACGAAAATATGATCCGTCCGAAAGGTCGAAATTTGGCTTTGTCCGAAAATATTTCCGTCCGAAAATTTCCTGCTATACAGTATCTGAAGTAAACACAACGTAGAAATATCACAATTGTCTCTTGTGTATTATATCCGTCTGATGTCACCAGATCGTCACATGGTGCTGTGACCAGGATACGGATCATGACGAACGCTGATTCAACTGGACGAATCGCAACCTGACGACGAAGAATCGCGAGGCTTTTCAGATGCTGGGACACAATGGAAACTGAACGACTTTAGAACAGCACTGAAGCGTTATGTTATCATGCAAGACGCCTTTCTGCGCCGCACAAACACAGGCGATACTACAGCAGAAGATGTCACTCATTATTCTGCAGGTGCACTGGTGACAGGCGCATGCAAGGTCACGAGAAGGAAGCGGTCTGATGGTAACTGGAATGCCAGCAGTATGAGAGGGTGTGCATTCTGCGGTGGATCTCACCTGGACAAGAGCTGCACGAAATACACAACAGTAGCACAGCGGAAAGAATAACTGATTGAACAGAAGCGTTGCATTGTGTGTTTGCGCACAGGGCACCGGTCAACTCAGTGCAAGGCCACCCGCAAGTGTAATGTGTGTTCTCGCATGGGTCACCAATCAGAGTCACCATCATGTCACGATCTGCCCTGAATCTCAACAGAAATCTGACAGCAGTACCAACATGGTATCTGATCAGCCTGTGTTTGACGAGGTACCAGCATCTAGCACAACAGCAGCTAGTGCAGCATCAACCAGTATCGCCATCGACCGAAAGATAGTCAGTCGTCTTGATCGGAGCCAATCTTCTAACAACGACCTAGCAATTAGGCAATTCATCTCAACTGTCATTCAACTCGATCGTTTCCGGTCTCTATCCAAGTGCCTAGAAGTCGAGTCGGAACTCAAGGTCAAATGCGACGACGTGATCCAGCAGCAGCTACGACAAGGCATCATTGAACAAGTGAGTCCTTCTACACCTGTGGGTGCCAGAGTGCCCTATCCGCCTCATCAACCAGTCGTGATACCACAGAAGACGATCACAAAAGTCAGAATTGTCTACGACGCCTCAGCCAAAGCCAGACGCACTAATGTGTCCCTGAACAACTGTTTGCAACATGGCCCAGCTTTGCTGCCAGATCTGTTTGGCATTGTTCTACGATTTTGCCTGCCACCAATCGTCATGACCTGCGATACTGAGAAGGCCATTCTACAAATCAGTGTCAACCCAGCATACAGAGATGCGACACGATTTCTGTGGTTCGCCAACTCCGACAGTACATCAGCCTGGCAACGTATCGCTTCTGCCGGGTACCGTTCAAGCTCATAAGCAGTCCATTTCTGCTTGGCACGTCTATACAGCAGCATCATTTGGCACAGCAAGATGACAAAACAGCTAGCAGTGGCTATTGGTGAGAACATTTTCTGCTGTGCCATTGGAGTGTGCACTATACACATACCCTGCTCTTTTGTTGGCACCGCCTGTGTAACTTACTGCATAGGGTGCAAGGTGACCGTTGTCGGTTTACATGTACTCCAGTTATTACACCGTGCATGCACTGAGTCTGTGCTGTACTGTGCCGCATCCATAGGTGTTCGTTTGCGGTAGCGCAAGGTGACACACAAGGTTGATGTATTGTGTTGTGCGCTGCTATTTGAAGCTCTCGGAGTCGGAAGCGTTACCTCTGTTTCCCCTGTTCCTCCCTGAGCGGAGTCTGTAGTTCTGGCTTTCAGTCGCTGTTACATGCATGTTGGCAGTTGCATGTGTTTTGGTTATCAGTTGTCTTTATTTGTTTTGTGTGGACGACGCCAGTTCAATATTCTAGCAGTTGTTACGCTGCCCATGTTCCGTAGTTATCTGCTGTTGGTGTTCGAGAGAGCAAACTGTGTTCTTCTCCAGAGTGGAGTAAGCCATTCTCTTGTGTCTGAGGAAACCCTGTGTGTTGACGAAGTGGGTTGACTTGGCTGTAGAGTGAAAGTACCACATGGTCACATGGTCCACAGTATCTTAGAACTAGCTTAGGGTCTTCTGGCGTATGGTATATTATGTGAGCAGCATGAGAGTGAAGTAAAAGACTATTAGCTCAAACATTCAGTCTATCAAGAGTAGGTGTTCCATCACGGAATAGGTACTGCAGTTCACTTACACACTGCAACAATGGACCAGCAGTGTCCAGCATACAATATAGTATCAAAAAGTATTCTTTCTAGACCAAAGAGTGGTATATTTGATAACATTTAATAACGATACTTCTCCAGACGTTTCGTTGTTCTGAACAACATCGTCAGTGGATAAAGAAGCTTTCTTTATCCACTGACGATGTTGTTCAGAACAACGAAACGTCTGGAGAAGTATCGTAAAAATTTCTATCGTTATTAAATGTTATCAAATATACCACTCTTTGGTCTAGAAAGAATACTTTTTGATATTACAATGAGAGTGAATAATCAACGGCTTGTCCACCAACTCTTTATACAATATAGTCATGTGAATATGTACCGTATGCATACTCACAGCTGCAAGGCCAGCGCCCCGTGGCTGCTTGACTTCTCACTCGATTTTAATATTCACAACAGTAAGACTGTGATCAATCATGGCTCTGTGAGCAGTTATGCTTCCGTTGTAGTCACAAACGCCCCATGATCAATCACAAAACTAAACTTGGCAACCCGCAGTCACAGCTTCCATGGTGCCCCAAGACCAGTCCGACCAGAGATGACTAAATCTGCAGGGAGTTTCATAATCTGTTCATTGCAGAGTCCACTATACTATGATTCTAGAGGGTGGTAGCGTTCCTGCGGATGCGGAAAACTCGGCTGGAAGTGTCACGTCAATCCTGATTTTTTAAGACTTTTATTATTTGTTTACCATGAGCCTATTATACGCGATACAGGCTCAGAACACACTTTTCGTCTAGTTGGCATATCAGGGATATTGGGCGGAGCAGCTGGAGCAGCCCATATCCCCAATTATGACACGCGAGTAATAGTGAAATACGATTGGTGTATTGTGCTGGACTGACTGCGGTAATGTAAAGCTAAAATCAAGTAGTCAGTTTCACTTTGCCCTTAGCATGGCCTTGTCATGAAGGTGCCACATACGTGGAAAGGCAACATGCCGGCTAATCTCCCTGAGAAGTTGAGTGGTTATCAGCAGGCGATGACGCTGCGTCGATGATGACCTGCCGATGCCCGACAGGAGCCTTGCGAGGAGAGTCATTGGGCCCGACGGGTAGGTAAAGCCAACTTCCACATGAAGTTTGCGGATGGCCGACAAGTGTAGACATGGACAGATCAGGGCTGAAAAGTTCTGAACAACTCGGCAGCAAAATAACACAAAGTAAAAAGTCATCACCTGGCAATGGATTGCAGGCATGCACTTGACAGAACTGGAAGCAACGGGTATCGGCGGAAAAATATTTCCGACTGGTGCCAGTGCTGGTAGCTGCAGCACGGAGTCCGTCAACTGAGAGTTGGCAAGAATGGCTGATCTGGCTCAGCTGCTGTTTCCGGAGCCCTTGATGTTTCAAACACAATCGCCGCAGGCCATGTTTTTTGGCACCGACGATTTTTTCGTCCACCATTTTTCTCACTGGACACTGCGTAGAGCTGCCGCTGTTGTGCCAAGGCCCATTGGCGCATGGTGTGTATACTCCAAATCTACATGTATGATGCTGGGTCACTGCTGACGTTTGTGCTCTTGGACAGTGCAACGCCGCATGAAGATAAGTTGTGGCTCCACAATCGCTGAGAACGCCAGTGTGCATCCATGGAGTATTAAAACACAATAGGCGCGGCGCAGCTAACGCCCACTTGGATGAATCGGACGACAGTGGTGGCGAGTGCGTTCTCCTTCCTCGGTGAACACTGCTGGTCACCCTGTTTGATGATCCACCAAACACCATCGGTGCAGGCCGCGTTTTTCGGAACCAGGGATTTGTTCGTCCACCAACAATTGAAATTAATGTTTCTCACTTGAACACTCTGTAGAGCTGTCGCTGTCTTGACAAGGCCGTGTATAGTCCAAGGCTACATGTAGGATGAAGAGTAACAGTTACTGCTGATAATGAAGTTTGCGCTCGTGGACAATACAACGCTGTGTGAAGTAAATTGTGGCTCCACAATCGCTCAGAATGCTAATGTGTGTCCATGGAATACTAAAACACAATAGGCGCGGTGCAGCTAACGCACAACGTGGATGAAAGGGACAACAGCAGCGGCTAGAGCATTCTCCTTTCTCGGTGAACACTGCTACAAGACATTATGCTTGATGATTCACCAAACACCATCGTTGGGGGCCAAGTTTTCCGGCACCAGCGAGTTGTTCGTCCAGCAACTAACTTTGAGTCTTTCTTCAACACTCCGTAGAGCAGCCGCGCAAGACCTAGCCTTTGCGTTAGGGTAGCGATCCTTCCTACATGCTATCGCCTTTCATTGTTACTTTTTACTACAATGACACTCCAGTAGTGTTTCTCCGAAAATAAAGTCAGCTCTTTTGTTGTTTTCAGTGTTTTCTCTTTCTCATTGATCTCGACAGTGTTGTGGTGCTCGTTACCTTACTGAGACATCTCTTGTGACCGTGCATGGTCAGTGTCACCAACGGCGCAACGAGGCGGAGCGCCGGGATCGAGCGTGTAAAAATGCTCTGCATTAGCAGCTCCTGTTAGGGTGTTCAGTCACGTGACATGTGATTTCTTATTCTTTGGATTTTGGCACCAAATTTTTTTTTATTCGAAAGCTCTAGGTTTCAGGAGGATCTTGGTGAAGTTTCAGCGAAAAACAAGCAAAAGTGGCCGCGCAGTGGCCCGTTGAAGTTTTCGCCCATTCACACTATGTACACACATATTTAGTATGCGGCCAGTGGCACACACCAGCATTTCTGCCATCCAAACCCAAAAAACAAAGTTGCTCAGATCACTTAGCTTTTTCGCAGGCATGGCACTAATAACAGAAAAGTAAATGCTGTGAAGTCAATTTTCCATTTTTGCTACCAACTTTCAAATTTCCCCCTTAGCAACCACCATAGCAACTGTACAAAAGTCAATGTGTTACCTCCCAAAAAACTAAGTTTCTCAGATCACTTAGCTTTTTCGCAGGCATGGCACTAATAACAGAAAAGTAAATGCTGTGAAGTCAATTTTCCATTTTTGCTACCAACTTTCAAATTTCTCCCTTAGCAACCACCATAGCAACCATACAAAATACAATGTGTCAGTGTTGGTTACCTTGAAATGCTGCCCAATTTCGACTGTGCCGAAAGGAAAACACAAAGAAGATCACTGGAATTATGCAGCATTGCATGACAAGACAAAGAGTTCATTGCTGGAGAGACAAACGGGCATGCGCCAGGATATCAAATGCAAACAAAACCACACCCATAACAGACATTACACGCTTTAGCGGATAAGAGAATGCTCAAATTAAATTTGAGAACTTTCAGAGCACATAGAAAAGATTTATAATAGATCAAGCTGAAAAGCTCAGAGAAAGATACATCATGTCCGAATTATGGCTGAACGAGGACTCTTGCAGAGTGAATTCATCGTACAGTTCCGGTTCGCTTTTATACATCATTCATCATCAACAGCGCTCGCCACATCACTGCCAGGTTCGCTGCGCTGGCGAGTCAGCTTCCTCAAGTTGGACGCCAATGTTGCAACTGGGAGAGTACGGCCAGCAGAGCTCATAAAGAACAGCTCCTTGGAAGCTTTCTGCTCCAGAACGAATTTCCGAAACTGGAGTTGTGAGCGCAATGCTGCTCTTTGACCAGTGACAGAGGAAATTGCTGCAAGCTTTTCATCGATGTTCGTCTCCTCTGTCCACAGACCATATGCCTCAATCTCCTTGGTCAACTGTTCTTTTCGTGCAATGGTGGCTTGATGCTTCTTCTCCTTTTCTGCCTGCTTTCTCTTGAGCTCTGCCAAGCGATGCTGTTGGATAGCGACCCGTCTGTCCTTGAACTGCTGACGCGCTGATGGAGCTGTTTGCCTAGCCACTTCAATCAGGTTGGACTGCTCAGCTGGTGAAAGAGACTGAAGCCATGAAGCGGTCTCGTTGTTGTTGAACAGAATCATACCTTCCAGAGCAACAGTGTCAGCATTAGGCTTCTCGCGAAGCAAACGGTCCAATTGTGCGAAGTCACGCTCACTGACAGCATTGGTCTTGCGAACCGAAGCAGTCTCAACAGCTAGGCCCGGTGCACTGTGGTACTTCCCACCCGGTAAGTGGTCCACGAGGAGACGTGCTGAGAATGAAGATAGCGTCGAGCAGAGGTAAGCGAGGATCTCCAACGTGATAGCATCATACTTCTCCGACGGCTCCACGAGAGCTGTGAATACATCGCACAGTGTGGATACCTTTGCATTGGGAAATGGCCGTGCGCTGCCGTCAAGGAGGTCGCTTGCATCTTTCGCCCAGTCGTCAAATTTGCTACTCAATGCAGTGTAGTACTTGCCAACCTCAAGCACAGAAACATCCGGATCTTCCAGCAGACACCAGAGTGGGTTGATCACAAGCTTGGACAAGATACCAAGTGCTCGAGCACCTGCAATCAACTCTGTCTCACCCAGATCTTCTTTAACAGCACGCAAAAGTTGATTGTCTCGTACACTGACGTCAACCAAAAAATGCAGCATTTTGTTGTGGAGATAATAAATACCTGCACCATTGTGGAATACAACGTAAGATCTATTTCCCCTGTACTCATCAAGAGGCAATGGTGTGTTTGTCTCAGACAGGAAAGCATGAAAGTCCGCTACGCACCCCGCTGCTTCATCACCATGCTTTTCAAAGGCTTTAGTGGTACTGTAAATAAGCCGTGCTGTGTTCCCTGTCCCCTGCCATGTCCCAGGAAGTCGCTCAGCACCAACCTTCACACCCTCACCAAAATGAGCCCTTTCCCAAACCTTTAACGCAGCTGTGCAACTATCAGCCAAGCCGACAATGTAATGCATGCCACAATAAAAACAATTTATGCGGCTCATAGACGTGCGTTCCTCCTCACTGAACCCTTCCCACCCGTCAATAATGTCTGGCAATATCTCCTTGCGATAATCTTCCACTAGCTTGTTAAAACTCTTCTGCACAATGCACCTATCGCTCATGGTGTTCTTCATGTTAGCCAGGAGTTTACTGGCAATGTTTGCATGCCCAGCCGTTGCTGCCACATCCTCAATATCGCCCAAGACTTGTTTAAATGTGTCGAACACATGCTGAGCTGTCCCGCTTTTCATTTCGACCATGCCCAAACTAAACACTTTGTCAGGAGTGGCCATTTGATAGCCCTGATAGGAAACACCCTGCTTTGATGTTCCATCACAGTGTCCAGTAGTGAACTGCTCATTTGCCAAAGAGCTTGCAACATGCAATTGTGACACCTGTCTGAGCTCAACCAACATTTGTGAAAGGGTAGCTGCACTAGGGACCTCCGAAATCTCAGCACCTGCCAGGGTCAATACAGAACGGATTACAGGACCCACATTCCAAACACCTACGTTCTTTCCTAGGAGCTCATAACAACATTGGCGGACTTCTGTGGTGTACTTTCCATCGACTTTGGAAGTGATGTGCTGCCGTGCATTGCCTACAGTTCTTTCTAGCTCCAGCTGACAAGACAGGTCCTTGACCAATTCACTGAGCTCCTTCTCCCTCTGCATGCTAACTCCAAGCTCTGCACCTAAATCACTTAGAGATGAGGTGGTGCTAGCTGACTTTGTCTTTGCATAGTTTGTCCTGCAATAAACATTATTTAGCTTGCGCTGAAGGCGCTCAACACTCTCTAAAGCACCACTCAATTCTTCTTCCACCACTTTCCTTTCCTCATCACAAACATGCACCTTTTCTTCAAGATCATTAATTTTCTCATTTCGTCTTCGCAATTTTTTCCCAATGTTACGAACCTTGTCATGTGATGCAGACAACCGGCCCTGCATTTCAACCATTTCAATTTCAATATCTGATCCGACTGCGTCGACATTGCCCACCGTAAAAACCTCGTCTGACATTTTACTACAATTTACATCACTACCTGTGCTGCTACTCCTAGTTTTATTATCTCCACAAACAGCTGCAGTGCTCTCAGATTTTGATTCTGGGACAGAAAATTCTTCACAAATTAGGTGTGACAGAGCTTCATGACGGGAAGCCTTTAGCAACTTAGCTCTTGCTGCTTGGAGACGCCTGACTTTGGAAGTGAGGGCCTTCACGGAGCATGGTACTTCAACATCCATGATCGTTGATAGCCAAGTGTGGATGGCTGACCAGGCTAAGCCCTCATCATTCATGAAATGGGTGAGCTCCAGAACAAGGCCATTCGTCACAGTCGACGTCTGGTCAAACTCCTCACGTTTTGACTTTAGCCTGTCCGAGCGACGACGCGATTCCTTGAATCCTACTGCTGCGGCGTTCAGCAGGAAGCACTTTGACAGACCAGCTTCACGACAGAACTCGCCAGGGCATCCTGATTCGCTTCGATCACTCATCGTTGCATGGCATTGCCTGCATAAAACAAATGGTCAAAAATTTGAATTTTTGAATTTTGTACAGGAATAGATGGCGCAAAAATTGAAGATTCCTTTTGAAATACTGCTCAATACGGCTGAGGTGCACGAAGACAACGATAACCTACCTTGCCAAAATCAAGGACGCGGAAGACGATGGTGCTAGTTTCCAAGTCGTGCAGTGGAGCAAACTGCCAGAAACGCGTCAGCTAAATGCTGCGACAAAACGAAAGCAACGACAACTCTGCGACAGGAAGGAGCACGGAAAAGCTGTTTGAGTCGTCGTGGAGCTGCTGCCGTACTGCAGCAGAAGACAACGACACCATCTTGCTTTGAACAGCGCGTGAGCGAGTTTTCGTGCATGACGTCAACCATGGTCAACCAGTCTTTGTCTGTGTGCCATGAAGCACGTACATTTTGAGTGGGCTTGAAGTGTGGCTGAGAACCCCGCATCAGTCACGTGACTGAACACGCTATAGGGTAGTGTAGAATGAACACTTCATCCATCGATTGCCGCTATGCATTTCGTGTTGTGGTCACAGATAATCTGGGCAAATGTAAAACTACCAACTGGAGAGTGCTATGTTGTTAGGGACGTGTCCCAAAGTGTCATCACATGGCTGTGGAGACTAGTACACACCTGGAGGAATATTTCTACAACAGTGATACGGAGTGATATGGAGTGCAGATGGATGAATAGAAAAGAAAACTGAGATGATGGGAAGTAAGTACATGTCATGTAAGTAATTAGTTGATTGTGTGGAAGAAATTTGAAACAAGATAAAATAAAAGTTTCACTCAAACATACATGTAACATCCTGATTAGTATTCCGTCTTCATTTTTCCAGGTAGTGGCACTCCACACGCTCCGATTACCTGGTGTGTGTGTGTGTGTGTGTGTGTGTGTTTGTGTGTGTTTGTGTGTATGTGGGCACTGGCTCCAGTCTCCCCGGAGGTGTGGGTTCGAATCCCACCGCTGCCACCAGTGTTAGCTGCTCCCGGCTAATGAAGTCCCCTCACACCAAAACACAAGAGTTTTATAGTATTGAATTATGCAAGTACAAGAGTGTAGACAAGAAGGAGAACAGGACAATGACAACTCAAGACTAGTGCCAGCTAGTTCGGTTCGTAGGTACACTTATGCCTGATTGTGTTGGGTCTGTTGCCAACAGGCTCGGCTGCTTGAAGGTGTAATGTTGTACCTGCCACCTTTGTTGGTTGCAGGGTTCATATACTTTCTATTTGAAGTATACATACCTGTTAACCATGGACTGCTTCTGGCTAGATTAAAGGGGAAGTGCATCGATTTTTCAAGTAGGGCTCAGATGATATCGGTTCCGATGGTATATCTCTCGCTTGCGTACGGCAAGGGAAACTTGCCATATCGCCGATTTCCTGATCCCGTTTCCATGGCGACTACAGGTGATGACGCACATTCTGCTTAGCTCCGTGAGAGAGAAGGTCGATCACTGCAGAATTGTGTCATTTTCAGTTGTCTTCTTGTATTCACGAAGTGAAAGAAGTACTGTGTTCAATGCTGTTAGTGCCGTGAACTGTTTATTAGTAGTCCTCTCCGTTGTGTACTGGGACGTGACACCGACAGGGGAAAGCTGGAGTGCAGAGACGTTAGCTGGCAAGCGAAAATCGTGACGAACCAAGTGCTGAAATCTTGGTTGGGACAAATCAAACGTTCAGCATTTACCTCAACCAAGGACCATGCCGTTTGCTCTTTCCACTTCCTGAAGATGGATGCGCTGCCTGCTGGAGACTCTCCTATCTCTCGTAACATCTTCTGAAGCCAGGTGAGACGACGAGTAGCGGAGATTAGCGAACGAAATAATGTCGTATGTTTTGAAATTTTGCTGCTCAGGAGAGATGGCAATATATGAACTTAGTCCATGTGAACTCAATCAGCCCATGAACAAATGCTTTCCTTGCAGACGTGCATGTGTCTATCCAATCTACACGTAGAGATCATTCCATGCCCTCAGTGAATGGCCTATTTATAATTATATTATTTGTCCATACACTTCATCTGCATGTTGTCTCTATGGAGAAGGGTATTGTTCATTTCATAATTATGAAGAAGTTCGGGCAATAGATGCTTTCCTCTGGTACAATTCTGTTGACCTAATGTTCTTTCTAGCTTCATGGGTAGCTTAGGTGAGGTACCATCACCATCATGTTTACATGAGGGTCAACCACTGCACCGTTCTTTGTTGTGACATGACGTAAGTTATTGTAACTGCTCGCAGACTCCATAACTTCCAGCAACACCTAGCATGGTTTTCCGTCACCGTTGTGGGTGAACAAATTCCTGTCCAACATATTTATACAGACATGCCAGCACACACCATGCGCCATACACACACTTGCCCTGCCCTGTCGAGTCACAGCCACGTGGGCCCGGAGGGGCAGTGGAGAGAGAATGGGAGAACGCCGCCCCATGGCGCCCGGGACACAAAAACAAGAGTTTGTCCGGCTACGTAGGGAGCAACACACATACATATACACACACACACACACACACACACACACACACACACACAAAATGAGAGTTCGGGTCATCTGCCACGAGACTGACGGGACGGCCGGGGAGAGCTTCAGCAGCCGTGTCTATTCCTGCCCTGGACCGAACGGAAGCAGCGGTCGCGGGACACACAGTATTCACCACAACACGGCTCCACTGTCGTTGGGGGCTGAGCCACACACTTGTGACGGGCAAGAACGCCACAGCTAAGAAAGCAACGGCCACAGCGATCACACTGGCATGCTCCACGCTGCTCCTGCACACACTCTCTCCCTCTCTCTCTCTCACACACACACACACACTCACACACACGCACACACACACACACGCACGTGCGCACATACTGCAAGAAAGAAAGAGAGCATGAGTGTCAGATTCTTGCATAGGAAGTGTTTATCAGCACACACTTATACATGCACATGCAGGCACTCAACGACCAACTATGCACCATGCCGTATGTTCGTCAAACATAAGATTGCAATACCAAAGAACAACATAAACAAGATCACTTACTTCGTTCTCCTCCAAGTGTGTCCTCCCCAGCCATTTCCCTAGGCGGAATGTAGCCTACGAAATGGTTTCTCTAGACTAGGAGAAGATGCTTGGTATTCGCCATCTCTCCTGAGAAATGTTCAGCAAAAATGTCAAAACATACGACATTATTTCGTTCGCTAATCTCCGCTACTCGTCGTCTCACCTGGCTTCAGAAGATGTTACGAGAGATAGGAGAGTCTCCAGCAGGCAGCGCATCCATCTTCAGGAAGTGGAAAGAGCAAACGGCATGGTCCTTGGTTGAGGTAAATGCTGAACGTTTGATTTGTCCCAACCAAGATTTCAGCACTTGGTTCGTCACGATTTTCGCTTGCCAGCTAACGTCTCCGCACTCCAGCTTTCCCCTGTCGGTGTCACGTCCCAGTACACAACGGAGAGGACTACTAATAAACAGTTCACGGCACTAACAGCATTGAAAACAGTACTTCTTTCACTTCGTGAATACAAGAAGACAACTGAAAATGACACAATTCTGCAGTGATCGACCTTCTCTCTCACGGAGCTAAGCAGAATGTGCGTCATCACCTGTAGTCGCCATGGAAACGGGATCAGGAAATCGGCGATATGGCAAGTTTCCCTTGCCGTACGCAAGCGAGAGATATACCATCGGAACCGATATCCAATTGTCTTTCATCTGAGCCCTACTTGAAAAATCGATGCACTTCCCCTTTAACTCTAGTGTAATCAATGGTGCTAGTGAAGCTTATATCAGATCCACTCTGATTTAGCCACCCACACTAGTAGCAAGTATTACATTCACTGGGGGCAGGGGTAACTGCAGTTGGATCCCGGGACGGATACCCTGATTCCGTCAATCCTTTTTCTGCAACTTGTCCTCGCCCACTTACTGAGGTGTGGTGAGCCCATAAGTGGGATCATTTTCAAGTCCACCCAGAGTTTTGGGGATTTCAGAGGGTTTCAGCCATTGGGCGGTTCAATAGCCAATAGAGTCATCTTTCCAAGATTCCTTTTGAGTCTCTCTCCCCTCTCCCGGGGAGACACGTGACCCAGTTTTGACAGTGAGCAACAAGTACAAGTGTGTGTGTGTGTGTGTGTGTGTGTGTGTGTGTGTGTGTGTGTGTGTGTGTGTGTGTGTGTGTGTGTGTGCGTGTGCTTGCGTCCATAGCCCTTCCAAAGACCCTTGGAGTGCCTGAGGACATTGGTCACATCGTACGGGAGCGGCATTTGCGCTGGCTTGGACACGTGACACGGATGGAAGATCACCGGTTGCCCAAGTGTGTTCTCTTCGGTGAACTGCCTGCCCCGCGTCCCGCGCATGGTCCAGGCAAGAGGTGGAGGGACGTCATTATGGATGACGTTTCGTCGGTTGAGCCACCGGTACCAACATGTTGATGGTACGGTGCAGCCCAGAACAGTCCGGAGTGGCGTACCATTGCCCGTCGACCACCCAAGGCACCCTCTGCTGCTGGCTACGGTTGCGCCTGCGGCCGCACGTTCCGTCGAAGGGGTCGACCTGAAACGCCATCAGTCGTTCTGTTGTGGACTGGAGAAATAACTATGCGCTATCATTGTTACGCAATGGGCAAGGTCAAGGTGTGTGTGTACAGCATGTGTGTGTGTGTGTACGGTATGTGTGTGTACAGTATGTGTGTGTGTGTGTGTGTGTGTGTGTGTTTGCACAGTATGTGTGTGTGTGTGTGTATTGTGTGCCACGAACCTTTCTGCCGGTTGCTGCCATATTAGTCCTTTCTCTATCATTGCCTCTGGCAATGGGCAAGTTCAAGGTTCAAGGATGTGTGTGTGTATAGTCATGCACACATTCTCGTGTGTGGTTGAGTTGGCTAGACAAATTGACCGTGTATGGGCACGAGGTTTCCGTCATGTCGATGGTATTGGAATTACGTACCGTATTTTCTGGAGACAACGCCGCACTTTGAACACTCAAAATTCACCCAAAAGAATGACTTATATTCCAATGACCAAAATAACAGTGATCATCAAATAGATGTCTGTATTTCATGGCAAAAAAATGTGGGGGGGGGGGAGGGGGTACGGCTTATACTCCGGAAAATACGGTACTGTATGACTTGTAATGTAAAATATAAATTTCTCTTAACCTTGTTAGTGGAATTTGTGTCATTGCTCAGCGGGTATGGGTTGCAACGCCTTGTTGGTTATTTTGTAGGAACAACAAGTTACGCTATAATGTCCACTAACACCACCAGTTACTTGACAATCAGCTCATGCATGTTGAATCTTTAGAGCCACACAAGTTGTGTGCTATGTTGCTATGCGTCCTTGAATCTTGGTTTGACCGTACTGTCCAATGGTCTTGCCAGTATCGTCATCGACATGCATGTACATCGGCCTTCACAGCTAAGACCTTCAGCTTGTGCTTGTCTTGGTTGTGCTCACCTTCCCCTCCTATGTTATCATGTAACTAAGAACATTCCAAGTTGGAATGCTGCTGGAGTGCGCATCCAAAACTTGCTAGAGCTGATAGCCAGTTAGTTGTAGAAGGTCAGTACCGTCGATCAGTGCCGTGCAATGTTATCGCATGAGTTGATTGTCATGTGACATAGGGGTGTTGCCTGGGGACACGCTACGGTCATTACGCTATGGACCGTATCACTTTTTGCCCCCAGGTACCACCCCGTGAACCAATAAAATAAACTGATTTGGACTCTAAATTTCCAAAATTTCGACTCAGCCACCCCTCCACCACGAGTAACTTGTACTTCAGATGGCTGACCTTACCACACTATAATACCTTCAGATGCCCCTGTAACTGATGGTGTTAGTGGACTTTATAGCGCAACTTGTAGTTCCTTGGTGGTTTTTGTGTTTTCTTGGTTGAGCCAACGGTTTCATTTCTGTGTTCTGTAGTGATTGGCCTGTGGAAACAATAATCCAAGTGGATGTCATTGTGTTCTATGTATGTGACTTTTGCAACAGGTTCAAGGCAAGATGCACGTCATGAAGCATTCGGCCCGTGATCTCAGTGTCTGGTAGCTTATGTAGCCGTGGTTGTATGGGTGATCAAAGATGATACTCTGCATATCAATGTAAGTGTCCAGTATTTGTGCTCTGCCCATACAACAGCAACAACGACAGAGTTGCATAGCCAGTGGCTGGCAATGGTGAAGTAATCATATGAATATGTGTTAGTATTCCTGACCTATTGTAAGCAAGTAAGCTCATCATTACTACAAGACTAATAGTATTACTAGCAGCAGACATGACGTCATTCTCCTGTTTACATACCTCTAATATCTGTATGTACAGCTGCAGCAGCAGTGGGTACCATGGCAACACAGTACACACTTTATCTCCCTCCCATGTTCAGTTTTACTGCTCTGCACACACCATCGTGGTGTGGTTGGCGTGTGTTGTGTGGTTTTGTTCTCAGCATCTTCAGCATAGTACACGTAGTGAATCATGTACCGGGTTACTTTCCATCGCCTGCTGCCTCCGCCGCCGTATACGTATCATTTTTATTGAGATGTCGTGACTTTACCGTGAACAGTGATTTCCCCGTCACCCCGGCTTGCCTGCTGTCATACTGAAAGCTTTCCAATCTATTGAATCTATCCTTTTTGTTCTTGCCTGCAACAGCAATCAACACTCTACCATCTATTTACTGTTGTTTTGTACGTCGCTGCACGTTTGAGCCAGCTACACTGCACTCGTGTGTGTACATGTGTACGGTCTGTCTGAATATCTATAGTCACATGACCAGTGCATGGTTACATCATCAAGAGTACACACAGCTGCACTGTGGTGTGCTGAAGAACGGTTGGGTTAGGTGAAAAACGGACATGCAGTCTGGAATTTCACCCTGGCACAGCATACCAATGTATAGACAGTAACTCAACTGTGCATAAACCATAGTACATGAAAATAGGAATGGTCTAGGCTACTACCAGGCTGACCCCCCAGTTCTTTCTAACCCAACAGTACAGTGTAAGTTTGACATCATCTACATGCAGTAGATATCCGCAAAGTTACATGGTGCAATGTACCATGTGTACTGGGGGTAATAAAATAATGACCTCTCTGGAATGGTGCCCTCTATTGGGGGTAATACTGCCCTCTCTGGAATGGTGCACTCTATTGGGGGGTAATACTGCCCTCTCTGGAATGGTGCCCGGGGTGCAGTGCAGACCGTGACTGAATGCTTGAGATCAAGGAAATACATTACAGCTGTATCATGTGTGATGAGGTGATGCAGCATGGCCGCGGTGCAGTGTGGACTGAGAGCAATGGAGTTTCCGCGCGTCTCATCACACCAAGACTAGATAAACTCTTCGTCACAGTCATTAGGAGCAGGAGAGTGCCGGCTACAGCTGATCAAGCGTACCACCAGCAACAATGAATGTATTTCATTAAATGCTGGCATTGGTGTCAACATTGACAAACACGTACATCAGCAATCGACTATCAGAGCAGAAGCAGAAGAGCAGTGAACACCATCAGTATATTTATACTGTATATACATATCTATAAGACTATTGTACAGTGTACTCAGCACTTGCTGGTGACAATAACCACATCAACAAAACCAACAGAAGAATCGTGACGGAGAGCTACGTAGTGTGCAACAGTATGAACAGAAGTATTGTCTGCAACATCAGCAGTTGCACTACCAGTAACATAATGTAATCTTGTGTGTATACTTGACTGTGAGGAATTATATCCGTAAATCCTAGAATAAGCAGAAAACTGATGATTGAACTGTTTCTTCAGCAGAGTCATGCATGCTACACAATACAATCTGTGAAAACAGTACACACACAAATTACATTCTACTCAAGTGAATTCAATACTCAGTGTGATGTGTGCTGCACGCCTACACACACATACACACACACACACACACACACACACACACACACACACACACACACACACACACACACACACACACACATACCATTCAGTGGAAGTTGTGCAATCATTGACTGTTGGTTGGTAGATCAAACTTGAACATTACGTCAGCTCTGTACTTGCCTACTCCTTCAGCAACGGCTGGAAGTGATACAAAGTTTTTAAAGAACACATTATACACACACACATACACACACACACACACACACACACACACACACACACACACGATGCACACAAAGATGCATGCACAAACACGCATACGCACACACACACATACACATGCACACAAATCGCACAAAAATGTTGGCCTTCTGGAAAGACAGGCAGTTCGTAGGCAGTACGGTCATTCTCGTATTCAAATTCAACACACAAAGAAATGACCTGCATATAGAAAATAGAAAAGAAAAATGACCAAGGAACTACATTTTTTGAGTATTATGAACTACAAGTTACGCTATGATATCCACTAACACCACCATTAACCCAGGCCCACGTGTAAACACCCAGGTCTCCGGGCATACCTCTGCATATGCACATGCGCACGCACACACTCACACACACACACACATTCATGTACACAAACATAATTGCAGACACTCCAACGCCCCGTCTGTGCGTACAACGACGTACTCTCGCACGAACTCACAAGCAATCAGCACATAAGTTGGGAGTTGCCATGACTTCATTTTGATTACTTCAGCAAAGTGATGATAGACCAGTTCCAAGAAAGCAAACGATAATATTAGCGTCATATCATCACATTCGGTCGTCAGTAATTTACACTGCCCACCGGGGGCAGACGCACGAACGGCCCACCATCATATTGTATGTGTGTGGTGTGACGCCTCATGCCAGGCAGTTGTGTGAGTTCTTGGCGTCGGTGGTCGTTCGTTTGCCCTCGCTGGGCAGTATGAGGTCGGCCCTAGCGGGCAGTATGCTTTGCCCTTGGCGGGCAGGTTGTCGGCCTCGGTGGCTATTCGTTTGCTCAATAGGCAGCATAATTCAGCCCTTGGTGGGCAGTATATAATCGGTCCACGGTGGGCAGCATTCTTTGGCCCTCGGTGGGTACTAGGCTTTATCCCTTGGCGGGAAGTTTGCTGTAGCCCTCGGGGGCAGGCTATTGTCCTTGACGGCCGTTGTGCACCCTCGGTTGGGCGGTATGCTTTAGCCTTCAGTAGGCAGGTTTCTGGCCTAGGCGGCCGTTCGTGCGCCCTCGGTTGGGCTATACGCTTATTCTTGCGGTCGGGCTATAATCATGCGCTCTGGATCGGGCTATAATCATGCGCTCTGGATCGGGCTATAATCATGCGCCCTCGGTCGGGCTATACGATTCTTCGCGCTCTCGGTCGGGCTATAATCATGCACTCTCGATCAGGCTACAATCATGCGCCCTCGGTCGGGCTATACGCTTCTCTCGTGCCCTCGGTTGGGCAGTATGCTTTAACCCTCGATGGGTAAGCTGTTGGCCTGGGCGGCCGTTCATGCACCTGCAGCGGGCATGTTTCTGGCCATGTCGGCCATTTGTGCGCCCTCGGTGGGCAGTATGCTAACGGTCCACAGCGGGCAGGATTACTTAGCCCTCAGTGGCTTGGTTGTTGACTTCCCCAGCCGCTCATGTCACCGGCCCACGGTGGGCAGCTGCAGGCTAGCCCTCAGTAGCCAAGAACTCAAACAACTGCCTGGCATGAGGCGTCACACCACACACATACAATATAATGGTTGACCATTTGTGAGTCTGCCCCCGGTGGGCGGTGCGAATTACTGACAACCGAATGTGATGATATGACTCAAATATTATCGTTTGCTGTCTTGGAACTGGTTTATCATCACATACTATTATATTTAATATATTTAATCAAAATGAAGTCATGGCAACCCCCAAACCTATGTGTTGATTGCTTGTGAGTGCGTGCGTGAGTACGTCGTTGTACGCACAGACGGGACGTAGGAGTGTCTGCTATTATGTTTATGCAAATGAATGTGTGTGTGTGTGTGTGTGTGTGTGTGTGTGTGTGTGTGTGTGTGCGTGTGTGTGTGTGTGTGTGTGTGTGTGTGTGTGTGTGTGTGTGTGTGTGTGTGTGTGTGTGCGTGTGACCTGACCTGCGTGTGTACCCGTGGGCCTGGGTTAAAAGCTAAAACTGCATTTTGACACATGAAGAAATCAAGTGCAAAGGAACGCTCCTTCACATCCCGACAATTCAAGAGCTTGAAGAAGACACGTCTTCCGATATGACACCATAACACTAACAGGATGTCCGTACAATTTTGCCAGCTTGTAAATCATGCAGGGACAGTCATGTGACACACACTCACAGCAATATGCCAATATTGCGCGTGTGCCAGGGCTAACTAGACTTTGCTGTGCAAAGCCTACATGTTACTGAACAATCAGCTCATGCCATAACATTGCACAACACTGACCGACGCTACTGGCATTCTACAACTAACTGGCTAAAGCGCGATGCACAATATCACTTATACGACGCGACGAGCAATGCAATCGAAATGTTTTTCTGCAAAATTTTGAATCGCACCTCCATCGCAGGTCTCATCGCGGAAAGTTGAGCCTAGTTCAACTTCTGCGACAAGCGACGAGCGATGCGCATCACTTTCTACACAGCGGGCGCACGTGACAGCTCGCGTACAGTTTTGGACTGTGCATGCCCTGCAACGATGTGCCGTGCATTGTGCATCAAAGACTCTTCGTGCGATTCGAAAAAGACTTTTGCTCGACGCTCATCGCATCGCAGAATTGATAGTGTGCATCGCGTTTTACTACTCCCTGGTACAGACCAGGAAGTAGTAAAATACTGTTATTTTACTACTCCCTGGTATAGACTAGCTGAGGTGGACGTTTGCTCCAGACTTTATGGTACTGGTCAAGTACACACATCTGTAGATTGAGAGTCTGGCTAGGGTGACTAGTGTAGTGTCTGTCTGATCATCATTATTCATCAACAAACAGGTGTACCCGTATTTCATACACTGATCAACACTGTACATCTACTACTGTAGAACACATACCTGGGAATGGTATGCTGATGTTCTGCAACGTCTTCCTGCAATCAATCCGAGATGAACTCTAGGACAGCAGACGTGCTATACCGTAGCACGGAATTGTACAATGGAGGTCGAAGCTTGTCCATAGAGCATGGGTTCCCGCACAAGTGTACACCCTCCATCTCCATGATGCCTGGTGACTGCAGTATGGCTTGAATGCTATCATCGGTGATCTTGCAGTTATTTAGGCTGATCAATCTCAAGCTTGTGTTCTTCTTCATCATATCCACCAGGGCATGCACTGTGGCATCATCAATCTCATTGTTTGCCATATCCATCCATCCAATACGCGCATGGTGATGGAGAGAGTGTAGGATACTTGCACCAACTTCATCACTCATGCCCGTGTGGCTAAATGATATGAAGCGCAGCTGGTGGAATCCAGAGAGAAGCTGGCATAGCAGTCTGCAATCAGCATGACTGGGCTGTATATCATGAAACACTGGGTTGTTCTCCAGATTCAATGCACTGACATGTGATTGTGGTGATGCCACTGCTTGTAGTATACTCACAACACCAGATAGCTGTATCCTATTGTTGTACAGATGAAGGCATTTCAGCACTGTGTTGTCTGCAAGGCCAGATGTTGCCAGAGCAGTTGCTCCAGCATCGGTGATGTTACACTGTGATATGTCCAGTAGGTCTAGGTCGGTGTTGGTTGCAAGGTACTGACCAAGTGATGACATCATGGAGTCATCAACCGTACAATGTAGGCCACCACCAAGTACACTGACCAGATGATCAATTGACTTAGTCTGTACTGAAGTACCAGTAGCATAGCGGCTGCCAATGTCGATTACGTCACCACCACATTGACTAGACGTAGCCACTTTCTGTAGAAGACGGATTGTTACACCAGTGCCGGTCAGATAAAGCAAGCATGGTGGTAGTGTTGTGCTGACACTCCCAGTGTGCTCACGACCGCGACGAGCTTGCAGAAAGTCAACCACACTAGCGGCTAGCTCATCAGTCAGTCTGGTGTTGGTAAAGAAGAGATGCTGTATGGTATCATGAGAATGGAGACTGGATAGTACACATGACACGTCACTGTTGGAGAGTGAGTTCTCATCCAGCCATAGAGTGTTAAGGCGTGGTAACTTTGTGACCAGTGTTGCCAGGTCAGATCCACATCCACTATCCAGTCTACACCTTGCCAGTGATAGTTTTTCGAGGTTATAACATGGAGCCAAGTTGCTCACAAATGCTGCCAGACCATCATTGCCAAGTGCAGTGTCGTGTGCATCCAGGTACGTTAGACTTGGGTGTTTTACACATCCAGCAAGTGCTACTCCATCTGCAGATCCACTGGTCAACCTTGTGCTGATAATGTCAAGAACCTGGAGGGTACGCCGTGTTGATCTAGACAGTGTGCTTGATATGCTTGCCAATGGTGCTGCAGTGATATTGGCACCAAACAAAGTCACCTTGACGCATTTATCCAGTTGATCAGACAGCAAAATGACACTGTCACTTGACAGATTACAACCGCCGAGATCCAGAGACTTTACATGGTCTACAAGCTCCAAAACAGTATGTAAAGCCATCACATCAACAACTTCAAGGTGGATTCCACTAACATCAATTCCATCACTGGCCAGGAGGTTGGCTGACATAGCATAGCAGCTATGGGTGACTATGTCAGTGTCCTGATTGGGATTTCCCAGAGTGCGGTTATGTTGGAGTGAAATGTGGCTTTCCATCAAACATCTCATCAGGAACAGAAGCATCTTCTTTTTGCTCTTGAAAGAGTTATCACTGATGCTGTTTTCAGACTTCAGAGCCAACAAAGATGAATGTAGAAGGTCTGGCTTGAGTGCTCCAAAGACAAATTGCCAGAAGACAAGTGTGTTCAAGTCTGTGCCGACAGTGTTGATGCAGCTGCGGATGATGTCTACGCACGAGTCAGAAGAAATGATGCATCTCGATGCACACCACTCTTGCAGTGTCAAGTGAGTCAAGGACACAGTCTGAGTGGAACCGACGAACGACGGATGCATACCAGGGTTGAGCAGTAAGCCGAGATCTTGACAAATGGACTGGTGGAGGGTTGACAGCGTGGATGTAAACGTAGCCATGCCCCTTTGATATGTTGCAAGACACATCGTGTAGAGATTGTGCAATGCCTTGACTAGCTCCACAGCATGGTGATCACACTCCTCATCATTGTTGCTTGTCTCCTTCACATAGCGCTCCAAATGATGTTCTATTACCACGGGGATACTGACAAGATCACCACAACTGAAGTGCCGGCCACCACTGCAGTGACTGATGACGTCATGTGCAAGCCGTACTTGACCAAACTTCCTTCCTCGCCGCTTTTCCAGCTTTGCGACTGAGGAGCGTAAGTAGTGGTCGTAGAAAAGTGTCACACTGGAGGGTAGAGAGTTGTTGATGGGATATTGCTGAACGAGCAGAGCACATAGGAGTGGAGATTGTCGAATGGCTTCCTTCAGCAGACAGTTGGTCGGCTGTGAGAGCTCTGTAATACACTTCTTGGCAACCTCCTCTCCGAGCTGTCGTGAGCAGTACGCAAAGAGCTGGTCTGTCGAGAAGCCGAGAAGTCGGAAACGTAAGCGGAAATTCTGGATATGGTGATACGCTTCATCACACGGTCGGCTAGTTGCGACTACAATAGCATCAGGTAGTAGTGAATGGTTACTGCTGCTGCTCCTCAATATTACAGCTTGGGCTGCTGATCCTTTGCCAAACCCACCACTGCCAAGTTCGTCGATGCCATCAATAACGATCAATACCTGGTCAGAATGCTCTGTAAGGTACCTTAGCAAGGTAGATTGCTCCGGTTTACTGATGCCCAACTTGTCCAAACCAAGAAATACAAACCAATCAGTCGACTGTGTACGTGTCAAATCACGGCATGGCACGTAGAAAATGAATTCAATCTTTGCCAGATTTCCAGTCGTTGTCTCCATGATGTCGGCAATGACTCGTTTGCTCAGTGTTGTCTTTCCCTGCCCAGCGTTCCCAATTACGATGCAACTTTCCAGAATGTCTTCGTCAACTGTGTCATCACCACCACCAACACCAGCACCACTTTTGCCAGCGCTAGTTACACCTTCATAATAATGGGGATCAGACAAGAGCTGCTTAGCGCTGGACAGAACAAACTGCCTTCCTCCTTCCACTTTGTCACTCTTATCTTGTCTAGCTCCTTGGATAGCAACGCCTGGTGTACGGTCAGATATTGGCTGTCTTCCAGTGACACGGCGAGTTGCAGCTTGTTGCGCACGATACGTCAGCTGCAGAGCATCTTTCTCCGTCAGAGCCTGCATGGGCACGAAGCAATCCTTGACATCGCCGGACAAGCAAGTTAGATCTGAATGATCAGCGGTGGTCTTGCACAGATGTGTATTCACTCTGTGTAGATGTTGTTTAAGACGTTGAATGTGCCCACCATTGTCTGCTCCATCATCATTCACTAACAGTATATTACATGTCACTGTGCCATCGTTAGCTGTGTTGCTGCCTGCACGCATAGTAGCAACATCAACTGTGGTGAAACACAGGACAGGAAAGAGGAAAAAGAACTAATTGTTTGATGGTATATCATTGTACAGATGTACTGTGATGATATGTTGACAAGTATATTCCTAAATGTAGATAGTGTGTGTGTGTGTGTGTGTGTGTGTGTGTGTGTGTGTGTGTGTGTGTGTCTGTGTGTGCGAGTGTGTGTGTGTGTGTGTGTATGTGTGCAACATCACCAGCAGAGGCATTTTCTGACACACTTGAGTCACCGGTTACAAACAATATGTCCTGCGAACGCTGCAGCTTCCATTGCGCCCGCTGCAACCACTGTGTGCTATCGCGCCAAGGCATGAAATGTCACAAGTGCAGCCGTGGCTCGGCCAGAGCAACCAACACAGACCGTAGCTCCTTCTGTATCGTTTGCAATTGCCGTCGGCGTTTCAGTAGACCACAGGACCTATCCCGTCATCGCCCCTACTGTTCCGAACCTGCTCAACCCCCCATGGGGTCCGCATAGCCAGAATATGGCAGCGCGTCCAAGGTCCAAGGTGTATGTGTGTGTGTGTGTGTGTGTGTGTGTGTGTGTGTGTGTGTGTGTGTGCCTCTGTGTGTATGTGTGTGCCTCTGTGTGTGTGTGTGTGTGTGTGTGTGTGTGTGTGTGTCTGTGTGTGTGTCTGTGTGAACCACTGATTGTACTCTTTACATACACACGTACATAAAAACTGAACTGAAAGGCGTCAACAAAAGAAACAAATATGTGAGTAATCTCCATTGACGCTGTGTACAGCTTTGTTGTAAAATAATTTCAAAGTTTGCCAGTATGACTGGTCGATACTCCACAGCTGCATTTCACAATGTCCAACACAATAAACAGGGCAGGGTTTTCTTTAAAAACTGTTTTCCATGTTCTGTGTGGAGCATTGTCGTGCTCGGACATGCACTGCCGAAAATGTAGCAAAGCTGCTAGATTCTGGTTTGGTGGGAGGTGCGAAAATGTATCTAGGATTCTAGTTATAGATCCAGGTTGAAATTTTTTCGTGAGCGTCTTATTAATTTTTGTATTGTGTTTCGGCATGTGGGTCTCTTCAGTTCACATGGGTGGGCGAGCGTCCGATCTTGGTGAACCACGGTCTGCCTGGTGGGCTGGAGGGATCATGCTCTTATTTGAATCGGTTTGCCTTGCGGGTGTTGTGGGTTCTGGTTGTTGCTGGTTGTCACATGTGCGTCACAATAAGTGCCTGACGGTTTTGGTTTTTTGCTTTGCAAGCGGATGTACTAAATGTTTCCCGTGTTATTATGGTGTTATCCCTGTGGTTGTCAGGGTGGATGACTGGGGCTATTCAGGGTAGCGCTGTGGGATTTTTTCTTTAGTATCTTTTATGCGTATTGGTAACCGATTTGTTTGAGTGGTTTCTGGTGTCCTCAATGATTATTTGCTCCTGTTTCAGTCGATGTGTTCTTCCTTGCTGTTCTTCCATTCCTTCGTGTGGTTTTCTTTTCTGATTTTTGGCGATGGTTGAGATGTTCTTGTTAGTCCGTGTTTCTTTCTGTGTGCGTCTTTGTCTCTCTGTGAGTTTTCGTAACCCCATCGCGGAGTCCAGCGTGCGCCTACTAGTCACGTGTCCAACAATTGTGGTCATACATGTTGTGTTTTATTCTCGCATTTTTATGCTCATTCACAATCTCATTTCTTTCATCTTTCTCTCTTCTCCGATCTGTCTTCTTCAATTTTTTGGGCTTAATTTGTTTTGCTTTCATCCTCAGGAGAGCATGTCTTTTTTCGGTGGGGGATAGAGTTGTACATGCTGCTGAATCGTGGTACACGCTGCTGAATCGTGGTCCACGCTGCTGAATCGTGGTACACGCTGCTGAATCGTGGTACACGCTGCTGAATAGTGGTACATGCTGCTGAATCGTGGTACACGCTGCTGCGCTTTTGCAACAGGTGTGTACTCACATGCATAAAGCCTAGTTCACATTCGACGGAACGCTGACGGTACGGGACGTAACTCCTGTCGGGAAGGCTGGGATGAACTGTAAAATCTTGTACGATTCGTACGACACGACATGCTGCAGTCGTTTTGTCGTTCAGCAGCGAATGACGCCAGTCATAAGGCACGGCCCATGACAGGGTGACCTTTGGACCTATTTTCTTATTTTCGGTATTTCTTTTCAATTAATTCTCCTTGAATGAAGCGGAATCAAGTTCACAATACCAGTATTTCATGAACACCAAAAAAGTAGCATCGAAAGGCGTGCCATTCAAATTATAGCTCCAGGGAATGATAAAACAGTTCGTCTGTCATGCTCCTGAACTATCCCAAAATACCATAAGTGACACCAGACCGTATCTTGCAAAAATTCAACTCAAGTCGTGTTAGCCATTCTGCGAGTTATCATGGGAAGCACAGTGTTCGAAATGCTACGCCCGTCTACGGTATGAAAAGTTGGATCGATCCAACTCTTCCCGTTGCTTCCCGATCTGTACGGCAGTACGGCTGCGTTCCCGTTCCTGGTGTTCACATTGGACGCCGTCAGACTGTCCCGTCGCTTCCCGTCGATCCTTACGTCACGTCCCGTCGTGCCCCGTCGAACGTGAACTAGGCTTTATAGTCACCCGCTCTGTACACACTTCTCGCACTGGTCCCCATTGGGACAGCATTGTATCGCTTACCCGTGCACATTTTGTGCTGATAAGCGCACCACTTTTGCCCTGATGAGTGCATCACTTTCCTGGATAATATTCAATTGTCAGTTGTCATACGTCAGTTGCCCAGACGTCTCCTTAGAGAAAGAACAAAGTATTCTCTCCTACTACACAGCTGGCCTTCTGTTGTGTATCGCGGCCGCAAGAGGGGTACAGTTCGCTTTTAGCTACAGTCCATTCAGAAAAAGATGAGCGCTGGCCCCGGAGAGCACTCGTGCTTGGTGATTTCGCCAGTGACGCGAGATTCGAAACTTGAAAAGGGTCCAAAAAAGGTACCTCAACTGGGGTTTGAACCTCAAATGCACTGTTCTGCAAGTGGAGTGCACGGGTTGGATTTTCATGGTTTTTCCCCAATTCAGTGCTTTGGGGGCAAAACCCGGCCGAAATCCTATTCTTGTTATGGCTTGATTTTTGGAGAAATAGACTTCAAAAACACAATTGGAAGAGGATTCCATGGGGGATTGCAAAAAAATTGAGAAAAAACTCAAAATTTGACCCATTTCTGGCCAAAAGCTAGGATATCATCTTTTTCTGAATGTACTGTAGACTATACTTTGGTGTAATGAGTTTAATTCTGCCGGTAAGGTACAAAACTAAAATTTCCCTTGACAGCAGAAGTTTGATTGATGGCAATGTTTAAATTTAAATAGGGGACGTTCAGACTGTAAGTGGTATACCCACACCCCCAAGACCATTCTTGAAACCCTCCCCATTCTGGACATATCAACTACTGCATCACACTGTATGTGGTACATCCACATCCCAAGACCATTCTTGTGACCATCCCCATTCCGGACATATCAATTACCTGTCTCATGAGATGATGTCTTGGCCGTTGGTCGCTGGTCAACGGGCAACAGGAGAAGCATTTCTTGGTACTTTTCATTGTACAGTGGACCCAAGTCATGGATTGCATTGCAGAGCAGTTTATAAGCAAATGTGCCTCCAGGACGAATAAGACTGATGATGTGAGAATTATGCTTTTCCTTTCCTTCGTATTTCTCCAGACGCAGCAATGTCTCAATTTCCGTTATACTTATGAACACGCATTTGCCCTGCACAGCATGTCGAAACCTCGTTGTATCAATGTCACAGATCCAGGGTAAGATATTAGCAATGAACTTGGGATCACCAAATGGTTCATCTAAAGAATACGAAAAGACACAAAACAAATATACAGGAATGTCGAACTAATCGAAACAGTATTGACAGATAATCATTAGTAATTTTGAGACAGTATCCTGGACAACCAATCACCATGACAACTGAGTCATATTTGGACACATCAACATCATGTAGCCTTGTGCACCCCCCCCCCCTTCCTCAGCATAAACAAGCTAAACTGATGTGGGGTGACCTCCCGGTAAAGCTGTGCTTTTAACAGGGAGAGGTGTTTTCTTGCAGGTTTGCAAAGTGAAACATTTGATGGATTTCCTGTATGCAACTCTTCGGGATGGCACCCCACAAGTTAGTCAAATGACAAGTCAAGTTGGCAGGAAAGCACCGGCTCAAGGTTGCAAGAAACACACATTCTATAATTGCTTTGGTTCTCTGTAAGGCCAGATCAAAGTAGAATCGATATTTCCGGGCAGGACCCATGTGAAGTTAGTGTTGGCAGGAAATTTTTCATTATTAATATTTTTACTATGTATGTACTTGAAGTAGATATAGTGAGATGTATGCATTGCATGCTGAATATTTTTTACACCAGTGAATTGTATGCATTGCATGCTGAATATTTTTTACACCAGTGAGATGTATGCATAGCATGCTGAATATTTTTTACACCAGTGAGATGTATGCATTGCATGCTGAATATTTTTTACACCAGTGAGATGTATGCATTGCATGCTGAATATTTTTTACACCAGTGAGATGTATGCATTGCATGCTGAATATTTTTTACACCCGTTTCTGGTAGAGGCGACGGTTTCAAATAGGACATGGGTTGCAAACTGGACCGGACTCAATATTCACTTTCTCTTTTGGTATTTTGATTAGAAAACATATATCACAGTGAGACTACGATGTGTTTTACTCCGAGCCAAAATTGTATGGCTCTGCGATGACCAGAAGCACCATACCAAGCAGGTGAGTTTTTGACATGTTGCTTCGTACTGCGACTTGAGTTTTACGACTTTCGAAAAATCAACTTCTTGTCGCAGGTAAACAGCAGCTCGCCTCAGTCTCGCCAATAAAGCACCGCATACCAATCAAAACTAATGGAAGCACACACAAGCCTTATTGTTACTCTGTACTGGCCATAGTGAAGCGATAGCAATTACCTAATTTCAGAACTCAGAGTGAATTTGACGTGCACTCTAGCCTTTCCGGTTTGGAGCCACCTCTGATTTGAAGCGAAAAATTGGGCAACTTGGAGGCAGTGGGTCAACACAAAGGAGTGGCTCAGTTCGATTGACTCTGGCCTCAGAGCAAACTTCAACATGCCAGTTTCCTTCCACAAACATATTTCGAGTGAACAATCAACGCTGATGATCGGTTTGGGTCTATACAAATTTGGCTGTCAAGCCGTTCCGGTATCGAACCATCGCCTCTACTTTGTACTTAAAGTTATTGTAATTAGAATGGTGTGAGTTGGGAAGTGGGAAGTCAAAATAGCACTAGCTTTCTCAGGGGTGGATCCAGGAGGGGTTCCAGAGGTTCTGGGGAACCCCCTAAAATGTTTAAATCTACTACTGGCAACCATATGCATGCCCATGTATATGTGTCAGCTATTCAGTTTTGACTACACTGGAATTCCCCCCTGTAAAGATCGCTGGATCCACCGCTGTTCCTAACAAACTCCTTCTGTCTACAAAGCTCAAGCTGTAGCTTGGCAATGTAAACAGCCTCTAGCACATCTAGGTGGCAATTGTTGCACGTCCGCAAGTGAATCTTAAAGTGCTCCGGAACATTCTTATGTATGGCATTCAGATACGCAGGGGACATGATAAAATGTGTTGTTATTGCACTATGATTTATCTCAGCTGATGGGTTGTGTGAATCACGCTGGTTGGGATCACACTTACTCGAGATAGTGTTTGTCAGCGCTATCTGATCAGCTGAGCTCCTGGTCGGTGTCCTTGCAACTTGACGCTGTCGTAGTTGCTGAGTACTACGACGAGTGCTTGTTGTTGCCTGCACCTTCTTGGGCGCTATTTTCCTGGAGTTGACACGCTGTACGCTGGTTGAAACGGCGATAGCCGGCTTTGACAGGGCTGTTGCGAGTGCCTTCTGTTGGGGCGGTCTTCCTCTCCTGGGCTTGACGTCGTCGACACCTGGTGAGAATACGAAGAGACACAAACCAAATATACAGGAATGTCTGACTTATCAAAACCCCATTGACAGATAATCATTAGTAATTTTGGGACAGTATCCTGGACAACCAATCACCATGACAACTGGGTCATGTTTGGACATATCAACATCATGTAGCCTCCTGCATCCAAGGTTTGCAAAGTGAACCAATTGATGGATTTCTTGTATACGGGCGGCTCTGCGTGATGGCAGTCACGATCAGTCAAATGACAAGTCAAGTCGGCAGGAAAACAGCGGCTCAAAGGTTGTAAGCAACAAACATTCCATAATGGGTTTGGTTCTCTATAGGGCTGAAACGATTATGCCGATTACTCGGAACTTACTCGTTATCTCTGTGATCGCTACTCGTTATGCTGTTATCCAGTATGCACGACTTGTACATGTGCAGTGTACATGTGCATAGTACTAGCTAAGTCGCACTGTCTGCATAGTCAACTCCAGCACGCGTCATCCAAGGTGACAAAATTCACGCCTTTTTCTAGGCACCTTCGCACTTTTGGGATCCGGTGTGTCATGCACATATTCCCCGGAGACCAGTAAAATATATTTGTCATACAAATTCAGCATACTCGTTTTATGATAACTCGATCGTTAATAATAAACGGTACTCGATAAGAAGAAATGGATGATCGTTTCATCCCTAGTTCTCTACAAGGCATCTACTTTCTATAGCAAGTCTGTTGTCTATAGGAGTTTTGTTTCTTGTTTGCTCTTGTAATCACATGTAACCAAAGGCTTGTTGCTAAGATACTGCACATTCAATTATGGTGGACTGCTGGTCTGACTTACTGTTAGACATTTTGAAGTACTTTCAGGACGATGATAAACTGGTTATTGTAGCACGGTTCATACACTCTTCACTGCAGTCATGGTCTGTGTATTTTACTGCATACACACAGACACAGACACAGACACACATACACACACACACACACACACACACACAGACACACACTATCCTTTAACCTTTGAGCTTTTGACGCCCATCGCAGGAGGCGATGATGGCAGTGCCACAGCAGAAGCCATAGCAACTTGTGCTGGAATTGCACCATTCAACAGCTTGCAAGGCTGAAGAATTGACCGCCACTATTCAGCCTGGTCTACACCACACAGCTATGAAGTGGCTTTTTCTGGCCAGTGACTCCCTACGTTTGGTCTTTTTCATATTTTTCTGCACACACATCACACCACATACTCCGGCATGAACTGGCTGTTGGTAACCACCCAGGAGAATGAAAGACGGGAGGAGTCTGAGAAAGAGAAGAAAGACGTGTGCGACCATAATCGTCCGGAATCGAACCCGCAACCTCTCGATTGGAAATCACACACACACACACACACACACACACACACACACACACACACACACACACACACACACACACACACACACACACACACACACACACACACACACACACACACACACACACACACACACACACACACACACACACACACACACACACACACACACACACACACACACACACACACACACACACACACACACACACACACACACACACACACACACACACACACACACACACACACACACACACACACACACACACACACACACACACACACACACACACACACACACACACACACACACACACACACACACACACACACACACACACACACACACACACACACACACACACACACACACACACACACACACACACACACACACACACACACACACACACACACACACACACACACACACACACACACACACACACACACACACACACACACACACACACACACACACACACACACACACACACACACACACACACACACACACACACACACACACACACACACACACACACACACACACACACACACACACACACACACACACACACACACACACACACACACACACACACACACACACACACACACACACACACACACACACACACACACACACACACACACACACACACACACACACACACACACACACACACACACCTCACCTCAGACATGCCCATCGCGGAAGCGACGATAGCGAACAGCTATGTAACATTGTTGGACATAGCAACTTGTGCTGGGATTACACCATTCAACAGCTTGAAAGACTGATGAAATGACCGCCACTTTAGTGTGTTTCAAAAGTCCAGACCTCTGGTTTCAAAAAACCGTTAGGCCAGCATCAATACCACATAAAATCTGTGATCACTTTGTGCATAAAATTTTCCGAAATTGGGCGTCTGTTATCCAATCGCTTAGAAATTCACATGAGAAAAATTGCGTGAGCTGCCTGAGCAATATTCTGAAGAAATTTCTCAAAAAGCTCAAACCAAATTTGAATTATTCGAAAAAGTCTAGAGGTCTATACTTTTGAAACGCACTATAATTGACCGCCACTAATTTTTAGCCTGGTATCCACCACACAGCTGATTGAAATGTTGGTTAGCGTTGCGCAAACCGTAGTTAACCAGCACGCCACGGGCCGCGCCCCCGCACGGGAATATTCCCGCTAGATGACTTTAGGTGACCTTACACACTCCGCCGTGCCGCCGCAGCCGACTTGCGCAAGCACACACTCTTGCGGAGTTCCGCATTCGAGTCGCACTCGCGTAAGACATCCCGCACGAGCCACCCTTCGTCTGGCGGATGCATCCGTAGACGGCTCTTCTACTGCTGGCTGGTCTAATTTTTGCCAGTTGTCTGTTTTGCTGTGAGAGCTCGCCACGCAATTTTGTTCCCACCCTCCCACACCTAGCGGACGGAGGGGAGACACGGGCTCGGCCGATGGGCACGAAATCCGCATGGTGCACATCCATCGGCTGCCGCAGACAATACATTTTTAAAATCTAGTTGTGGGTACTACCGAGTACTTAGTGGTCATGCAGTTGCCATAGCAATGTACTGGTACACCCAGCCTGTATGATTGTTACATGACCCCATGGGTCATCTTTCAAACGCTCTTTCATAGCCGATCGACGCCGATATTTGTTCCTATCATACTATGTTTCAGATGGGCGGCCTTTGACGACCCAGTACGATCATTTCACCCGAACTATGTTATACGTCATCATGATCACAATAACCATGTCGTGCTCACGTTCAATATAAGCTTGCGGCAGCCCACTGGCTCATCTTTTCTGTGGTGTGAGGGTTAAGTGGCTTTTTTCTGGCCAGCGAATCCCTATTTTTCATTATTATTATTATTTTTTTACACACACACGCCACACCACATACTCCGGCATACACTGGCTGTTGGTAACCACCCAGGAGGATGAAAGAAGAGCTAGGAGAATGAGAAAGAGAAGAAAGACGTGTGCGACCATAATCGTCGGGAATTGAACCGGCAACCTCTCGATTGGAAATCGACTGCACATACCACTGCACCATATGGGGGACACACACACCTCAGACCTGCCCATTGCGGAAGCGATGATAGCGAACAGCTATGTTAGACATAGCAACTTGTGCTGGGATTACACCATTCAACAGCTTGCAAGACTGATGAATTGACCGCCACTATTTTTAGCCTGGTATCCACCACACAGCTGATTGAAGTGACTTTTTCTGGCCAGTGAATCCCTATTTTTCGTTTTCCATTTTTTCTTTTCTTTTTTTCTTGGTTTTTTTCTACACACTCCACACCACATACTCCGGCATACACTGGCTGTTGGTAACCACCCAGGAGAATGAAAGAAAAGTCAGGAAGAGTCCGAGAAAGAGAAGAAAGACGTGTGTGACCATAATCGTCGGGAATTGAACCCGCAACCTCTCGATTGGAAATCGACTGCACATACCACTGCACCATATGGGACACACACACACACACACACACACACTTGTACTTGTTGCTCACTGCCAAAACTGGGTCACGTGGGTCTCCCCGGGAGAGGGGAGAGAGACTCAAAAGGAATCTTGGAAAGATGACTCAATTGGCTATTGAACCGCCCAACGGCCGACGCCCCCTGAAATCCCCAAAACTCTGGGTGGACTTGAAAACGATCCCACTTATGGGCTCACCACACCTCAGTAAGTGGGTGAGGACAAGGTGCAGAAAAAGGATTGACGGCATCAGGGTATCCGTCCCGGGATCCAACTGCAGTTACCCCTGCCCTCAGTGAAGGGAATACTTGCTACTAGTGTGGGTGGCTAAATCAAAGTGGATCTGATACAAGCTTCACTAGCACCATGATTACACAAGAGTATATCTAGCCAGAAGTAGTCCATGGTTAACAGGTATACTTCAAATAGAAGGTGTATGAACCCTGAAACCAACAAAGGTGGTAGGTACAACATTACACCTTCAACAGCCGAGCCCGTTGGCAACAGACCCAACACTATCCGGCACAAGTTCCCAGGAATACAGAAGCTAGCAATGGTAATCATGGCTCTGCAATACAACTCACCGCTATCATCGGGAGATGAAAGCAGCTGCTAGGCGTTGAACGGCTGGATTATGTGATTACCAGAAACTCAGCTTGGCTAGTGATCCAGGTCACTCCAACATACAAGAGTTGACAATGCCTCATTCACTGCAGTGATCAGTTCCTTCCTTGCTACGCTGTCGAAACCTTTACATCTGCCGGTACAGTGTGTAAGGTGCACACGTTTGTTGTGGTGTCTGAAAGAAGGAAAGAGAGAATAGAAGGCAGGTTTTAAAGTACTGATAATATTCAGAAGAGAATGTATCATGAATCATGGATGAGCCTATGCTCATTCTTAGTCCCTTACTACACTGTAATGGCTTTACATGTGTCTTTACTTAACACTCTACTATACTGATACAGGTTATCAACTTACACACAGTGTATAGTAGTAGACAGGGGCGTATGCAGGATCCGCAATGAGGGGACTGCTCCAACCCTTTCCCAAAGAACCCAATAAAGGACCATTCATGTACATGTGATGCATGGATGGTTGATATCTTGATTTTTAGTGCGCTATTTACCATGATGTACCAAGTCGAGGGAAAATGGAGGACCTGTTCTGTAGGATGGAGCAACCATGAGGCTTTGAAGTACCCACTTAGCAACCCCAAACATATCCCTCACTTTGGAGGACAAACTTTACTTCCTCTGCAAGCTAGATCCAAGAGAACATTAATTTTGCTAGATCATATCATGAAAACATTTTCAATTTGACTACTGCTCTTTTAAGTACTACAGGTAGTCTTCCTCTAATTCCAAACTCAAATTCAACGAAATATGGGTGGTCAGGTACAACGAACTAGTTCATTTAATCAAAACACTGGATCGACACAAGGTCATTGCACATTTATCTTCATCTTCTACGAAGCTTTTAGTGAAGAATTTGTCAGTCACTGCAGCTGTGCTGAAACAATTTCAACGGAAAAGAACAGCACTGACTTCTCAGCGTCATGAAAGCCCGTCGGAGAGCAGAACGGCGTCGTTCTGAAGAAGTCTGAACGGAAATGGAGCATATGCAGACAATTATTTTTACGATTTCTAGTTGTTGTTGAGTCCCAAACATCGCTGCGCATGAGCTGGCACGGCACGCCAAGCCACTGAGATTCGCGAAAGGAACCAGACACCTGGAAGAAGTCGTCCTCAATCAAATCTTTGCACTTTGTCTTGCACAGGCTTGAATCAAGTTTCAAGAGAAGGTGGGGTTCTTCAAAGCTGTTGTCCATCCTGGAGCGGACCAGGGATCGATTCTTGAGTCACTCTTGGCTAGAGAAGGAGAAAAAATGAACTTCGAATGACGAGTAGAGCAACTCCATTTCACTTCGAAATAAGCGCTCGAAGGACATAGCCACTGTACTGTGAACAGCTTTTCTGTAAGAAGAGTGAGTTCGAATTATCCAGCGGGCGCACTTTTCGTACTTCGAATTATGCATTCGAACTTGACTCGTGAGTTCCCCGCGTTTCGCGAACTTCGCATAAGTAGAGAAGAGACATGACAGCTCTCTCCACAGCGATGCCCGCAAAGGGCAACCCCGCGACTGGCGTCCCTGACAGCCAGTGTTGCCAGTGCACTGGCAATTCCAAGTGTGGAAAAAACTGCTGTTGCCCAGAAGCTGGCAAGCTATGCGAGGATTGCGGGGCCGGGAACAGGGCAAGATGCCGAAATTCGCAAACCATCGCGGCGAGGGCCAGTCCCGTAGGCTTTCGAACCATACAATACATTCCAGCCGCCGCGTCCCCCCCCCCTAAACACGATACTAGCAGAGGGCTGACACTTTTCTGTTGGCAGAAATCAGAAGCTGTGTCTGAGGTGTTCAATGGCAGGGAGTCGAGGGGGCAGCGACCCTTTTCGAAGCCGTAACATTTTTAGGATTTCAAGTGCCCGAAACAACAAATTAGTACACTTTCGTGAACAATCGTTTCGGTCAGTTTGTCGAAACAACTGATCGGAGTGTTTCCGGAAAATCGGAATAGAACAAGTCGAGGCCCTGACGATATGGATAGCCCTCCGTCCTGGCACATTTAAGTACATGTAACACGGTTAACTATGATCAACTAGTGACAGCGAATGGAAGGCAAAAAAATCAGACTAACGGTGGCAAAGTTATGATACTTTTAGGGGCATGGGCCAGGGGCGTAGGAAGCAGATTTCCAATGGTCCGGCGGATTTTTAGCTCATACAGGTCGCAATTTTTTAATTTTTAACTCCGCCCAGTATGACTACAACAGTATTTACTTTGTCTTGGAGGTTAGGCATGGGGAAGTTGCCATACAGGGGTGGTGAGACCGCCTATTGGCACCGGGAATACAGCTCACTCGACTCTGTCTCTACTGAATGAAGAGGGTGATTATACTTGTAAAAGTATTGATATGAACAAATACTGTGGTATCATGAAAGACTTGAGGTTTTAAAACTGTCTGAATTGGGAGAGCTGATGCTCACTTCCACATTCAAATTCACTCTTCAGGCACTAGACGTCCAGCAGTTTCTTGTGGACATTCAGGAACATCAGGAGTCATGTGTTTGAGCCTTTCCTGGCCGGTTGTACTGTGTTGGACTTGACCCTCCGCATGGTTGAAAACGAGCTTGTTGCCTTTTTCTTTCTTTTTTTGGCGAAACATCGGCGGATGCCGGACCTGCCGGACCTGTTCATATGCCCCTGTGGGTACATCATGAACGTTGGCCTATGTCGAACATTTTGAGGGGGTGCTTAAAGGGGAAGTTAAGGCAAAAATTAAAATTTCACCAGTTGTAGTCTTCGGGGTGCTGAGTCGAATGGTCGTGGTCCGAGGAAGCTGAGACGCTCCCTTCCTACTTGAATCCCAATCGAACTCGCGGACTTCCACCGAAACTGGGTGACTGCGTCCTACTAGATGGGGATTTGTATGCAAAATGTCACTAAAAGCCACACCAGTCCCCTGGTCACCGTGCCTGCAGGGTACAACTTACTAGCCTGTTTGACCTTTTTTTGGTGCAGTCCTGTCACTCGAGTTGAACTCGAGTTGAACCTTGGTGTGAAAGTTGTCGCCTGCTGGCGTGGTGACCAGGTGATTTGGGCACCCAGGAGCACGTGACCGCTTGTTCAACCATGTTCGATTGGGAATAAAGGAGGAACGCTGCATTGCAGCCTTTTCGGACCAAAACCAGTCGACTCAGCGTCCAAAAGACTACAACATATGGGCCAATCGCGGTCATCCGTGCTTTTATAAGAACGAAATGGCGCTTTTAGTGACATTTTGCATACAAATCCCCATCTAGTAGGGCGCAGTCACCCAGTTTCGGTGGAAGTGCGCGAGTTCGATTGGGATTCAAGTAGGAAGGGAGCGTCGCAGCTTTCTCGGACCAAGACCATTCGACTCAGCACCCCGAAGACTACAACTGGTGACATTTTAATTTTTGCCTTAACTTCCCCTTTAAGCACCCAAAGCACCCCCCCCCCCCCCCCCTGGGTACACCACTGGTAGGAACTGAGTCTGTAGAATCAATTTCAAGTCCTGCACAGCTTGATAAGAGTTCAAACTTTTTATCTTGCATAGCACTGTAAAAATACTTCAGTACCTAATCCTTTAAGGGAAAATTCTGTATTGCCATACCAACCAATTGTCTCCGGTCTTGCAGTACAACACATCCTTTCCCCTTCAACAACTGTCTCTGGTCTAAACTAGCATCTAGTTACCGCCTGAACACATCTACAGTCTCGATCTCAAGCAAACTGTTTGACTCATGAACTTAGCTGGCAAGCATGCCACACAGTTCACAAACTCACTGTCATAGAGGATGGCTAAGGTAATCGCTAGTTGGTGATCAGTGGAATGGTGTGCTTGCTAACCGTGCCTGTGTTGTGTGTTTGTGCTGTGGTTCAGCAACTGTTGATCCAGGACTGAAACTTACAAGAATTGACAATCAGGCTTCATTCACTGCACGTCAGTTCTTGGCTAGCAATGTTGACAGTTAGGGTCAGACCATAGTACCAGCAGTACTTGCACACGGCCGGCCGTCGCACTGAAATTAGTATCTGAAGAAAGCAAGAAAAATGGAGCAGGAACGTCTTTCAAACAAAGGATCTGCACATTCTAATCCCCACCCCCACCCCACTCACATGCACATACATTAAAGTCCAAATTTTATAACTCCCATTGGCCTGCTCAAGCTTGTAAGTTAGTAGATTCTACAAAACAGTACCTGGAATTAAAGATGAGAAAAGCTGAGCAATGTGATGTGCAGTTGTGCATACTCAGTCTGCTCTCTTGTACGGATAGAGACACATGGCGGACAGGAGACATTCTCCCTCTAATTCTCCTCACACTGACATAGTAATAGAGCAGTACATGTATCTGATTCACGACTGTCCCTATTTTCCTATAACTTACAAACCATGATATACATATACAGACCGGATTACTCCTATAACCACCGTTGAATTTGAGTGGAAAAGATACTTTAGATTTGGAATTCTGAAGCTGATAACATTATAGGCGGTATATTCTTATAACCACCAATCCTATAGCCGATCTCTACCTGTACTACAAACACAAGAACTTGCTGGTTTTGACTTGGCTGGCAAAGACATCTGAGTTGCACTCTCTGGGGGCTATCTACTCTTGCTTATACAGAACTCGATGTCGAGAATTTTTTGGTATTTCTACCAACAACGGCCCTGAGTCGTACACCAGGGAGTCGTACAAGCCCGGGTTTGTGTGTCTCCCTGTCACAGATCTACTCACACGATCAGTACTGTACATGTGTATGGGCTGTTTAAAAAATGACTTCAGCTCGATTTTGGTGCGGGAGGGCCCGGAAACCTATTTTTGGTCTCGCATAAGAGAAGAAATTCTCCCGCCACGTATTGTTGGTGTTGGCTCAAACAGCAGCTGACTGGACACACTGTGATTATGGATTTCAGGGGCATAGCCAGGATCATGATCAAGAGAGGGGGGGGGGGGGGGGGCACAAATTTCCCTAAAAGTACATGTTTGTACTTCCTCCGCGTCATCGAAATTGTCGCAGTTTGACTTTTGATATAAAACGGGGTATTTACTCACCAGCACTCGTACAAGAGGCAAGGAATCGGACATAGGCAACGGTCATCAGTATAGGGTGACGGCAAAGTTCTATTTTCTGTTATTGGAAGCTGGAATTTTTGAACTAGACGCAATTTCTTCGCTGATGCCGCTGCGATGGTAATTTCGACTCGCTGAGATCAGTCAGGCGTTGCAGCCTGCACATTTCTCGTGCTTATGGCCATTCACTCAAGCCTCATCACTGTTTTACCTTAGTTGGGTGAGAATGACTTCGTGGAACAAGTGGCAGCGCTTGGAGAAACATCGAGGGGTCAGCAAACTAAATGCCTGCAACAGCGATAAAATTATTTTGTCGCTCTGGCCGAGACACTCAGTACATGATTGTACCTGCAAGAGCCGTGTAGACTCTACACGTAGTGCTAGTGATGCAGGCGCAGGTGCCGTACCATGGTATACCAGTGAATCAGGGCCGGGCAGTGATGCTGAAAAAGAGGGCGCGCTGGACGTGATAGTACACCTTACCTGCATGAGCTGTGACCACACAGCTAAAATAAATGGGCATGCCACGGCTAAAAAAAGTTCATTTCAAGATCGAGGTGATTCCGCCGACGGTAATCAACCGACCTCGCAACGATAGTGTATTCTTACTAGGCTTCGTTGGTGGTGAAGTAGAAATCATCCAGAGCTAGCAGACGACAAGCATAGCAGCTCTTGTCCTGTGGAGAAAGTCAAAACGTTTGAGATGAGGCGCAACCAACTCTCAACCTTCCTTGAAATATTTCGGAACGATATTTTTGCGTCCGTTGACATCAGCGACGACGAGGACTTCATCTCTGCATGAAAACTCTCAGTCCAACTGTCCTGGAACGTTACCCTAGTCTTCAGACTATCATACTGTGTCATAAGTTTTGAATGGCTTAGCTTATGGAGTTGTCAGTAACAAGTGACAAGTCACTAGTCAAACTGCGACAATTTCGATGACGCGGAGGAAGTAGATGTGTTCTGTGTGTTCATACACACACCATGCCATGCCACTACATGACTGTACTTTCAAGTACTGCTAGGATGCCGCTAGATTTCCACATAGTCCATGATATGTACCGGGTCAATGAAGGCAAAACAGCAGAAGCAACCACCACGGTTGACATTCAAGATCACTCTTCAATGGTAAGCTTCCTAGTAATGAGCCAGATCCTGGATGCTTCTTTTGCTGGAATTACCACACCGTTGGCTCTCCTTTGGCTTTGATCCAAAAATCAGATTTCTCCACTCTTTTTTCTCTTCATCTTCTTGGATATCTTCTTGGATAGTGCAGGAAACGTGACTGGTTGATCAGACTCACTAGCTTTCCTAAAGAAAAGTGAATTACATTTCAACTTGTCCATGTATCTCTCTGCTTCTGCTAGTATATGAGTGCACTTTGAAAAAACATGAACCAAACTTCTTTTTTCTTTTACACGACCGCCAACACAAACGCTAAACAGCCAGAACTACAAAACACAGCGTAACAAATTGATATGCTGCGCGGCTTTTTCTTGTGATATCCAATGATGAATGTATAGGGTTGTGTGACAGCACAAAGCATGGAGTAGTAAAATACTACTATATTACTACTCTCTGTTGTGCGACAGCTACATTCTCATTTAGTTCATAGACGTATCCCCTCTTGTTTACCATCGATCACCAGCAATCAGCAACATCAACACTAGGACATATGGGCCAAGTGCCAGTGGCGATCTGCCCGGCTGATGCAAACGACTTTTCTTGATGTGTTCCTCAACACATATCTTGTGGTGCTGTGGAGAATCCAGTTTTGTTGCTGCTTGTGTGGATAAACAGTATGCACAAAGCAGAGAGTAGTAAAATACTACTATATTACTACTCCCTGTCACAAAACATTACAATCATGTATTGACACCACTCCACTGCAGACAGGTACTAGCCTACTTGTACAGTATGCACAAAGCAGAGAGTAGTAAAATACTACTATATTACTACTCCCTGTCACAAAACATTACAATCATGTATTGACACCACTCCACTGCAGACAGGTACAGTCGACCTACCCTTATAACGATATTTGCGTCAGACCAAGAAATATTGTTATAAGGGTAATATTGTTATAGGGGTAACTGGTTCATTTCATACACATACGTCATAATGCATGGATTTTGTTCATTTTTTACACTCTTTATAGCATAAAAAACTGACATACATGCACATTATGTACACAGCAAGGTGCCCACTGGTGCCCCCATGGCCCATTGCATTTCGTCATGTCCCAGCGACTTATCAAGTGAAGCTTGCCCTACCTGGATAGTGGGCTCTACATCTTCCCTGCTAGATATTGTTATAAAATGGAAAATGTTGATTGGTCAGCCCATTTTATATCGTTATAGGGGTAATATCGTTATAGCAATATTGTTATAAGGGTAGGGCATTGTATACAGAAGTCAATGGAGTGATTTGGTTTGGCAGAAAAATATCGTTATAAGGGTAATATCGTTATAGAGGTTATCGTTATAAGGGTAGGTCGACTGTACTAGCCTACTTGTACAGTATGCACAAAGCAGAGAGTAGTAAAATACTACTATATTACTACTCCCTGTCACAAAACATTACAATAATGTATTGACACCACTCCACTGCAGACAGGTACTAGCCTACTTGTACAGTATGCACAAAGCAGAGAGTAGTAAAATACTACTATATTACTACTCCCTGTCACAAAACATTACAATCATGTATTGACACCGCTCCACTGCAGACAGGTACTAGCCTACTTCTACCTACTGTACATCTACACACTCTCAGAAATTTACTTGACCATTTTGAAAACACCGACCAGTACGCTAGTATCCGGAGCATAAGCGCCACTGCAGTATAAGCCAGACCCCCCCCCCCCCATTTTTGCCACGGAATACAGATATCTACCCTTTTTATCACTGTTAATTTGATCATCGGAGTCCAAGCCGCACTCCCATTTTTGGGTTGAATTTTGAGCGTTCAAAGTGTGGCTTATACTCCGGAAAATACGCTACATTTGGAAATATTGTGGACAGCTTAACAGTCACTGTTCGTTCTGCAGAGTTGCACGTGTGCTGAACGGACAGTGTACAATGGTGTCTCTCGAACCAAGATCGGAAATTTGAGTGTTTGGCACTCAAATCACCCCTCACCCCCCCCCCCCCCCCAACAATACGCCCCTGGATATGTTTGGAATGAATCCAGAAACCCGCGATATGCGTGTTAAAACAAAATGGCGTCACGATTTATTGAAAGTGATATAGTTGGTGGAACGAGTGTTCAAAACTATTTGAACTTCATACTGTTCGTCTTCTTTTTGACATGCTCTCTTTCCATCGTCCTTAGCTTTTGTTTGTTGTGAGCTGTTTTGGCTTTCTCCTATACCTCTGGGGGATGCCAAGTGATGGTTTTGAGAGGCTGGTGATGGCTGTGAGCGAGAGTTTGCCGATCGGCATCGTCCTCGCTATAGCGATGAAAATACTAGTTACTGCGCACCTGGCAGATATCACAACACGTCTAAGCGTCCAGGAGCAAAGGAATCTTGGGTTTTCACTGGAATCTAGTTCCTCCAGCATCGTGTAGCCCACCGTCGGTGAATGGCAGTCCAGAAAGGTTGAACCTGGTCTTCTGCAGCATCTCGCAGTCCTGCGAGGCACACCGTGTACGCCTGCCATGTATTGTACAAATAAAACTCATGCAATAGTGGACTCTACAGTGAGGAGTCTCAGCCTGTATGCTGCAAAAGACACAGGAAATGTTACTGGTGTCTGTACACTGGACGCCAACACCCCAGTCTTCTCCTACAGGATTTGTTTGACATTGACATTATGCAGTGGGTCGACATTGACCTGGTTTGGCAGCTATCGTAATAGTATCTGCCTGGTTGGATGTAGCAGGTTGGCGTTTGCTCGTCGTCCAGTCCGGAATTTTCTTGTAACTCACGGTGGAGTACGCGCAAGATTTGTGATCATCCCTGTTCACTTCAATATTATACAAACACAACGTTCCCTTTGTCACTCATCTTATCCCGAGTACTGAATTGCTGACAATATTCTGTCCCCGGGGAAAATTGCGGGAAAAAATCGCAGAAAAACGCGGGGAAAAACGCGGCATAATATGGCATAATTTGCGGTGAATTTGCGGTAAATATGCGGTAAATATGCGGTGAATAATATTGATGTGCGGCAATTTTCAGTAAGTATGTAGTGAAATCTATCAATTACAAGTCTCTGGTGTAAGCACTCGTCATATTTGAGTACAAAGCCGCCACGATGAGACGTTGCTGACCGAACAGTGCACTGTGTGTACGTGTAGTGCAACAAAAAAGTTCAAAAAACGCGGGGAAAATCGCGGAAAAAACGCGGCCTCGGAATCGCAATTTTCCCCGGGGACAGAATATTGCACCACACTTGTCACAACCTACCGCCACTGCTGACGGTGGCGACTGGTTCGTCAATGGCGGTGACCAGGCTGACTGACTAGCAAGACAGCGGCCTCGTTGTCAACCCAGCCTAAAGGCAGATTTTATCGATCCAGCCTCAGCGCCATGTTAACGATGCCCTAGTGACTGTGTGTCATGGATTGCATTGCCATCAGCGGTCATTGTCGTTCACCTTGGTGCAGCCCTGAACAACTGGCTCAGCCCATGGGAGTCTCAAGTGGACAAAGTTGTTGCCAAAGTAGCTCAGAAGATTGGTGCATCGTGGTGTAGGTGAGCACATAACTAGGACTTCCCAGCGCCTATTTGTCCAGGCTGCGATACGACGTGACATGCTGTACTGCACATTCTTTTCAGCACTGCAAGGCCGGCAGCTGGACCGACTGCAGGGGTCACGCACATGTAGGCTGCCTGTTGCCAGTGCAGCATTCTGGAACGTTCTTTCCTTCTGAGATGCGTGGTATAATAACTTTCTTTGCTTCAAAGCAAGTTGCTTACCTTTCTGTTGTGCTCATAGTGTCCATACAACAATAACCTGCTGCAATGTTTTATTTTCCTTTCCATTCCCTAACCAATGAATACTACAATGTCGATTCTCTTTCTGCATACTTTAGTGTGTGCCCGCTCGCGCACATGTGTTTGTGTGTGTATACTTCACTCGCCACTCGAAGTTCTATTCCCCATAACTGAAACACTGCCTGTCCTTTCAGGACCTGCCATCATCTGCGGATGGGCATTATTGTATTGTGTGTGTGTGTGTGTGTGTGTGTGTGTGTGTGTGTGTGTGTGTGTGTGTGTGTGTGTGTGTGTTTCATTCAGAATCAGATCCGCTATCATTGCAATAAGAGAAAATATGTGGGTTCACATCCAGGGCATTTGTAGATTTGCGTGCTTTTCTCGCCACGGGCGCATACATGGGACATTGTGTGTATGTGTGTGTGTGTGTGTGTGTGCGCGCGTGTGTGTCTGTATGTATGGGGATATTGTCTGTATCGGCTTTTGGTACTAACGTTCAAGTCTGTACTTGCATGTGTGAACATGAAATTGTTCGGTTCTGTGCATGCTGTGTTGTATATTATTGTATGTATGTGTGCATTTCCACGAACAGTGTAGACGAGCGTGGACAGTGCATTCATCCCTCATCAACCACTACCCCTTTCAGACTTGGGCTTACGAGAGTTTTTTCTGCGTGCCTCTCATTTTTGTTTGTTTCTCTCTGATACTGTATTGATGCCGGTACCTGTACCTCGATGTGTTCCTCTATCTGCAGTCGCCTTTATCCTTCGGTCAAGTTAACGTTTTTTGTGCTCTATTTATCGTGCAAATCAAAATAAACAATAATAACACAAGTCATGCTAGAGTGACGACATGTGCGTGAGTAGGGTTGATGCGATGGGACGTTATAATTAAGTGGAACAGAACACACATTGGGCAGATTGATTGGGCATCATTGATTGTGCTCAGTCCAAACAATGAACACAATAATTATCTCCAGTGACAGACTGTAGCGGCTAGCCTCTAATAGGTAGCTGGCACTAGAAGCTACTGCTTGTTTGACATGTGCCGCCAGAACCCCTGTTGTGTCATGCTATAGATGCACATGCCCTGTTCTGGGGCATACTGAGGTACTTTGATTTTGTTGACTGCATGTAGACAGCATCCACTAGTAGTACTCATAGACCTTGGCTCTTTGTAGGTCAACCACCATCGCATGGATCGATCGGTGACTATGCACTTGGAGGTTGGAATAGCCCGCGCTGAACAGATCTTGCCATGGCCCAGGGAGTAAACTCGCTTACTGGACTATCCTGGTTTTAGTCATCCAGCATGAGTGGCGCAATTTGTCCATATCATGTTGCGAGCTCACAGTTGTTTGGGCAGGTTTTGAGCTGCACCACGAAATAAAGCGAAATAAGCACGACTGTAGAGCAAGGAAGCGGCGAGACGGCACTTCCAGGACGAAACAGGCAGTAGAGATGTGTTCACAGCATGAGCAACCTCTCAAACCCTACCGGTACTCCACAGTTACAAGAAAATGTCGGACTGGACGACGAGCCAATGCAAACCTGCTACATCCACCCAGGCAGATAGCTGCCAAACCAGGCCAATGTCGACCCACTGCATACCGGTATGTCAATGCCAAACAGATCCTGCAGGAGAAGAATGGGATATTGGCGTCCAGTGTACAGACACCAGTCACATTTCCTGTGTCTTTTGCAGGGTACAGGATAGACTCATCACTAAAGAATCCACTACTTCGTGATTTTTATTTGTAGAATACATGACAGGCGTATTCAGTGTGCCTCGCAGGACTGCGAGATGCTGCAGAAGACCACGTTCGACCTTTCTGGACTGCCATTCACCGACGGTGGGCTACACGATGCTGGAGGAACTAGATTCCAGTGAAAACCAAGATTCCTTTGCTCCTGGACGCTTAGACGTGTTGTGATATCTGCCAGGTGCGCAGTAACTAGTATTTTCATCGCTATAGCGAGGACGATGCCGATCGGCAAACTCTCGCTCACAGCCATCACCAGCCTATCAAAACCATCACTTGGCATCCCCCAGAGGTATAGGAGAAAGCCAAAACAGCTCACAACAAACAAAAGCTAAGGACGATGGAAAGAGAGCATGTCAAAAAGAAGACGAACAGTATGAAGTTCAAATAGTTTTGAACACTCGTTCCACCAACTACTCTATACCAGTACGAAGTAGTGTGCTCTGGATGGCAGTCGTGAGTCAGTCAAGTGTCAAGTAAAGTCGGCGGAATAGCGCGAGCTCCGGTGTGGGGAGCAAACCTTTCTTACTCTATACCAGGGAGTCGTGAAAGCCCGGGAGAGGACACGGGATGCGCGCACGCGGACGATGTTTGCCTCGGCCAGAAAGTGAAGCACGCTAGGCCGGCGCGGCCGGATCTACTCGATCCACGGCGCTGTGCTCGTTTTCAGCGCAGGGAGTCCTAAAATACCAATATTTTACGACTCGTTGTTGACACCATTATCCGAAACTGGTGGCGAAGGAAGCATAAACATGATTTGTCAGACTCAGTACACATGGTACAGGGGGTGGGGAGTTGACAGTGTGTGTGTGTGGGGGGGGCGTGTGTATGTGCACATGTGCTTGTACTTTTGTGTGTGTTTGCACAGTGTTTGTGTGTGCGTGCGCATTTTTGTGCACAATTCCGTTATGAAAAACAAATGATAGGTTTACCTTTTGTACACTCGCCAAGACTTCGGTTAGATTCACTGAGAACCTTTCTGGCCAACCTGGAGGCTGAGCCTTCCGTTTCCTAAACGGCTAAAGTCACCGCGTACTCAGTATACGAGTAGAAAAGTGTTGTAGATAGATAGGGAACACACATTGATTGTTTTTAAAAGAATCCAGGCAATATCATAAATCATGGAACGAGTGCGTAATAATGCTCTATGTTGCGTTTTGACGATGCTGAAGGAAGGGAGCTGTTGCGATTCACTCACAACACACACACTCGACTGCAATTTCAGTGCAATTTCTGACACAAGTTCATAAATCCACGAGTACGAGGAAGCTCAGCGGATCTCCACAAGAACTTTCGCCCATCACCTGCAATGAAATATGGGCTGTATGATATGACCAGCGGCTAACATGGGAAGTGGCGTCATTTTCCACAAATCTCGTTTCATTGTTGTATGTTGTATACTTTATTTATAGTGGAAATCAAAACAGGCAAAATGCCTAATAACATTGGACCCATTCACAACCATTTGACTGCAATTCAGTTCAATTTCTGCCACAAATTCAACTCCACGAGTACGAGGAAGCTCAGCGGATCTCAACACGAACGTTCGCCCATCACCTGCAATGGAATATGGGCTGTATGATACGACCAGCGGCTAACACGGGAAGTGGCGTCTCTTTCCACAAATCTCGTTTCATTCACAGCCATGATTTGACTGCAATTCAGTTCAATTTCTGCCACAAATTCAACTCCACGAGTACAAGGAAGCTCAGCGGATCTCAACACGAACGTTCGCCCATCACCTGCAATGGAATATGGGCTGTATGATACGACCAGCGGCTAACACGGGAAGTGGCGTCATTTCCAGAAATCTCGTTTCATTCACAACCATTTGACTGCAATTCATTGCAATTTCTGCCACAAATTCAACTCCACGAGTACGAGGAAGCTCAGCGGATCTCAACAGACAACACGAACGTTCGCCCATCACCTGCAATGGAATATGGGCTGTATGATACGACCAGCGGCTAACACGGGAAGTGGCGTCATTTTCCACAAATCTCATTTCGTTCACCAAAAAATTGAAGTACAATTAGGGATTTATCTTCCATTTCCATCGCCTCAGAATAAATTAACTTCGATAAACTGAGAGAGAATGAGTGAGGCAGCTGGAAAAATTGAGGATGAAAATAGAGATCAGAAGACTCGACGGAGCAATCGTCTCCGTGCTCTAAGAGAAATTGGAGAATGTCCCAATTAGTATTTCAAGAAGACATCACAATTTTTGAATTTCCTGGCCTCGCAACACCGTTCCCTGGCAGCGTTCCCCCGGCAGCGCGAGGCAAAGATGTTTTCTGGGAATGTGTGCCGTGTCCTCTCCCGGGCTTTTACGACTCCCTGCTCTATACCATGCACTTTCAATAAATCGTGACGCCATTTTGTTTTAACACGCATACGGTCCACTCTCCTAGTTCTAGACTGGCTAGACTAGAGTAAACCAGCATGCATGTTTTAGCAGTGAGACACGAAGCATCTCTGAAACTCACCGTGCTACTGAGGCTGGCAGAGGGGCGAAATCAGTCAGCTTTCGCTAAGCCGCGCGCGGTGATCAGCTGAAGTGAAGGGTGCGCTAGCTACAGTTTCCACCCAACTGACTCGGACGATGGGCATGGGACGAATAGACCGATCCCCTTATTATTGTCTGGGTTCGAGCAAGGGGGCAACTCCGCAGTCGCGTGGGATCCTGCTGCACACACGCGACCAACCTCACCTCGGCCGTGCGCGACTTCTCGCATGCGAAGTGCAGAGCACGCGAAATCTACATGCAGTGCAAGCCTGTCTACAAAAAATGTCACAAGGACTTTTGATTTGAGCTGTTTTGTTTTTGTTCAGACGTCTTCCTTTTTACGACTTCAGGATGCCTTCTCAGGATCATTGCTGCGTTCCTCACTGTCAGAACAGGAGGACGATGCAAACAAGTCATTTCACTCCTTTCCTCGTGTGGAGCCACAGCGGCCTGGAGCAGCGGATCCAGGCTATGCCCCGTGAGGAAGGGCGTAGTTTTAGGGTCACTCTGAATAGTTGCAGCGATCATTTCGATCCCGAAATCGAAATCGTTTTGCCCAGCTCTACAAGGGCAGGATGAGTCCAGGAACCCGAACAGCTGTCCTACGGTACCAGGTTTGCTTTTCGCAAGAGAGTGGAGTCTGGACGCCCTGCTCCCCATGCTCGCAAAACAGTATTTGCTGAGCCTAGTGCAGTTCGGTCATGGAAGTGCAGCGTCTGCATCACGAGCTCCCCATGCTCCCAAACCAGTATTTTGCTGAGAGGCAACGGTACTTTGAGTTGGAAAGGAAGCTGGCTTAGTGCAGTTTGGTCCTGTAATGGAAGTGCAGCATCTGCATCAGGAGCTGGCAGCAAGTAGAGCTCGTGTACAGAGTCTCGTGGAGCAGTTGGACGATGTGAGGACTGGGGTGAAGAAAGCCGAAAAACAGCTTACGTACAGTATCATAAAGAAAGACTCTGAGCCGCTCCAGTTTCTGACTGGTTTGCCTTCAGGTGTTTGGACTTGCTCTGTGGGACTTCTTTGAGCCTAGCCGAGAAAATGTACTGCGCCGCGCCAGATCTGCGAAGACGGAAACTGAGGGACGGCGGATACAGTTGGAGGTGGCCGTAAATCGCCAATGAGCATGTAATGGAGGATCAGCTGCTATTGGCATTGATGTGTCTAAGCCTGGGCCGAATGGAACAGAAGCTGGCATGCGTGGCACAAGTTAATCATCCGTTTCACGGTATATAGCTAGCTGAGCTGGAAAGATGTCTTGTTCCTCCGTTTGGGCATGATCCCCATTTGGGCGAGCTGGCGAGATGTTCAGTCATCGATGCCATGCACCGCAAGACATTCTGCATTGTGGATGAAACAGTTCTATTTTGCCATGCACTTAGGGTTCTCGCACCGGCACGGCACAACAAGACCCAACAGATCCTTGCGCTCGTATTTTCTCCCATGGTAACATTGCTGATCACAACACCCAGTAGCCAGTCGCAGATGCAACCAAATCAACCAGGTTCTCTTTCTCTTTTTTTCCAATACTGAAACCAAGGTATACCAATATTTGCATCGAATGCAGTGATGATTTCAATACTGTCCACCAGTACAACGCATTACCAGACTGGCATATAATCATGATAATATTATCCATTTCGCAATCACTGTCATTGCTTTCTTAGATCTCCAATCATCAATATCGGACCATAAACCGTCTATCATCTTATATTATATCATCATTAATATCCTGCTACTATCCTCCTCTAACGATGAGCTCGAAGAAACGAAACAGCTGTCTTGAGGCGGAAACAATATCTGTCAACGGAAGTGTCCTTGCTGTGCTGGTGTGTTTATGCTTCGTGCATTAGTTCGGCCAAGAGCGCATGGTGGTGGCGGGTTGAGGATGTAGTACAGCGGAGTATGACCGAAAGCTCTGTCACAATGTATTTTATTAGGAAGGTATAGAAACAGAAAAAAAACTGTATCTTGATCTTGGGCGTAAACAGCCCGTCTCACATTAAATATACTAGAAAATAGTTCACTCTAAACATGCAGTCTTCCTAAGAGAGAGAGAGAGGGGGGGGGGGGGTATATTCATACTCATAGGTTCGAAAGAACCGCACACACACTTTGTTGCAGACAGCGGCAAGCTTTGGCCATCGTACTTCGAAGAGGGAGCAATCCACTGCGCTACGCTTGCGATTAACAGCAAGCTTCGATCTTTCAAAGTTACGACTCATCACTGGCTCTGGGGTAATGTTCCTGGAACAAATGCCCCATTGCCGACTGCGGGCCAGGGAGCACGCAATCTGCCTTCCTGGGCGAGAAGTGTTCCAGCACAAGAAGCAGCACGAATACATGCTTACAAAGACCACCATCACCACCAGCCGGCACACAGCACTTCAAACACCATCCACTCCTTCCATGTGTTTGCACTGTCCTCCTCTAGCTCTTCACGCTCAACAAATACCACGCACTGCTCATCGTTTTTTTTAATGCTTCCTCTGGGTTGGCTAGCCCTTCGACTTGACAAAACAGCGATCACCACTGCTATCGTCACCTCATAGCAGTCGCTTCCACCAGTGGCTTTTCCTGTCTTTGCAAGGTGTCCAAGGATGGCTGCTGTTGTCACTACAGGCAAATCAGAAGTACTTTAGTGGCTGATGTCCAACCAGATCGTTGGAAAATCGATTTTTCCACTTCAGGGCTGCTGATCGCGATCGCGACTTGGTGACTTCGCAGCACCACGGTTACCTTCATAGAAGATGGCTCTGGAGAGGAAAAGGCAGACCAGAAAAAGGTTACTATTATCTTCAGCACCGATCTCAAGGAGAAAGAAATACGGTCTGCTGTAGCCTAGGCACAAAATAAATCTCACAACACGATTCGCGATTCGAATAATACCAACAACAAAAAAACTCACCTCTGGAGTAACTCCTGTTTGTGGCCCGAGATCGTTCTCTCCCGCGCCTTGAAAAAATCCTGCAGCTGCATCGCAGTCCATGTCTCTCTCGAAGACTCTGCTCCTACCAGCAGGAGGTTCAGCACCGCTCGAAGCCATCGCAAACCACTTGAACTAAGCAGAAGACATTCCAAAACAAACCTGAAACACACTGTCAAAGATGCTGTCACGTTCAAAAACTAGCTCGATCGCGAGTGAGGTTGCCCCCGTGCTCGAACCCAGTATAATAAGGGGATCGGTCTATTGCTGAATGAAATATTGGTGAGCGATGGTGTCTGCGCAAGGAACGTTAGCTACACTTACAGAGCTAGAGCACGCCTTCAACGTTTTCAAACAGTGGCTCAGCCTGTGGGCTTCTATACTGTACAACTATTTCTGTTTCTAGATGTTACTGAGCTAGGCCATATACTGATATAGGGTGCAACGAAACGAGTTCCTAACTCTGAGGTTGACTGCATGCAGCAGCTACAGCGGACTAACAGGAACCCAAATAACTCACCCTACTACTACTAGTACTACTACTACTACTACTACTACTACTACTAGTACTGTACTAGACAGAAAACTAAAAAAAAACTATCTCGGACCAGCTCCAAGCCAAGGCCAGGGACCATGGCATGGGCAAAGCCAACCCTTCACGTAGTACTACTACTAGTACTATTATATGACTCCCGATCTCAACGAGTAATCCCACACTGGCCACAGCCTAGCCGCGTAGATCATTACATTAGTATTCATTAGATGATCTACCGACTGACTGTACTGTCCGGGTCCGGGGCCGGGCCGTCACAGCGCTAGCGGCACATGCTGCATGCACCATGTGCACGGCCAAGCCTGTCGACGATCGCAGGATCTAGGATCGCATGGCATGCATGTAATGATGTAGTCTACGTCTGTGCCACTGAGTAGATCTACTGACTGTTGTGAGAGTGACTCTGTACTCAGTAATCATGGTAATGCCTAAATCATTAAAAAGTCAAGTGCATGTACTGTATGCGCCTTTTGCTTTTGCATATGTTGCCACTGGCAACTTACGTGTTACTTGTTCGGTGGAGAGGATTTTTAGTACAGACTCAGTGTGCATGTACAGCCATGCAGTCTAGGACTAGGGACTGTTCCTATGCGCGTCTAGTGCTACTGGTACTGTGTACTGTCTGTGTACATGTTCTGGCATGTACTCAGTTATAATGCCGAGTAATCATGGTAATGGCAGCTGACTTTATTTTTGGAGAAACACTAGTCCTGGAGTGTCATTGTAGTAAAACGTAACAATGAATGGCGATAGCATCTAGGAAGGATCGCTACCCTGACGTGAAAGAAAGGCCTTGCGCGGCTGCTCTACGAAGTGTTGCAGAAAGACTCAAAGTTAGTTGCTGGACGAACAACTCGCTGGGGCCGGAAAACCTGGCCCCAACGATGGAGTTTGGTGAATCATCAAGCATAATATCTTGTAGCAGTGTTCACCGAGGAAGGAGAACGCTCTAGCCGCTGCTGTTGTCCGTTTCATCCACGTTGGGCGTGAGCTGCACCGCGCCTATTGTGTTTTAGTATTCCATGGACACACATTAGCATTCAGAGCGATTGTGGAGCCACAATTTACTTCACACGGCGTTGTATTGTCCACGAGCGCAAACTTAATTATCAGCAGTAACTGTTACTCTTCATCCTACATGTAGACTTGGAGTATACACGGCCTTGTCACGACAGCGACAGCTCTACAGATCATGCAGAGTGTTCAAGTGAGAAACATTAATTTCTATTGTTGGTGGACGAATAAATGGCAGGTTCCGAAAAAACGCGGCCTGCACCGATGGTGTTTGGTGGATCATCAAACAGGGTGACCAGCAGTGTTCACCGAGGAAGGAGAATGCACTCGCCACCACTCCGATTCATCCAAGTGGGCGTTAGCTGCGCCGCGCCTATTGTGTTTTAGTATTCCATGGACGCACACTAGAGTTCTCAGCGATTGTGGAGCCACAACATATCTTCATGCGGCGTTGCACTGTCCAAGAGCAGAAACGTCAGCAGTGACCCATCATCATACATGTAGATTTGGAGTATACACACCATGCGCCAATGGGCCTCGGCACAACAGCGGCAGCTCTACGGAGTGTTCAAGTGAGAAACATTTGTTTCGACTTTTGGTGGACGAACAAATCGTCGGTGCCGAAAAACGTGGCCTGCGCCGATGGTGCTTGAAACATCAAGCATGGCATGTGGTGACTGTCAGTGTTGATCGAGGAAGGAGAACACTCAGGCCGTCGACCGTTCATCCATTTCGTTAGCTGCACCAAGCCTATTGTGTCCTTGTATTCCATGGGCACACAATCATGAAGCATGGCGTCTGAGCTGTGTTCACAGAGCGGGGAGATGCTCTTGCTGCTATCTTATCTGTCCTGTGTATTCCCAAGTGCCGAAGGCTCACAACGATGGTGTTGGACAAGTCAGATAAAATAGAGTCAACGTAAGTACGCATGTGTACTCTTACTGACTGAAACATAAGTGGGGTGTAAGAGCTAATTCAAATGGTGTCGCGACATTCTCATGTACGAGGTTAGTGTGTAGTACTTGTTACGTACTGAATTCTGTGACTTTGTTTTGGCTCCATATACTGCATGCATTCACGTTTCACAGTTATCAGTTTGACCCTGAGTTCATGTCTGTTATCCCGTGTCTCCTCTACTTATTTTTGTTTCCACACGGTTCATGGTGTAGCGCTGCACGTGTTCCGTCAGTTTGAACTTCAGCATAAATCGCAACTACTTGTATTTCCAGACATGTCACGTGATTGTTGCCAGGGTTTGAGCCAATCAGAGCGTTTACAGGCAGGGCCTGAACCCCTGATCATGCCTTGCCTGCCAGCTCTACTACGATATTATATGTCACGTACCCGCGCGCACGGTTCTCCTGCGCTTGGGCTTGCTTTCCCTTGGTAGTTGGAAGTCAGTGGCTGTTTTAGTACTCTTAGATTATGTACAGAAAGTGGTGGACATCACGCAACTGCAGTGTAAATTAAAGGGTGGTTGTCAACTGACAACCGCATAATTTTTCGACATAATTAATAAAAGAATTTTCATCTAAAGAGTGAAAAGCAACTAAATAGAGCGGTTGTCGGTTGACAACCCCCCTTTTATTTAGATTATGTATCTGAAGTTAACACAACGTAGAAGTATCACAATTGTCTCTTGTGTATTATATCCGTCTGATGTCACCAGATCGTCACACGGTGCTGTGACCAAGATACGGATCATGCCGAACGCTGATTCAACTGGACGAATCGCGAGGCTTTTCAGATGCAGGGACACAATGGAAACTGAATGACTTCAGAACAGCACTGCTTGGCGCGTCTATACAGCATCATTTGGCACAGCAAGATGACAAAACAGCTAGCAGTGGCTATTGGTGAGAAAATTTCTGCTGTGCCATTGGAGTGTGCACGATACACGAACCCTGCTCTTTTGTTGGCACCGCCTATGTAACTTACTGCATAGGGTGCAAGGTGACCGTTGTCGGTTTACATGTACTCCAGTTATTACACCGTGCATGCACTGAGTCTGTGCTGCACTGTGCATCCATAGGTGTTCGTTCGTTATGACACGCGAGTAATAGTGAAATACGATTGGCGTATTGTGCTGGACTGACTGCGGTAATGTAAAGCTAAAATAAAGCAGTCAGTTTGCCCTTAGCATGGCCTTGTCATGACGGTGCCACATCCGTGGAAAGGCAACATGCCGGCTAATCTCCCTGAGAAGTTGAGTGGTTATCAGCAGGCGATGACGCTGTGTCGATGATGACCTGTTGATGCCCGACAGGAACCTTGCGAGGAGAGTCATTGGGCCTGACGGGTAGGTAAAGCCAACTTCCACATGAAGTTTGCGGATGGCTGACATGTAGACATGGACAGATCGGGGCTGAAAAGTTCTGAACAACTCGGCAGCAAAATAACACATAAAGTAAAAAGTCATCACCTGGCAATGGATTCCAGTTATGCCCTTGACAGAACTGGAAGTAACGGGTATCGGCGGAAAAATATTTCCGGCTGGTGCCAGTGCTGCTAGCTGCAGCACGGAGTCCGGCAACTGAGAGTTGGAAAAGACTGGCTGATCTGGCTCAGCTGCTGCTTCCGGAGCCCTCGATGGTTCAAACACCATCGGCGCAGGCCACGTTTTTCGGCACCGACGATTTGTTCGTCCACCAAAAGTCAAAACAAATGTTTCTCACTTGAACACTCCGTAGAGCTGCCGCTGTTGTGCCAAGGCCCATTGGCGCATGGTGTGTATACTCCAAATCTACATGTATGATGAAGGGTCACTGCTGACGTTTCTGCTCTTGGACAGTGCAAAGCCGCATGAAGATATGTTGTGGCTCCACAATCGCTGAGAACGCTAGTGTGCATCCATGGAATACTAAAACACAATAGGCGCGGCGCAGCTAACGCCCACTTGGATAAATCGCAGTGGTGGCGAGTGCATTCTCCTTCCTCGGTGAACACTGCTGGTCACCCTGTTTGATGATCCACCAAACACCATCGGTGCAGGCCGTGTTTTTTCGGAACCAGCCATTTATTCGTCCACCAACAATAGAAATTAATGTTTCTCACTTGAACACTCTGTAGAGCTGTCGCTGTCGTGACAAGGCCGTGTATACTCCAAGTCTACAATGTAGGATGAAGAGTAACAGTTACTGCTGATAATGAAGTTTGCGCTCGTGGACAATACAACGCTGTGTGAAGTAAATTGTGGCTCCACAATCGCTCTGAATGCTAATGTGTGTCCATGGAATACTAGAACACAATAGGCGCGGTGCAGCTAACGCCCAACGTGGATGAAACGGACAACAGCAGCGGCTAGAGCGTTCTCCTTCCTCGGTGAACACTGCTACAAGACATTATGCTTGATGATTCACCAAACACCATCGTTGGGGGCCAAGTTTTCCGGCGCCAGCAAGTTGTTCGTCCACCAACTAACTTTGATGAGTCTTTCTTCAACACTTCGTAGAGCAGCCGCGCAAGGCCTTTCCTTCGCGTTAGGGTAGCGATCCTTCCTAGATGATATCGCTATTCATTGTTACTTTTTACTTCAATGAGTAGTGTAGTGTCTCTCCGAAAATAAAGTCAGCTGCCTTGGCATTAGGCATTAGTACTGCCTAGGCCTAGCACCTGGACTTGGAAAAAAATTGATTTTGCAAGTCTTCAATCATGTTTGCATGTACGCGCTATCCAGCCATGTGGCGTGAACAGATTCTGGATTGCCTGACGTGAAAGGTAGCGCGCGCGGGCCCGCGAGAGTCGTACGCGCGCTCGCGGACGTGTCTGACACGTGAAACGAAAAGATTTTTTTGGCGGGTAGTCGGCAAAAATTAAGTGACGGTCCCTTTAGTAGGGTGTTCGGACGATTTTGAAAGTTGCTCTGATCTCCTCGATTTTAGTCTCATTGGAAAGAGTAGGATAAACTAGCCGGGAAATATATAAGGTTTGTCTAAATCCGACCAGACGTTCAAGAGTTATGATCGTTTGAAGTGCGCTTGTTGGCACTTTTGCTGGAACAGTTTTGATGCAGGCCAGTGGCACAAAACCGGGAAATTCAAAACCAACTAGAACGAGGTGAAAATCAATTTCGTTCAGGGTCTTTCAAATTTTCACAAATGATAGCCAATGGAGAGCTTCCATCACTTGACCAATTTTTTTGGTATTCAATCTAGCCAAATTCAAATTACGCCCATAGCAACCACCATAGCAACGCATACAAATTAGTCGAAATAGATGCGAAAGATGTAACCCTTCACAGGCTGAAGCTAATTGGAATACGGGTACTACAAAGACGCATCACCAGGAGGAGATTACAGTTATCTACCCCATGTAGATGAAGCATCCAAGAAAATAACATACGCACTCAGCCGAGACAGCACCCGCACCCGGGCATGTTGCGCCGCGGGACCGGATGCATGCAGCCAATTAACAGGTATGCTGCACCATTGCGACACGATGTAAGCTTCAGCCAGGCCAAGGCAGCAGCAGTCCTGCTAATCATCAGCTTTAGAAGGACAACTTGTTCCCAGTCATATACGGCGCGTGCAGCACTTCGGGGCAATTGGTGTCGCACGTCACATGTAATTCATTCATACGATTTGCACAATCAACAGACAGTTCATTTATCGGATGATTATGCAAGCGTAATTTGGATGTAAATTATAAAGTCGACAAATACACTGGCCCTACATTGCCCATGCTAAGTGGATGACAATGTACTCCAGACACGGTGCATACGGCATTGCGTAGCTGCACTGCGTTAGCGCGCTGCAATTTTGCAAATCCTCAGAGTGTCAATTCTGTACAGATTTTCAGCTGCATCATGAACGTAGTCTGTTCTTGACCAATTATTTGTCTGCACAATGGCTTTCTCCACTCTCATCTGGATACAGCGACCAGAGGTTTATCTGATGTGGTAGCTCAGCGAAACTACAAATAAACAGCACTACAGCCAAGTCCATCAACTCCATGTACATGTACATGTACATGTACTCCATACATTTGGTATCCTGGCGCAAATCGATCGCTCATAGAACAAGAAGACAGCATCGTACAGCCTCCAAATTTCACACACTGCGTAGTTTTTCGACGCTGAAGACGATGGAATGGTCGCCGGCGTTGCGACCGGCCCAGAACAGGCCGACATCGATACCCTGAAGTTGCGCAGGGCGTAACATTGCTAAAATTCGTCGTGTGGAAACGGGACTTACGGTCTCAACAGCAGAGACATCTCCTCTTTCCAACAAAGAAACAAACTCGTCCTGAGCTGCTAAAATTTTACCTTGCCAAGGCAAGAAGCACAGTGATGTACGATTGTGCCACGGACCCCGTACAAAACTGTTTCCACTCAAAATGCGCCTGGGTTCGAGGCACCGAACACCCTACCTTTAGGCGAAGGACTAAAGGGACCGTCACTTAATTTTTGCCGACTACCCGCCAAAAACATCTTTTCGTTTCACGTGTCAGACACGTCCGCGAGCTAGCGCGTACGACTCGCGCGCGCCCGCGCTACCTTTCACGTCAGGCAGTCTGTTCACGCCACATGGCTGGATAGCGCGTACATATGCAAACATGATTGAAGCCTTGCAAAATCAATTTTTTTCCAAGTCCAGGCGCTAGGCCTAGGCCGGCAGTACTAATGCCTAGTAATGGCAGCTGACTTTATTTTCGGAGAAACACTACTCATTGTAGTAAAAAGTAACAATGAATAGCGATATCATCTAGGAAGGATCGCTACCCTAACGCGAAGGAAAGGCCTTGCGCGGCTGCTCTACGAAGTGTTGAAGAAAGACTCATCAAAGTTAGTTGGTGGACGAACAACTCGCTGGCGCCGGAAAACTTGGCCCCCAACGATGGTGTTTGGTGAATCATCAAGCATAATGTCTTGTAGCAGTGTTCACCGAGGAAGGAGAACGCTCTAGCCGCTGCTGTTGTCCGTTTCATCCACGTTGGGCGTTAGCTGCACCGCGCCTATTGTGTTTTAGTATTCCATGGACACACATTAGCATTCCGAGCGATTGTGGAGCCACAATTTACTTCACACAGCGTTGTATTGTCCACGAGCGCAAACTTCATTATCAGCAGTAACTGTTACTCTTCATCCTACATGTAGACTTGGAGTATACACGGCCTTGTCACGACAGCGACAGCTCTACAGATCATGCAGAGTGTTCAAGTGAGAAACATTAATTTCTATTGTTGGTGGACGAATAAATGGCTGGTTCCGAAAAAACGCGGCCTGCACCGATGGTGTTTGGTGGATCATCAAACAGGGTGACCAGCAGTGTTCACCGAGGAAGGAGAATGCACTCGCCACCACTCCGATTCATCCAAGTGGGCGTTAGCTGCGCCGCGCCTATTGTGTTTTAGTATTCCATGGACGCACACTAGCGTTCTCAGCGATTGTGGAGCCACAACATATCTTCATGCGGCGTTGCACTGTCCAAGAGCAGAAACGTCAGCAGTGACCCATCATCATACATGTAGATTTGGAGTATACACACCATGCGCCAATGGGCCTTGGCACAACAGCGGCAGCTCTACGGAGTGTTCAAGTGAGAAACATTTGTTTCGACTTTTGGTGGACGAACAAATCGTCGGTGCCGAAAAACGTTGCCTGCGCCGATGGTGTTTGAACCATCGAGGGCTCCGGAAGCAGCAGCTGAGCCAGATCAGCCAGTCTTGCCAACTCTCAGTTGCCGGACTCCGTGCTGCGGCTAGCAGCACTGGCACCAGCCGGAATTATTTTTCCGCCGATACCCGTTACTTCCAGTTCTGTCAAGGGCATAACTGGAATCCATTGCCAGGTGATGACCTTTTACTTTATGTGTTATTTTGCTGCCGAGTTGTTCAGAACTTTTCAGCCCCGATCTGTCCATGTCTACATGTCGGCCATCCGCAAACTTCATGTGGTAGTTGGCTTTACCTACCCGTCAGGCCCAATGACTCTCCTCGCAAGGTTCCTGTCGGGCATCAACAGGTCATCATCGACACAGCGTCATCGCCTGCTGATAACCACTCAACTTCTTAGGGAGATTAGCCGGCATGTTGCCTTTCCACGGATGTGGCACCCTCATGACAAGGCCATGCTAAGGGCAGACTGACTGCTTTATTTTAGCTCTACATTACCGCAGTCAGTCCAGCACAATACGCCAATCGTATTTCACTATAACTCGCGTGTCATAATTGGGGATATGGGCTGCTCCGCACTATATCCCTGATATTCCAACTAGACAAAAAGTGTGTTCTGAGCCTGTATCGCGTATAATAGGCTCATCGTAAAACAAAATAAAAGTCTTAAAAATCAGGGTTCACGTAACACTCGGGTTCCAGCCAAGTTTTCCGCATCCGCAGGAACGCTACCCCCCCCCCCCCCCCCCCCCCCCTCTTGAATCATAGCATAGTGGACTCTGCAATGAACAGATTATGAAACTCCCTGCAGATTTACTACGGTCATTTCTGGTGACTGGTCTTGGGGCACCGTGGAAGCTGTGACTGGTTGCCAAGTTTAGTTTTGTGACTGATCATGGGGCATTTGTGACTACTTCGAAGCACATCTCTGATTGATCACAGAGTCTTACTGTTGTGAATATTTATATCGATTGAGAAGTCAAGCAGCCACGGGGCGTTGGCCTTGCAGCTGTGAGTATGCATACGGTACATATTCACATGACTCTATTGTATGCTGGACACTGCTGGTCCATTGTTGCAGTGTGTAAGTGAACTGCAGAACCTATTCCGTGATGAAACACCTACTCTTGAAAGACTGAATGTTTGAGCTAATAGTCTTTTACTTCACTCTCATGCTGCTCGTATAATTATACCATACGCCAGAAGACCCTAAGTTAGTTCTAAGATTTTGTGGACCATGTGACCATGTGGTACTTTCACTCTACAGCCAAGTCAACCTATTCGTCAACACACAGGGTTTTCCTCAGACACAAGCGAATGGTTTACTCCACTCTGGAGAAGAACACAGTTTGCTCTCTCGAACACCAACCGCAGATAACTACGGAATGTACTTCAGAAGTAGGAAGTGCAACAACTGCTAGAATATTGAACTGTCGTCCACACAAAACAAATAAAGACAACTGAAAACCAAAACACATGCGACTGCGAACATGCATGTAACAGCGACTGCAAGCCAGAACTACAGACTCCGCGCAGGGAGGAACAGGGGAAACAGAGGTAACGCTTCCGACTCCGAGAGCTTCGAATAGCAGCGGACAAAACAATCCATCAACCTTGCGTGTCACCTTGCGCTACCGCAAACGAACACCTATGGATGCACAGTGCAGCACAGACTCAGTGCATGCACGGTGTAATAACTGGAGTACATGTAAACCGACAACGGTCACCTTGTACCCTATGCAGTAAGTTACATAGGCGGTGCCAACAAAAGAGCAGGGTTCGTGTATCGTGCACACTCCAATGGCACAGCAGAAAATGTTCTCACCAATAGCCACTGCTAGCTGTTTTGTCATCTTGCTGTGCCAAATGATGCTGTATAGACGCGCCAAGCAGAAATGGACTGCTTATGAGCGTGAACAGGCTGGATGGGGTGACTGATGGACTGTCGGAGTTGGCGAACCACAGAAATCGTGTCGCATCTCTGTATGCTGGGTTGGCACTGATTTGTAAAATGGCCTTCTCAGTATTGCAGGTCATGACGATTGGTGGCAGGCAAAATCGTAGAACAATGATGAATTGCCTAATGGCTAGGTCGTTGTTAGTAAGATTGCCTGAATCCTGGATGTCAACACAGTCTAGGTCCCACAGATCTGGGATGGTGCAGGAGTCGGAAGTTGCATCAGTTAGAGAAACGATAGCTGGCATGGCTGCTCATCGGCGTAGCTGAGTGCTTGGAGTGACGTGTTCGGCCAGTCACCACAAAACCGACTGTGGTAGGCAGAAACTGTAGTCCTGGCGGAAGTCCTCTGGTGCTCCCCGTCAAGACTCCCAGAGGAAATCTGCACCGATCAAGACGACTGACTATCTTACGGTCAATGGCGATACTGGTTGATGCTGCACTAGCTGCTGTTGCGCTAGATGCTGGTACCTCGTCAGCCACAGGCTGGTCAGCTACTATGTTGGTACTGCTGTCAGATTTCTGTTGAGATTCAGGGCAGATCGTGACATGATGGTGACTCTGATTGGTGACCCATGCGAGAACACACATTACACTTGCGGGTGGCCTTGCACTGAGTTGACCGGTGCCCTGTGCGCAAACACACAAAGCAACGCTTCTGTTCAATCTGTTATTCTTTCCGCTATGCTACTGTTGTGTATTTCGCGCAGCTCTTGTCCAGGTGAGATCCGCCGCAGAATGCACACCCTCTCATACTGCTGGCATTCCAGTTAACATCAGACCGCTTCCTTCTGGTGAACTTGCATGCGCCTGTCACCAGTGCACCTGCAGAATAGTGAGTGACATCTTCTGCTGTAGTACCGCCTGTGTTTGTGCGGCGCAGAAAGGCGTCTTGCATGATAACATAACGCTTCAGTGCTGTTCTGAAGTCATTCAGTTTCCATTGGGTCCCTGCATCTGAAAAGCCTCGCGATTCGTCCAGTTGAATCAGCGTTCGGCATGATCCGTATCTTGGTCACAGCACCGTGTGACGATCTGGTGACATCAGACGGATATAATACACAAGAGACAATTGTGATATTTCTACATTGTGTTTACTTCAGATACATAATCTAAATAAAAGGGGGGTTGTCAACCGACAACCGCTCTATTTAGTTGCTTTTCACTCTTTAGATGAAAATTCTTTTATTAATTATGTCGAAAAATTATGCGGTTGTCAGTTGACAACCACCCTTTAATTTACACTGCAGTTGCGTGATGTCCACCACTTTCTGTACATAATCTAAGAGTACTAAAACAGCCACTGACTTCCAACTACCAAGGGAAAGCAAGCCCAAGCGCAGGAGAACCGTGCGCGCGCGCGGGTACGTGACATATAATATCGTAGTAGAGCTGGCAGGCAAGGCATGCTCAGGGGTTCAGGCCCTGCCTGTAAACGCTCTGATTGGCTCAAACCCTGGCAACAGTCACGTGACATGTCTGAAAGTACAAGTAGTTGCGATTTATGCTGAAGTTCAAACAGACGCAACACGTGCAGCGCTACACCATGAACCGTGTGGAAACAAAAATAAGTAGAGGAGACACGGGATAACAGACATGAACTCAGGGTCAAACTGATAACTGTGAAACGTGAATGCATGCAGTATATGGAGACAAAACAAAGTCACAGAATTCAGTACGTAACAAGTACTACACACTAACCTCGTACATGAGAATGTCACGACACCATTTGAATTAGCTCTTACACCCCGCTTATGTTTCAGTCAGTAAGAGTACACATGCGTACTTACGTTGACTCTTTTTTATCTGACTTGTCCAACACCATCGTTGTGAGCCTTCGGCACTTGGGAATACACAGGACAGATAAGATAGCAGCAAGAGCATCTCCCCGCTCTGTGAACACAGCTCAGACGCCATGCTTCATGATTGTGTGCCCATGGAATACAAGGACACAATAGACTTGGTGCAGCTAACGAAATGGATGAACGGTCGACGGCCTGAGTGTTCTCCTTCCTCGATCAACACTGACAGTCACCACATACCATGCTTGATGTTTCAAACACCATCGGCGCAGGCCACGTTTTTCGGCACCGACGATTTGTTCGTCCACCAAAAGTCGAAACAAATGTTTCTCACTTGAACACTCCGTAGAGCTGCCGCTGTTGTGCCAAGGCCCATTGGCGCATGGTGTGTATACTCCAAATCGACATGTATGATGATGGGTCACTGCTTACGTTTCTGCTCTTGGACAGTGCAAAGCCGCATGAAGATATGTTGTGGCTCCACAATCGCTGAGAACGCTAGTGTGCGTCCATGGAATACTAAAACACAATAGGCGCGGCGCAGCTAACGCCCACTTGGATGAATCGGAGTGGTGGCGAGTGCATTCTCCTTCCTCGGTGAACACTGCTGGTCACCCTGTTTGATGATCCACCAAACACCATCGGTGCAGGCCGCGTTTTTTCGGAACCAGCCATTTATTCGTCCACCAACAATAGAAATTAATGTTTCTCACTTGAACACTCTGCATGATCTGTAGAGCTGTCGCTGTCGTGACAAGGCCGTGTATACTCCAAGTCTACATGTAGGATGAAGAGTAACAGTTACTGCTGATAATGAAGTTTGCGCTCGTGGACAATACAACGCTGTGTGAAGTAAATTGTGGCTCCACAATCGCTCGGAATGCTAATGTGTGTCCATGGAATACTAAAACACAATAGGCGCGGTGCAGCTAACGCCCAACGTGGATGAAACGGACAACAGCAGCGGCTAGAGCGTTCTCCTTCCTCGGTGAACACTGCTACAAGACATTATGCTTGATGATTCACCAAACACCATCGTTGGGGGCCAAGTTTTCCGGCGCCAGCGAGTTGTTCGTCCACCAACTAACTTTGATGAGTCTTTCTTCAACACTTCGTAGAGCAGCCGCGCAAGGCCTTTCCTTCGCGTTAGGGTAGCGATCCTTCCTAGATGATATCGCTATTCATTGTTACTTTTTACTACAATGAGTAGTGTTTCTCCGAAAATAAAGTCAGCTGCCTGGGCATTGATTAGGCATTAGTACTGCCTAGGCCTAGCGCCTGGACTTGGAAAAAAATTGATTTTGCAAGTCTTCAATCATGTTTCCATGTACGCGCTATCCAGCCATGTGGCGTGAACAGATTGCTTGACGTGAAAGGTAGCGCGAGTACGAGTCGTACGCGCTCGCGGTCCGCGGACGTGTCAGTGACACGTGAAACGAAAAGATTTTTTTGGCGGGTAGTCGGCAAAAATTAAGTGACGGTCGCGGTCCCTTTAGTCCTTCGCTACCTTTACTTTAGTCCTTCGCGTGTGCATGCACCGTTGCTATGCGCATCGAAGGAACCGTGATCATGGTGACGTCGGACGTGTATTTTTCCGTGGCGCTTGATCATGTTGATCTCCAGCACAGCCCACTTGGACCATGTGGACTGTCGCCCAGTGTCGGTGCCCGGCGGTGGATTCACTCGTTGATTAGTTAGTGTTGACTGTTGTCACGGACGTGAAGCCTTTGCCTTTGCCTTTGCCTTTGGAGCTGGTCCGAGATAGTTTTTTTTAGTTTTCTGTCTTGGATTCCTGTACAACTGTAATCAACCAGTCTGATAAGAGTGGTAGTCGTCGATCTGCAGGCCACCGCAGAGTTAGGAACTCATTTCGTTGCACGCTAGCTCAGTGACTTCTAGAACCAGTTGAACAATCGCCAAGTAGAAGCCCAGCCACTATTTGAAACTTTGAACGCGTACTTTGTAATTGTAACTAACGTTCCTTGCGCAGACCATCGCTCACCAATACTTCAGGCATTAGTCCGACTGTCCGTATACGAGTTGAGCGGACACTGCGAGTCTTTTGGACAGTGCTAGCGGATCAAATCGAACTAACTAACTTGAATGAAGTTTAGTCTTCTACATGTCCTGGAGTAGATTCTAGACTCGTTGTTCTTCCTCTACACGCTGTCAAAGTTGATTACCTGTAGCTGTATCAGTATACTGCAGTGTTGAGTGGAGACGAGTGTGAAGGTTAGTACCTGGAGCCGGGGACCGACTCATCCATGCAGTGGCGTATGAAGATGTTTTGGGTTGGGGGGGGGCTGACTTGCTGGCAATGACCTTGATGTATGTTGGGCTATGCTAGTACCTATTGTGCGTATGTACCTGTGTACCGGTAATCCTTCTACGGAGATTTGTATTTGTGTAAAAGTATGTGACAACACATCATGATATAGGTGCTGCACTACACTGGACATGTACATAATATGACTGTGTGTGGAGCAATCGTGAAAACCGAGTACTGCACTACTACTGGAATCTGGACAAGAATAATGAAAATGCTGTACATGTAGATGTATATGTATGTTGAACACCAGGGATTGCACCCAGCCACCACTGGATATGTAGCTCTGACTGACAGCCTGGCCAAAGTCCAAAGGGAAATTTACCGGAAAGCGAAATACCGGTACATCTGTAATGGTGAAAGAGAGCCGACCATAAAGCAAAACTTACTGGCAAAGGCAGAGAGATACTTGTAAACTTATGTTCAAGACTTCCCTGATTTTGGCTATTGCAAACAAGAACCTCGGACTCTTGAAGGAATCTTCTCCTGCCAGTGATAAGAAGTATTGCAATGTAGTATGTTCCACTGATAACGGATTTTCCACAATGACCAATGTGACCCTGGTGAAATATTTAGGACGTCATTGAATTATGGCTGCAAGCCTCGATCGGGCTCAGTTTCTAATGAAAATGTTGAAATTTATGACCACCGCCCAAGAGTTTGGTGGTCGTATCTTGCAATCTTTGCCTTTCTGAGAACTACTGTGCTTATAACAGTCAGTCTCGAAATTTTTCTCGAAAGTGACTTTCTTCAGAACGCTGTGGTATAGCAATGAGAAGCATTGACTCCGACTAAAGGAAAGTACTCTTGCCTTTCCGATTTTGAAGAAAACTGCCCATGAAAAACAACGCTTCATTAGCTGCTACGATGCAAAAACAACCAAGGGATGATCTAGAGAGTGTGCTTCACGCCGGTGCCACGCACATTTTTTTAGATCTGAAAAAGTGGAGACTTATGACTGTAGTGATGTCACTTTTCTGCGGTTGACGTCACAGTATAAGAATTAGCAGAGAAGTAGTGTTCTCTGTCCACCCGGGAATGGGTACGAGGGAGCCCGGTGTGGGATAAAAGGAGGTGACGAGTGCAGGGTCGACATCTTTTGTCTTTGTGCGGAGAGTTGAGTGAGAGTGCCCACCCACCCACCCCAGTGATCATCATGTAATTTCAGAATATATATATCATCGCTTATATTCTTCTAGAGTTGTGTGGATGCATAAGGCCACACGTTTTTATTTCTATGTTTCTCGTCACCTGAAAATCGAAAAACGTATGCGAGAGGTGGAAAAAATTAAAATGACCGAAAAATAAAAAAAGTTTATTAGACCATTGTTGACACTAAAATCCACCAATACACCATGCAAAATAGCATCCATAGTTAACACCTAGTATGTGGTAGGAGCTTCTGTCACAATCTGTGCATGTGCAGCTAGATTGCGCACAAAAAATAGCGACCTCCTATCATGTGTCGCGCAGGCCAGGCCACATTATGTCCATGTGCATGAGTGTGCTGGTCCCCACATGCACGGTCAGTGCAGCACATGTTTTTTATTTTTCCCTCCAGACTCCTGAATCGTATGCGCGCGGGTGACGAGAAACATAGAAATAAAAACGTGTGGCCTAATGGTCTAACGTGTTGGGAGTTTTTTGTTGGACTAGGCAATGGTTTTGTATAGTCATGACCACGGAACTGTGTGCAAAGACGATAAGTTGGGCCGATGTGCGGTGGTGGCACCCACTGACAATATGGACGTGTTCAATAGTGGTGTACACGTATGAGTGAATGTGCGGATGTGTGCGAAACAAGTGGAGTGCAGGGTGGACAGAGAAATGATTATGTACATACATGTACATGAATGACTGCAGGGTCAGCTCTGACTACGATTGATCTGAGTGCATGACCACTGACTGATCTGCACTGCATACATGATCCTCACTTGCGTGTTCATCAAGTTTAGGGTCTTTGGCCCCACATCCACCAAAAGGTTAGGGGAGGGGGGGGGGGCGGGGCGGCTGGCTTCCCCTTGACCCCCGCCCCGATTCCTACACCACTGCCATGATCCGTGGAACATTTGGTTCGAAACACGATTGTACTGGTAAATGATTTGTATTCTCTCTTCCCTTTTCTCAGACTCGACAGCGCACTTGTGAACATCACACAGCGCTCTGACTCTACTTTGCAACATTCCAAGCAGAGAACTGCGGATGAGCAGTGTCGGCGAAAAGTCACCAAGTCGTCGCCAGTTTCAATCCCGCATCAAGACTCAACACACGCTGGTGTGAGTTAGCGCACCCTTCACTTCAGCTGATCACCGCAGCGTAGCGAAAGCTGACGCCGCAGTTCTGTTGGACCGACAGCAGGGTGGCCGACAAAAGCTACTGGACACTGGCGTACGCATGCACAGTATCTTCACTGTTGCCGAGGTGCTGGCTGTACTGCAGAGCAATGGACGTATTTCTGACGCCCAAGTAGACTCTGTCAAGCAATTTGTCAAGGACAATCAATTTTAGGCGTACGTTCCTGTTCTGTTTTGCTGATACCCGTACGCTGCTGCTGCTGCTGGTTATCTAGAGCCTAGAGGTTACGTGAGTGATGTCATCACATGTGCTTTTGTATGGAGTGCATGACGTCATTCCATGTGCTTTGTATGGAGGACATGCTGTGGAAACCAGTGCTGGATTTGAATTGAGTAGCGAACAGTTTATATTGAGATTTGAACGGCAAACAGTTTGTATTAAGTGGCAAATCGAACAAACAGTGTTACGAAAGTAGCAGTCATGTCACTATGGCAAAGCAGCAACATCGCACTGCTGTTTCCGAACACAGTGTCCTCCACATTGTTTCTTGCTGTCAAGCTGACAACAATGACCTGTGTGCGTGTGTGTGTGCGCGTGCGCGTGTGTTTGTGTGTGTGCATGTGTGTGTATACGTGTCAATAGTAAAACAGAACAAAAGTAACAAATAAAAAAATATCGGAACATGCCATGATGCCAGTGACCAAAGGAACCATTGACACTACACGTAGATCTACTGTGACAGACGCTGTGACAGGCACTGAAGTCAAGAGACTGGTTTATGGTGAAAATACACATATGAAGAATAATTCTACAATCATCGTGCTCATGTAGATGTACATGTACCTCAGTGACAATACCTGTATGCCTCTCTACGTCTACAGCTAGACGTCATTGTTGTTAGCTCTTGACAGCATGAAACAAGGTGGAGGACACTGTGTTCAGAAACCAGTGACCTTACTACAACCATCCACGGTTGGCAGAGCCCCGGTCCGTTGGAACCATCTGAACCACAAATTGCATAATGGGTGTTGAACCCGGTTCTGACTAGGCGCCGGCGGATTATGCCGGCAGAAAAATTGGCAGAATTCGCTACTTTTTCTGGTAAGTTTCATGCATGTTTGGTATGTGGATAAAGAAATGGAGCAGAATTCGAGGAATTGCCCGCCATTATAGGCGATTCACACGACAGGCAAATCCACGTTTACAGGAAAGTCACCATGGAGATATTCCTGCGGTTGACCAAAATTTGCCCGCGGGAATCAAAAGTGTCCATGGCCTTTTTGCCCGCGGATGCACTCATCTGCGGGCACTTTTACAGTTATGAGGCTGTGAGGTCGTACTATCGTACGGTAGTCTTGAACCCTGGTTGTTTGGCCTTTGTCTTTGGGAACTCATTCCAAATCACCACGGTAACGCCCTATACTCACCGGATACTCGCGGGAGCTCTGGCCGCCACCCGCGGCCGTGTGAACTGCAGCCTCACGTTTCACTTCCTGCGGGCACCTCACAAACGTGGATTTGCCTGTTGTGTGAATCGCATATTAAAGGGGAAGTTAAGGCAAAAATCAAAATTTCACCAGTTGTAATCTTCGGGGTGCTGAGTCGAATGGTCTTGGTCCGAGAAAGCTGAGACGTTCCCTTCCTACTTGAATCCCAATCGAACTCGCGCACTTCCACCGAAACTGGGTGACTGCGCCCTACTGGATGGAGATGTGTATGCCAAATGTCACTAAAAGCGCCATTTCGTTCTGATAAAAGCAGGGATGACCGCGATTGGCCCATATGTTGTAGTCTTTTGGACGCTGAGTCGACTGGTTTTGGTCGGAAAAGGCTGCGATGCAGCGTTCCTCCTTTATTCCTAATCGAACATGGTTGAACAAGCGGTCACGTGCTGCTGCGTACACCAGTCACCGTGCCTGCAGGGTACAACTATTACTTACTAGCCTGTTTGACCTTTTTTGGGTGCAGTCCTGTCACTCGAGTTGAACTCGAGTTGAACCATGGTGTGAAAGTTGTCGCCTGCTGGCGTGGTGACCAGGTGATTTGGGCACCCAGGAGCACGTGACCGCTTGTTCAACCATGTTCGATTGGGAATAAGAGAGGAACGCTGCATCGCAGCCTTTTCGGACCAAAACCAGTCGACTCAGCGTCCAAAAGACTACAACATATTGGCCAATCGCGGTCATCCGTGCTTTTATAAGAACGAAATGGCGCTTTTAGTGACATTTTGCATACAAATCCCCATCTAGTAGGGCGCAGTCACCCAGTTTCGGTGGAAGTGCGCGAGTTCGAGTGGGATTCAAGTAGGAAGGGAGCGTCTCAGCTTTCTCGGACGAAGACCATTCGACTCAGCACCCCGAAGACTACAACTGGTGAAATTTTGATTTTCGCCATTAACTTCCCCTAAGGTTTGTATGGTTCTGCCAATTTCACTGCTTTTCGAGCGGAATCTGCCACCTTTTCGATCAGAATCCGCCGGTCCCTAGTTCTGACCCTCATTATGCTAGGGGAGTTTAGAGTTACACATGGGACAATGTCATGTAACTCTTGGGTTACCATGGTTACCGGTATGTGTTCTGAGGGTGTAGTCGGAGTCGTCTTTATATACAAGTATAAAATGTTTAGTTATGCCTTATGATAAGACTAAGATGGTATAAACTAACGGACTAAGACTAAGTCATGTAGCATAGCGTAGGCCGCATGTTTATTTATTTATTTATTTATTCAAACAGTAGTTTGGATGAGGTGGGAAAACAGTTTCGTAATAAGTATTCGCATGCAACGACGCAAATCCACACAATTCAGTAGACACTTCTTTTCTATCAAACGTTTTCTTTCCCTTCTCTTCAGGATAGTACAGGGAATGTTGTAAATTTGAAAAAACACATGACTATATAGAGAATGAAAGAAAGAAAAAAGTCAACACTTCAACATAGGTGTTAAAATGATTAAAGTGTTAAAAACTCAAAAACAAACAGCTGCAAGTTGTAGACAAACACGTTGAACACATCAGGGAACACTTGTCACACTTTCACGAGGTGTGACACCAAACAACTGCAACGATAACACATTCTCCTTCTGTACACATAGTTCTGGATCTAGTTTACGAATATACAGAGCTTCTAACACAGCAAGATGTAACTTAGACCTTCCACGAGTCAAAATCGAAAAGATATCATCACTATACAACTTACGACAACTAGCACTGCCCGACAAATGACGCTTGATGGACGATGTCCGATCACTTAGCTCTGTCACCTTCGACGCCTGCCGTTGTTCTCTTCCGTTGGGCTTGTTTGGTTGGTTGCTCCGGTCCACACCTCCAACGTCCGTTGATTTCATGTCCGTTTTTGTAGATTTCATGGCCGTTTTCGTTTCACTTCTTGGTCTTCCTCGTTTCCTCTTGTTGATCGTTGTTGTCACTTCCATTATCGACGTATTCAAATCCCCAGTACTCCGTCTCTTCACCTTGCTTCTGGTAACTCTTCCGGTGTCTATGAGCTCCAGTGTCACATTGGGTGGTTTTCGAGACGGTCTCCCTCGCTTCCTCACGCTAGTCTGAGATGGGCCAAGCTCCCCGCCCGTCGAGGCGGAGGCGCGCATGCGTACATATACACTGGACGCAGACAAAGGCGTTCCAGTATCGGACTGCACAGCACACTTTGGAAATTGGAGGACGGCCACGACGAGGACGAGTACCACGAGCGTCAACAGGGACAAGACCTAACGGCACATGTTGACGGATGCGTGCGCCCAGGTGTTGAATCAACGGACGTTGGAGGTGGAGCTGGTCCGAGATAGTTTTTTTTTGGTTTTGTGTCTAGTACTAGTAGTACTAGTAGTAGTAGGGTGAGTTATTTGTAGGGCTCAAACGGTCACGGTTTTACCCCCAACGGTTAACTTCCCCTTTACGTTATGCCTTTTTTTTTAAAGATCTGGCGTCACAGGTCATCAGTGCGCCGTGTTAATAATTATCTTGATAATGGAATTTGATCATAGGAGATAGGACAGAAGCGGAACGTATAATTATACCCACATAATTGTATTATTACGCGTGCTGTGGTGTTATTATTATTTTAAAAGATGGTACGTCATGTAGCATAGCATAGGCCTGACGATCAGGGACTAGTCGTCAAAAACCGTATTTTCCCCATTAAACGTACACGTCTCCATTACTAGTACGTCCCCAATTGTAGTACATGTACATACATGTTGGGTGTGGATCGAAAATATAAAAGTACACGTCTCTAATAATAGTACATGCCGGAATGATATGATGGGCATTAGTGGGGTACAGATACCAGGGTCCACCTTACTTCGTTTTTCTTACCCGTTCATCGTCATTCTGTGTGTCTTTGTACACTGATTCTTACCATGGTTGGGTGTATTTACAGCCTTACAGCATCATTACCACGGGTTGTTTGCCACTCAACCCAGGTAATCAATCTTCCCAGAAATAATAAAAGTACACGTCTCCAATACTAGTACAGTCTCCTAGGCTATAGTAGTACAGGTCTGACCACCTTTGAAAAAATATACGCACTTTACATTTATTGGGCAAAATACGGTACTCCTATAATCATGATAATGGATGTTTTGGCGACGACTGCAGAGTGCAGATCTACATGAGGTAGGAAGGCGTGAAAACGCCCTGACATGACCCTGGATCGGCTGACCTGAGTGCTACTGCAACCTCGATGACGTCGGCTGGAGGCTGGAGACGGCCGTCTGGAGCGGCCGCGGCTTCATCGTTTTTTCCGTTGCGCGTGATCTCGACCACAGACTGCCATGCTTCCCCCCGATCGTCGACAGGCTTGGCCGTAATTGGCCATTCCTAATCGTAGTGCCGCTCATGTGACTAACGCGGGACGGGTGGGTCCGACTGGGTCGACCTACGCTACGTGACATGAGCGGCACTATGTAGGATTAGGAATGGCCCGCCAAGCCTGTCGACGATCGCGGGGTAGCATGGCAGTCTGTGTGAACGAGATTACGCGAAACGGAAAAAATGATGAATACAGACAGTAGGCTAAATGTACGCCATGACATCTAGACTACACGGCCCCGGGCTTCAATCGATTCGTCTCTTGCCTTGGAGCTGGTCCGAGATAGCTTTTTAGTTATCTGTCTTGGTCCGTTCTTGTAATCGACCAGTCCGCTGTACAGTACTCAGTAGATGCTCCCGACCGAGAAGGAGCAAGTATTAATATTAGTTTGTATTCAACGTTTCAACGGTTTGTCAAGAAGGGAAAATCGAACATAGGCGTAGTTGCCAGCGTAAGACTAAGAGTAGGAGACTTAGTAAGAGTACCAGTCGCCCATCTTCAGTCCACCGCAGAATTAGGAACTCATTTCGCTGTATGCTAGGCTAGGCTAGTAGCTCAGACTCAGTGACTTCTACTAGTTCTAGAACCAGTTTGTAGAAGCCCAGCCACTGTTTGAAAACGTCGAAGGCGTGCTCTGTAAGTGTTGCTAACGTTCCTTGCGCAGACACCATCGCTCACCAATACTTCATTCAGCAATCCGTCCGACCGTCCGAGTCAGTTGAGTGGAAACTAGTTACTTGAGCTAGCGCACCCTTCACTTCAGCTGATCACCGCGGCTTAGACTGTGCGGAGCATGCGCATGCGCATTACTCCAATTCGCCACCTCGGCTTAGCGAAACTTTGAAAGCTGACTGATTTCGCCCCTCTGCCAGCGTCAGTAGCACGGTGAGTTTCAGAGATGCTTCATGTCTCACTGCTAAAACATGCATGCTGGTTTATTCTAGGAGAGTTTTTAGATTCATTCCAAACAAATCCAGGGGAGGGGGTTGGGGATGGGGGGGGGGGGTGCTTTGGGTGCAAAAGCACTCAAATTTCCGATCTTGGTTGGAGAGACAGCATTGTACACTGTGCGTTCATCACACGTGCAACTCTGCAGAACGTACAGTGACTGTTTACCTATCCACAATATTTCCAAATGTAGCGTATTTTCAGGAGTATAAGCCACACTTTGAACGCTCAAAATTCACTCAAAAAAGGGAGTGCGGCTTGTACTCCGATGATCAAATTAACAGTGATAAAAAGTGTAGATATCTGTATTCCGTGGCAAAAATGGGAGGGGGGGGGGGGTCTGGCTTATACTGCAGTGGCGCTTATGCTTCGGATAATAGCGTACTGGTCGGTGTTTTCAAAATGGTCAAGGAAATTTCTGAGAGTGTGTAGACAGTAGGTACAAGTAGGCTAGTACCTGTCTGCAGTGGAGCGGTGTCAATACATGATTATTTTAAATGCTTTGTGACAGGGAGTAGTAAAATAGTAGTATTTTAGTACTCTCTGCTTTGTGCATACTGTTTATCACCACAAGCAGCAACAAAACTGGATTCTCCACAGCACCACAAGATATGTGTTGAGGAACACATCAAGCAAAGTCGTTTGCATCGGCCGGGCAGATCGCCACTGGCACTTGGCCCATATGTCCTAGTGTTGATGTCGCTGATTGCTGGTGATGGTTGAATATACACAAGAGGGGATACGTCTCTGAACTAAATCAGCGTGTAGCTGTCGCACAGCCCTATAGACTCATCCTTTGATTACACAAGAAAAAGCCGTGCCGCATAGCAAATTGTTTCGTTGTGTTTTGTAGTTCTGGCTTTTTAGTGTTAGCGTTGGCGGTCGTGTTAAAGAAAAAAAAAGTTTCGTTCATGTTTTTCCAAGTGCACTCATATATTAGCGGAAGCAGGGCGGTACATGTACAAGTTGAAATGCGATTAACTATTCTTTAGGAAAGGTAGTAAGTCTGATCAGCCAGTCAGGTTTCCTGCACTATCTGAGAAGATAAAGAGAAAAAAAGAGGGGAGAAATCTGATTTTGGGATCAAAGCAGAGTGTGGTAATTCCAGCAAAAGCAGCATCCAGGATCTGGCTCATTACTAGGAAGCTGAACATTGAAGAGTGATCTTGAATGTCAACTGTGGTGGTTGCTTCTGTTGTTTTGCCTTCATTGACCCGGTACATATCATGGACTATGTGGAAACTTTAGCGACATCCTAGCAGTACTTGCAAGTACAGTCATGTAGTGGCATGGCATGGTGTGTGTATGAACACACAGAACACATCTACAATCATGTACTTTTGGGGAAATTTGTGCCCCCCCCTCTTGATCATGATCCTCGCTATGCCCCTGAAATCCATATCACAGTGTGTCCAGTCAGCTGCTGTTTGAGCCAACACCAACAATACGTGGCGGGAGAATTTCTTCTCTTACAAAAAGAAAAGGGATTCCCGGGCCGTCCCGCACCAAAATCGAGCCGAAGGCATTTTTTATAGTACTGATCGTGTGAGTAGATCAGTGACAGGGAGTCACACAAACCCGGGCTTGTACGACTCCCTGATGTACGACTGAGGGCCGTTGTTGACCGAAATACCAAAATATTTTCAACATAGAGTTCTGTATAAGCAAGAGTAAATAGCCCCCGGAGAGTGCAACTCAGATGGGTTTCTTTACCAGCCAAGTCAAAACCAGCAAGTTCTTGTGTTTGTAGTACAGGTAGAGATCAGCTATAGGGTTGGTGGTTATAAGAATATACCGGCTATAATGTTATCAGCTTCAGAATTCCAAATCTAAAGTATCTTTTCCACTCAAATTCAACGGTGGTTATAGGAGTAATCCGGTCTGTATATGTATATCATGGTTTGTAAGTTATAGGAAAATAGGGACAGTCGTGAATCAGATACATGTACTGCTCTATTACTATGTCAGTGTGAGGAGAATTAGAGGGAGAATGTCACCTGTCCGCCATGTGTCTCTATCCGTACAAGAGAGCAGACTGAGTATGCACAACTGCACATCACATTGCTCAGCTTTTCTCATCTTTAATTCCAGGTACTGTTTTGTAGAATCTACTAACTTACAAGCTTGAGCAGGCCAATGGGAGTTATAAAATTTGGACTTTGATGTATGTGCATGTGAGTGTGTTTAGTGGGGGATTGGGATTGGGGCTTAGAATGTGCAGATCCTTTGTTTGAAAGACATTCCTGCTCCATTTTTCTTGCTTTCTTCAGATACTAATTTCAGTGCGACGGCCGGCCGTGTGCAAGTACTGCTGGTACTATGGTCTGACCCTAACTGTCAACATTGCTAGCAAAGAACTGACGTGCAGTGAATGAAGCCTGTTTGTTAATTCTTGTAAGTTTCAGTCCTGGATCAACAGTTGCTGAACCACAGCACAAACACACAACACAGGCACGGTTAGCAAACACACCATTCCACTGATCACCAACTAGCGATTACCTTAGCCATCCTCTATGACAGTGTGTGTGTGAACTGTGTGGCATGCTTGCCAGCTAAGTTCATGAGTCAAACAGTTTGCTCGAGATCGAGACTGTAGATGTGTTCAGGCGGTAACTAGATGCTAGTTTAGACCAGAGACAGTTGTTGAAGGGGAAAGGATGTGTTGTACTGCAAGACCGGAGACAATTGGTTGGTATGGCAATGCAGAATTTTCCCTTAAAGGATTAGGTACTGAAGTATTTTTTACAGTGCTATGCAAGATAAAAAGTTTGAACTCTTATCAAGCTGTGCAGGACTTGAAATGGATTCTACAGACTCATCGGGCCTACCAGTGGTGTACCCAGGGGGGGGGGGGGGGGTGCTTTGGGTGCTCAACGATCCCCCTCAAAATGTTCGACATAGGCCAACGTTCATGATGTTGTACCCACAGGGGCGTAGGAACAGGTCCGGCAGGTCCGGCATCCGCCGATGCTTCGGCAAAAAAGAAGAAGGAAAAGGCAGCAAGCTCGTTTTCAACCATGCGGAGGGTCAAGTCCTACACAGTACAACCGGCCAGGAAAGGCTCAAACACATGACTCCTGATATTCCTGAATTTCCACAAGAAACTGCTGGATGTCTAGTGCCTGAAGAGTGAATTTGAATGTGGAAGTGAGCATCAGCTCTCCCAATTCAGACAGTTTTAAAACCTCAAGTCTTTCATGATACCACAGTATTTGTTCATATCAATCCTTTTACAAGTAAAATCACCCTCTTCATTCAGTAGAGACAGAGTCGAGTGAGCTGTATTCCCGGTGCCAATATGCGTGCTCACCACCCCTGTATGGCAACTTCCCCATGCCTAACCTCCAAGACAAAGTGAATACTGTTGTAGTCAATTCTGAAGTAGTCATACTGGGCGGAGTTAAAAATTAAAAAATTGCCACCTGTATGAGCTAAAAATCCGCTGGACCATTTGAAATCTGCTTCCTACGCCCCTGACCCACGCCACTAAAAGTATCATAACTTTTCCACCGTTAGTCTGATTTTTTTGCCTTCCACTCGCTGTCACTAGTTGATCATAGTTAACCGTGTTACATGTACTTAAATGTGCCAGGACGGAGGGCTATCCATATCGTCAGGGTCTCGACTTGTTCTATTCCGATTTTCCGGAAACACTCAGATCAGTTGTTCCGAAAAAGCGACCGAAACGATTGTTCACGAAAGTGTACTAATTTGTTGTTTCGGGCCATTGAAATCCTAAAAATGTTACGGCTTCTAAAAGGGTCGCTGTCCCTTCGACTCCCTGCCATTGAACACCTGCTTCTGATTTCTGCCAAGAGAAAGGTGGCAGCCCTCTGCTACTATCCTGTTTGTGAAGCTACCATTGTCCATTACACTTGCTTCCTCTATTACCTGATTCTATTTCTCCATACCAGAAGCAAGAGTAGATAAGCTCGTGGGAGCTTATTTACTCTTGCCAGAAGTTTTAATGGTAGTTTTACCTTCTTGCCCATTCGATAAGTGAAGTATGTTGTTCCTACACGTGGACTACCTCTAATTCGAATACGGTATAATTCAAACATTCCGTGTAATTCGAATTTTTTCGTCGTACCCGTCTTCTGCAAGTCACTTCAAGTCAATTTTTTTCATGAAAATAAATAAACACAAGCGCAACCTCAACAGTACAGGAAGAAAAAGAGCAAAAAATGGCTGTGAACACAGTCGAGAGAGCAAAAATGGCTGTGAAAACAGTCTAATACGGAGCCTCGGGAGGGAGTTAAAAAATGCCATGGCTGTGAACACAGTCTAGTAGAGATTTTAATGACTCTCAAAAGAACCTAACCGATACTGCTCATGGCAACCGCACATCGGGCCGAGTCGTTTGCATCTGAGGATACTCAGTGCCGATGGCCTCGCAGACTGGCAACAGCAGCACGGATGAGGGTTAAGCTTCGCTTGCCTCGGATGTACGAGATTGTGGCAGAGTACGGCTCCTGCTTCTTGTCGGCTGAGCTGCTCGCCGCCTTCTGCATGAGTGGGAGGAGCTCAATGGCATACATGGGCATTGCCATCGGGTCTCCCTGGGTGGTGCCCTCCTCAGAAAGAAGACAATCCCCATCGACGAACAACCGTGCGGGATGCCGGTAGGTGTTGGTAACGGCACCCGCGATGGCCGGACCTGAGAGGTGACGGATGTTGTGCAAGCACACACTGCGGTTCAGCCTGTTGAACGCATTGCTTGCGTCTGCTAGGAGGACTGCTTCGGTGTCTTCCTCGTTCCACAGGTGCCGCATTGCGTGTATTGCTGCTTTCAATGCACATTCTTGGCCGCCACACAGCTGAAGCGACCCGACCGCCTGTTGGATCTGCCTTCCGATGATGGTGAGGATGGCTTTGCCTACTATCCTTCTGAGGACTTCACATACCGTAAAATTCCGTTAATAAACCCCGGGCGTATACTTTGCAGAGGTTCAAAAACCGGGCGTATATTTGGGCATGGGCTTATCTTAGGGCATGGGCGTTATTTCGGGTGCAGAAGATGTACCTCTCAGCAACCCACTAGTTTCAGTGAAGCACCATTCTCACTGAGCACGGTACACGTACATGTACATCAAACCAACTCTGGAAATTTGATCGTAACCAAGAATGTAGCGATAAATTACAGATTTGATAGGTAAACCACTTGCTATGGTAAGTACAAGGCACAACAGGTAACGGCATGGCTGAAAACGTCTACAACTGTTATACAGTTTGTACGCGAACACACGCTCGCGCGCTGGTCATTTTGTGTCCACTTTACGCCCTGGGCTTATTTCGGGCATGGGCGATAAAACGGACTTGAAGTGTACACCGCCTAAAACTGGGCTTATTATCGGACATGGGCGTTATTTAGGGTGGGCTTATTTACGGAATTTTACAGTATGCCAATTGGGCGCACCCCGGACTTCTTATCCAGAGGCACCAAGTGGCATGCTGTGAATGGCTTGAGGGGGATTGGGTTGATGATTCCGGTGGCGATGCGCTTAGCACAGGCGGCGAAGCTATCACATAGCTGGTCCGAGGACGCTCCAAACGTGGTGCACAAACGTTTCCAGCTGGTAGAGTCCATGGCGGATGGGCCCTAGCACCGATTGCCGAATGATGTCTCTGTTCAGAGCTTCGAACAGCACTGGGTGCGGCAATTCGGGGCAGGGGCCGATGATGAGGGCATCTGCATGCATGGGTTCCGCCGGCAGGTGCTTCTCTTTCAGCGTTTGTCTCACGGTTTTACCAACAGTGGAGGAGTCCAGATTTAGCAGCCCACCCGAAGGTGTTGCTGTCAGGGACTGGAGATCTGCACCCAGTTCACCATTTGTGATGAGGGTAGTGAAACTTCGCGCGCCATCTGGACTTTGGGCCCGTTTCCTGCCACGTTCCTTGGTTAGTTGGCGTTGGATGGTACGTGCCTCCCGGACAAGCTCATCGATGTCCCCCTCGTTCCAAAGCTGCATTCGTCGGTTCAGACATTCCACATACACCTTGCGTGTCAAGCAGTTGACCGGTTGTTGCAGTAGAACACTGTGGCACACCATAAGTGCCTTCAAGGCTATGCCTTCTCCCGCTGCGTTTGTTCAGAACGTGTTGAGGTAGCGAGCGCTCAAGTCCACCACTGACCTGCAATGTGCACCCGATAGGATGGAGAACAGGTTAGGCCGGAAGTGTGCGATTTCCTCGTACGCTGTAGATATGATCTGCCCTGTGTCCTCGGGGCTCAGCTCACCGAGTCTGAGTCGTTGGTCAGCTGGCGGGATTGGGGGTGTTGCAGCCCCCTGCCCACTAGCTGTGCCATGCGAATTTGTGGATTCCGGCTCGCTGTTGCTATTGAGCTGCGAGGAGCTCAGGCTCGCCAGGAGGGCGACCTCTTGTGCAGTTGGTTGTCGGTCTTGCAGTGTAGCATTGGCATACGCCCAAGTCTACTACTATACACTGTGTGTAAGTTGATAACCTGTATCAGTATAGTAGAGTGTTAAGTGAAGACACATGTAAAGCCATTACAGTGTAGTTAGTGACTAAGAATGAGCATAGGCTGCTCATCCATGATTCATGATACATTCTCTTCTGAATATTATCAGTACTTTAAAACCTGCCTTCTATTCTCAAATTTCCTTCTTTCAGACACCACAACAAACGTGTGCACCTTACACACTGTACCGCCAGATGTAAAGGTTGCGACAGCGTAGCAAGGAAGGAACTGATCACTGCAGTGAATGAGGCATTGTCAACTATTGTATGTTGGAGTGACCTGGATCACTAGCCAAGCTGAGTTTCTGGTAATCACATAATCCAGCTGTTCAACGCCTAGCAGCTGCTTTCATCTCCATAGTGGTGAGTTGTATTGCGGAGCCATGGCTACCATTGCTAGCTTCTGTATTCCTGGGAACTTGTGCCGGATAGTATTGGGTCTGTTGCCAACGGGCTCGGCTGCTTGAAGGTGTAATGTTGTACCTACCACCTTTGTTGGTTTCAGGGTTCATACACTTTCTATTTGAAGTATACCTGTTAACCATGGACTACTTCTGGCTAGATTAACTCTTGTGTAATCATGGTGCTAACTGTTAGTGAAGCTTGTATCAGATCCACTCTGATTTAGCCACCCACACTAGTAGCAAGTATTACCTTCACTGGGGGCAAGGGTAACTGCAGTTGGATCCCGGGACGGATACCCTGATGCCGTCAATCCTTTTCTGCACCTTGTACTCACCCACTTACTGAGGTGTGGTGAGCCCATAAGTGGGATCATTTTCAAGTCCACCCAGAGTTTTGGGGTTTTCAGGGGGTGTCGGCCGTTGGGCGGTTCAATGGCCAATTGAGTCATCTTTCCAAGATTCCTTTTCAGTCTCTCTCCCCTCTCCCGGAAAGACCCACGTGACAAGTTTTGGCATTGAGCAACAAGTACAAGTGTGTGTGTGTGTGTGTGTGTGTGTGTGTGTGTGTGTGTGTGTGTGTGTGTGTGTGTGTGTGTGTGTGTGTGTCCCATATGGTGCAGTGGTATGTGCAGTCGATTTCCAATCGAGAGGTTGCCGGTTCAATTTCCGACGATTATGGTCGCACACGTCTTTCTTCTCTTTCTCATTCTCCTAGCTCTTCTTTCATCCTCCTGGGTGGTTACCAACAGCCAGTGTATGCCGGAGTATGTGGTGTGGCGTGTGTGTGTAAAAAAATAATAATAATAATGAAAAATAGGGATTCGCTGGCCACTTAACCCTCACACCACAGGAAAGATGAGCCAGTGGGGTGTCGCAAGCTTATATTGAACGTGAGCACGACATGATTATTGTGATCATGATGACGTATAACATAGTTCGCGTGAAATGATCGGACTGGGCCGTCTAAAGCCGCCCATCTGAAATCTTGTATGATAGGAACAAATAACGCCGTCTATCGGCTATGAAAGAGCGTTTGAAAGATGACCCATGGGGACATGAAACAATCATAAAGGCTGGGTGTACCAGTACATTGCTATGGCAACTGCATGACCACTAAGTACTCGGTAGTACCCACAAGTATATTAATTGTATTGTCTGCGGCAGCCGATGGATGTGCACCATGCGGATTTCGTGCCCATCGGCCGAGCCTGTGTCTCCCCTCCGTCCGCTAGGTGTGGGAGGGTGGGAAACAAAATAGCGTGGCGAGCTCTCACAGCAAAACAGACAACTGGCAAAAATACACCAGCCAGCAGTAGATGAGCCGTCTACGGATGCATCCGCCAGGCGAAGGGTGGCTCGTGCGGGATGTGGTACGCGAGTGCTAATCGAATGCGGAACTTCGCAAGAGTGCGTGCTTGCGCAAGTCGGCTGCGGCGGCACGGCGGAGTGCGTTAGGTCACCTAAAGTCATCTAGCGGGAATATTCCCTTGCGGGGGCGCGGCCCGTGGCGTGCTGGTTAAAGGGGAAGTCCGGTGAAAAATTTAAATTTCACAGTCCTTAGAGTTCGGGTCGCTGAGTCGAATGGTCTTTGTCCGAGGAGGCTGCGGCCAATGGTTCGTCAGATACGCCCAATCGAACATGTGCGAATTTGAGCGCGCATCACCCAGATCCAGGTGATGACGTCACAGCGTGCAGCCAGGTAGCCACGCCATCTAGTTGTGTACAAAAATGGCCATATTCGGAGCGCGTTCGATTGGGGAACCGTTTGTCGCAGCTTCTTCGGACCAAAACCATTCGATTCAGTGTTACAAACACTACGTACCCTGTGATTTTCAGCTCGGTAAACCTGGAGGTTATACCGTATTTTAGCCGTTTCCGAGTTGGACTTTTCCGTCAGCCCGTCTACGCGCTTAGCGCTGCGTGCATGCAGTGCGTGCAGTGTGTTATCTAGCTGTAGACGAGTGTAGTGCAGTCAACAAACTCATGTCACAACTGACACAAGACTCAGAAAACTAGTCAACACACGTAACGGACTTGTCATGTACTACACTCGTATCAGTCGTATTGTACAGTCATGTAGTCAGAGAACGTGCGTTTCTCCTTGCCGGTGCAGGTGCCGGTGGTTGTGCTTTGAGAAAGAAAATTTTAGTTTTCCGCTCCCGCCTCATTATTTTATGCTACAGCGATGAGTGCACAAACGCGACAAGTGACAAAACAGCGAACAGCTCCCGGACCTAGAACTTTCAGATTCCATAGCGTTGCGAGCGAAGAGTCGTGCCCGTGGTTCAAAGAGCCTGCCCTGTTCTCCAATTGAGTAGTCCGAAATATTCCAAAACAACACCATGTGGCAGGCTACTGGAGTCTAAGCGAATCTAATCGGTATGGAACAACATTTAGAGCACTCGCATCACTCTTCTCCATTTTGGCGACCCTGCTCTCCAGCGATCTGATAATTACATCAGCCTCGTCTGCAATAGCTGCTGCTTCTTCATCAGTCGGAAACTCAGTAGCGCTCACTCTTGACCGGCCCACGCGGCCATTTCTTCAGCTGAATACCGAGGTTTTCAGCCCCAGACCGAACTCATGAAGGTCAGCCATGGCTGCATCCTCACTCTCACAAGGAGTTACAGGTCTTCGGGGTCGCTTGCACCACCTAATATCAGTCGCCAAATCATTTGAAATAGCACTGACACACTTTCACGCACTCCTTTTGACCCACTTTGCTGCACGCTATGACGTTGCAGAGGGTGTGGCGCGGCCGCATGACGTCATGGCGCAGCCCCCGAAACTCAGTTTTCAAACGGAAATATCTCGAGAACGCTTTGTCGGAGACACGTGGGACCAACACCATTCGACTCAGCGCCCGAAACTCTACCGACCCTGAAATTTAAATTTTTCACCGGACTTCCCCTTTAACTACGGTTTGCGCAACGCAAACCAACATTTCAATCATCTGTGTGGTGGATACCAGGCTAAAAATTAGTGGCGGTCAATTATAGTGCGTTTCAAAAGTATAGACCTCTAGACTTTTTCGAATAATTCAAATTTGGTTTGAGCTTTTTGAGAAATTTCTTCGGAATATTGCTCAGGCAGCTCACGCAATTTTTCTCATGTAAATTTCTAAGCGATTGGATAACAGACGCCCAATTTCGAAAATTTGATGCACAAAGTGATCACAGATTTTATGTGGTATAGATTCTGGCCAAACGGTTTTTTGAAACCAGAGGTCTGGACTTTTGAAACGCACTATTGTGGCGGTCATTTCATCAGTCTTGCAAGCTGTTGAATGGTGTAATCCCAGCAAAAGTTGCTATGTCCAACAATGTTACATAGCTGTTCGCTATCGTCACTTCCGCGATGTCTTAGGTGAGGTGTGTGTGTGTGTGTGTGTGTGTGTGTGTGTGTGTGTGTGTGTGTGTGTGTGTGTGTGTGGGTGTGCGCGCGTGCGTGTGTGTGTGATTTCCAATCGAGAGGTTGCGGGTTCGATTCCCGACGGATATGGTCGCACACGTCTTTCTTCTCTTTCTCAGACTCCTCCTGACCTTTCTTTCATTCTCCTGGGTGGTTGCCAACAGCCAATGCATGCCGGAGTATGTGGTGTGATGTGTGTGCAGAAAATATGAAAAAGACCAAACGTAGGGAGTCACTGGCCAGAAAAAGCCACTTCATAGCTGTTTGTTGTAGACCAGGCTGAATAGCGGGGGTCAATTCTTCAGCCTTGCAAGCTGTTGAATGGTGCAATTCCAGCACAAGTTGCCATGGCTTCTGCTGTAGCATTGCCATCATCGCCTCCTGCGATGGGCGTCAAAAGCTCAAAGGTCAAAGGATAGTGTGTGTCTGTGTATGTGTGTGTGTGTGTTTGTGTGTGTGTCTGTCTGTTTGTATGTCTGTGTGTGTGTTTGTGTGTGTGTGTCTGTGTGTGTGTGTTTGTGTGTATGCAGAAAACTACACAGACCATGACTGCAGTGAAGAGTGTATGAGCCGTGCTACAATAACCAGTTTATCATCGACCTGAAAGTACTTCAAAATGTCTAACAGTAAGTCAGACCAGCAGTCCACCATAATTGAATGTGCAGTATCTTAGCAACAAGCCTTTGGTTACTTGTGATTACAAGAGCAAACAAGAAACAAAACTCCTATAGACAACAGACTTGCTATAGAAAGCAGATACCTTGTAGAGAACCAAACCCATTATGGAATGTTTGTTGCTTACAACCTTTGAACCGGCGCTTTCCTGCCGACTTGACTTGTCATTTGACTGATTGTGACTGCCATCCTGCACAGCCGTCCGTATACAAGAAATCCATCAAATGGTTCACTTTGCAAACATGCAAGAAAACACCTTCTCTCTGCTTAAAGTACAGTTTTACCGGGAGGTCACCCCACATCAGTTGAGGTTGATTATGCTATTGGAAGGGGGGAGGGGGTGCACAAGACTTCATGATGTTGATGTGTCCAAACATGACCCAGTTGTCATGGTGATTGGTTGTCCAGGATACTGTTTCATAATTATTACTCATGGTTATCTGTCCATGCTGTTTTGATTAGTTCAACATTCCTGTATATTTGGTTTTGTGTCTTTTCGTATTCTTTAGATGAACCATTTGGTGATCCCAAGTTCATTTCCAATATCTTACCCTGGATTTATAAATTGGATACAACGAGCTTTCGACATTCTATGCAGGACAACGGTGCGTTCACAAGTACAACACAAATTGAGACACTGGAGCGTCTGGAAAAATACGAAGGAAAGGAAAAGCATAATTCTCACATCATCAGTCTTATTCGTCCTGGAGGCACAGCTGCTTATAAACTACTCTGCAATGCAATCCATGACTTGGGTCCATTGTACAATGAAAAGTACCAAGAAATGCTTCTCCTGTTGCCTGTTGACCAGCGACCAACGACCAAGACATCCTCTTCCGAGACAGGTAATTGATATGTGTAGAATGGGGAGGGTTTCAGGGTTGTGGATGTATCATTAACAGTCTGAACATGCCCAATTTATACATTGCCACCAACCAAACTTCTGCTGTCAGGGAAATTTTAGTTTTGTACCTTACCAGCAGAATACAACTCATTACACCAAAGTGTCGTCTAGTTAAAAGTGAACTATACCCCTCTTGCGGCCGCGATACACAACAGAAGGCCAGCTGTTTAGTTGGAGAGAATACTTTGTTCTTTCTCTAAGGAAATGTCTGGACAACTGACGTATGACAACTGACAAGTGAATAATATCCAGGAAAGTGGTGCACTCATCAGCACAAAAGGTGCACGGGTCAGCGATACAATGCTGTCCCAATGTGGACCAGTGCGAGAAGTGTGTACAGAGCGGGTGACTATAAAGCCTAGTTCACATTCGACGGGGCACGACGGGACGTGACGTAAGGATCGACGAGAAGCGACGGGACAGTCTGACGGCGTCCAATGTGAACACCAGGAACGGGAACGCAGCTGTACTGCCGTACAGATCGGGAAGCGACGGGAAGAGTTGGATCGATCCAACTTGTCATACCGTAGACGGGCGTAGTCAGGATGCAAGTGTACAAAACAGCTGCATTTTGAGTGTGAACAGGAGACGGCGTTGTGCGCCGACTACTCCCGTTTCGTACTTGGGAAATTTTTAGCATTTCGAACACTGTGCTTCCCATGATAACTCGCAGAATGGCTAACACGACTTGAGTTGAATTTTAGCAAGATACGGTCTGGTGTCACTTATGGTATTTTGGGATAGTTCAGGAGCGTGACAGACGAACTGTTTTATCATTCCCTGGAGCTATTATTTGAATAGCACGCCTTTCGATGCTACATTTTTGGTGTTGATGAAAAACTGGTATTGTGAACTTGATTCCGCTTCATTCAAGGAGAAATAATTGAAAAGAAGTACCGAAGAACAAAAAATAGGTCCAAAGGTCACCCTGTCATGGGCCGTGCCTTATGACAGGCGTCGTTCGCTGCTGAACGACGCAACGACTGCAGCATGTCGTGTCGTACGAATCGTACAAGATTTTACAGCTCACCCCAGCCTTCCCGACAGGCCTTACGTCCCGTACCGTCAGCGTTCCGTCGAATGTGAACTAGGCTTTAAGCATGCGAGTACACACCTGAGGCAAAAGCGCAGCAGCGTGTACCACGATTCAGCAGCATGTACAACGATTCAGCAGCGTGTACCACGATTCAGCAGCATGTACCACGATTCAGCAGCATGTACCACGATTCAGCTGCGTGTAAAATGATTCAGCAGCGTGTACAACACTATCCCCCACCGAAAAAAGACATCCTCTCCTGAGGATGAAAGCGAAACAAATAAAGCCCAAAAAATCGAAGAATACAGATTGGAGAAGACGGAAAGATGAAAGAAATGAAAATGTGAATGAGCATAAAAATGCGAGAATAAAACACAACATGTATGACCACAATTGTTGGACACGTGACGAGTAGCCGCACGCTGGACTCCGCGACGCTGCCGGGAGCGGTGAGACCGACGGCACTCACGGACCGAGAAGACAGTGGCAGCAGAACTGGGTATCCAGGCATCTTGCAGCACAGGACGCACACTAGAGGGTTGACCGAAAAACCACAACACAGCCGATGGGGTTACAAAAACTCACAGAGACACAAAGACGGACACAAAGAAACACAGACTAACACAAACATCTCAACCATCGCCAAAAATCAGAAAAGAAAACCACACGAAGGAATAGAAGAACAGCAAGGAAGAACACGTCTACAGAAACAGGATCAATTAGTCAGTGAAGATACCAGATACCACGCAAACAAATCGGTTACCAATACGCATAAAAGATACTACACAAAAAATCACACGGCGCTGCCCTGAATGTTTCTTTTGTTGAAGCCATTCAGTTCAGTTCTTATGTATGAGTGTATGTAAAGAGTACAATCAGTGGTTCACACACACACACACACACACACACACACACACACACACACACACACACACACACACACACACACACACACACACACACACACACACACACACACACACACACACACACACACACACACACACACACACACACACACACACACACACACACACACACACACACACACACACACACACACACACACACACACACACACACACACACACACACACACACACACACACACACACACACACACACACACACACACACACACACACACACACACACACACACACACACACACACACACACACACACACACACACACACACACACACACACACACACACACACACACACACACACACACACACACACACACACACACACACACACACACACACACACACACACACACACACACACACACACACACACACACACACACACACACACACACATACACACACACACACACACACTCGCACACTATCTACATTTAGGAATATACTTGTCAACATATCATCACAGTACATCTGTACAATGATATACCATCAAACAATTTGTTCTTTTTCCTCTTTCCTGTCCTGTGTTTCACCACAGTTGATGTTGCTACTATGCGTGCAGGCAGCAACACAGCTAACGATGGCACAGTGACATGTAATATACTGTTAGTGAATGATGATGGAGCAGACAATGGTGGGCACATTCAACGTCTTAAACAACATCTACACAGAGTGAATACACATCTGTGCAAGACCACCGCTGATCATTCAGATCTAACTTGCTTGTCCGGCGATGTCAAGGATTGCTTCGTGCCCATGCAGGCTCTGACGGAGAAAGATGCTCTGCAGCTGACGTATCGTGCGCAACAAGCTGCAACTCGCCGTGTCACTGGAAGACAGCCAATATCTGACCGTACACCAGGCGTTGCTATCCCAGGAGCTAAACAAGATAAGAGTGACAAAGTGGAAGGAGGAAGGCAGTTTGTTCTGTCCAGCGCTAAGCAGCTCTTGTCTGATCCCCATTATTATGAAGGTGTAACTAGCGCTGGCAAAAGTGGTGCTGGTGTTGGTGGTGGTGATGACACAGTTGACACAGACATTCTGGAAAGTTGCATCGTAATTGGGAACGCTGGGCAGGGAAAGACAACACTGAGCAAACGAGTCATTGCCGACATCATGGAGACAACGACTGGAAATCTGGCAAAGATTGAATTCATTTTCTACGTGCCATGCCGTGATTTGACACGTACACAGTCGACTGATTGGTTTGTATTTCTTGGTTTGGACAAGTTGGGCATCAGTACACCGGAGCAATCTACCTTGCTAAGGTACCTAACAGAGCATTCTGACCAGGTATTGATCGTTATTGATGGCATCGACGAACTTGGCAGTGGTGGGTTTGGCAAAGGATCAGCAGCCCAAGCTGTAATATTGAGGAGCAGCAGCAGTAACCATTCACTACTACCTGATGCTATTGTAGTCGCAACTAGCCGACCGTGTGATGAAGCGTATCACCATATCCAGAATTTCCGCTTACGTTTCCGACTTCTCGGCTTCTCGACAGACCAGCTCTTTGCGTACTGCTCACGACAGCTCGGAGAGGAGGTTGCCAAGAAGTGTATGACAGAGCTCTCACAGCCGCCCAACTGTCTGCTGAAGGAAGCCATTCGACAATCTCCACTCCTATGTGCTCTGCTCGTCCAGCAATATCCCATCAACAACTCTCTACCCTCCAGTGTGACACTTTTCTACGACCACTACTTACGCTCCTCAGTCGCAAAGCTGGAAAAGCGGCGAGGAAGGAAGTTTGGTCAAGTACGGCTTGCACATGACGTCATCAGTCACTGCAGTGGTGGCCGGCACTTCAGTTGTGGTGATCTTGTCAGTATCCCCGTGGTAATAGAACATCATTTGGAGCGCTATGTGAAGGAGACAAGCAACAATGATGAGGAGTGTGATCACCATGCTGTGGAGCTAGTCAAGGCATTGCACAATCTCTACACAATGTGTCTTGCAACATATCAAAGGGGCATGGCTACGTTTACATCCACGCTGTCAACCCTCCACCAGTCCATTTGTCAAGATCTCGGCTTACTGCTCAACCCTGGTATGCATCCGTCGTTCGTCGGTTCCACTCAGACTGTGTCCTTGACTCACTTGACACTGCAAGAGTGGTGTGCATCGAGATGCATCATTTCTTCTGACTCGTGCGTAGACATCATCCGCAGCTGCATCAACACTGTCGGCACAGACTTGAACACACTTGTCTTCTGGCAGTTTGTCTTTGGAGCACTGAAGCCAGACCTTCTTTGTCCATCATTGCCGGCTCTACAGTCTGAAAACAGCATCAGTGATCATACTGTCAGGAGCAAGAAGAAGATGCTTCTGTTCATGATGAGATGTTTGATGGAAAACCGCATTTCACTCCAACATACCCACACTCAGGGAAATCCCAATCAGGACACTGACATAATCACCCGTAGCTGCTATGCTATGTCAGCCAACCTCCTGGCCAGTGACGGAATTGATGTTAGTGGAATCCACCTTGAAGTTGTTGATGTGATGGCTTTACATACTGTTTTGGAGCTTGTAGACCATGTAAAGTCTCTGGATCTCGACGGTTGTAATCTGTCAAGTGCCAGTGTCATTTTGCTGTCTGATCAACTGGATAAATGCGTCAAGGTGACTTTGTTTGGTGCCAATATCACTGCAGCACCATTGGCAAGCATATCAAGCACACTGTCTAGATCAACACGGCGTACCCTCCAGGTTCTTGACATTAGCAACACAAGGTTGACCAGTGGATCTGCAGATGGAGCAGCACTTGCTGGATGTGTAAAACACCCAAGTCTAACGGACCTGAATGCACACTATACAGTACTTGGCAATGATGGTCTGGCAGCATTTGTGAGCAATTTGGCTCCGTGTAACCATCTCACACATCTATCACTGGCATGGTGTAGACTGGATAGTGGATGTGGATCTGACCTGGCAACACTGGTCACACAGTTACCACGCCTTTACAGTCTATGGCTGGGTGACAACTCACTCTGCAACAGTGACGTGTCATGTGTACTATCCAGTCTCCATTCTCATGATACCATACAGCATCTTCTCTTTGACAACAACGAACTGACTGATGAGCTAGCCGCTAGTGTGGTTGACTTTCTGCAAGCTCGTCGCGGTCGTGAGCACACTGGGAGTGTCAGCACAACACTACCACCATGCAGGGTTTATCTGAGCGGCACTGGTGTAACAATCCGTCTTCTACAGGAAGTGGCTACGTCCAGTCAATGTGGTGGTGACGTAATCGACATTGGCAGCTGCTTTGCTACTGGTACTTCAGTACGGATTATGTCAATTGATCGTCTGGTCAGTGTACATGGTGGTCGCCTACACTGTACGGTTGATGACTCCATGATGTCATCACTTGGTCAGAACCTTGCAACCAACACTGACCTAGACCTACTGGACATAGCACTGTGTAACATCACCGATGCTGGAGCAACTGCTCTGGCAACATCTGGCCTTGCTCACAACACAGTGCTGAAATACCTTGATCTGTCCCAGAATAGGATACAGCTATCTGGTGTTGTGAGTATACTACAAGCAGTGACATCACCACAGTCACATGTCAGTGCATTGGATCTGGAGGACAACCCAGTGTTTCATGATATACAGCCCAGTCATGCTGATTGCAGACTGCTATGCCAGCTTCTCTCTGGATTCCACCGGCTGCGCTTCATTTCATTTGCCAAGACGGGTATGAGTGATGAAGTGGGTACACGTATCCTACACTCTCTCCATCACCATACACGTGTTGAATGGATGTCTATGTCAGGCAATAAGATTGATGATGCCACAGTGCATGCCCTGGTGGATATGATGAGGAAGAACACAAGCTTGAGATTGATCAGCCTCGTGTACTGCAAGATCACCGATGATGGCATTCAAGCTATGCTGCAGTCATCAGGCATCATGAGGATGGAGGGTGTACACTTGTACGGGAACCCATGCTCTATGGACAAGCTTCGACCTCCATTGTACAATTCCTTCCTACAGTATAGCGAGTCTACTGTCCTGGAGTTCATCTCGGATTGATTGCAGGAAGACGTTGCACAACATCAGCATATTCCCAGGTATGTGTTGTACAGTAGTAGATGTACAGTGTTGATCAGTGTATGAAATACGGGTACACCTGTTTGTTGATGAATAATGATGATCAGACAGACACTACACTAGTCACCCTAGCCAGACTCTCAATCTACAGATGTGTGTACTTCACCAGTACCATAAAGTCTGCAGCAAAACGCCGTCCACCTCAGCTGGTCGTGACTGTCCCTGCACGATTTACAAGCTGGCAAAATTGTACAGACATCCTGTTAGTGTTATGGTGTCATATCGGAAGACGTGTCTTCTTCAAGCTATTGAATTGTCAGCATGTGAAGGAGCGTTCCTTTGCAGTTGATTTCTTGATGTGTCAAAATGCAGTTTTAGCTTTTAAACCAGGCCCACGGGTACACACGCAGGTCTGCGGGCATACCTCTGCATACGCACAGGCGCAATGGCATGCACACGCACACACACACACACACAAACATTCATGTACACAAACATAATTGCAGACACTCCTACGTCCCGTCTGTGCGTACAACGGCGTACTCACGCACGCACTCACAAGCAATCAACACATAGGTTTGGGGTTGCCATGACTTCATTTTGATTAAAAAAATTAATAATTATAATAGTATGTGATGATAGACCAGTTCCAAGACAGCAAACGATAATATTTATGTCATATCATCACATTCGGTCGTCAGTAATTCACACTGCCCACCGGGAGCAGACGCACAAATGGCCCACCATCATATTGTATGTGTGTGGTGTGACGCCTCATGCCAGGCAGTTGTGTGAGTTCTTGGCCACCGAGGGCTAGCCTGCAGCTGCCCACCGTGGGCCGGTGACACGAGCGGCTAGAGAGGTCAACAGCCAAGCCACTGAGGGCTAAGTAATCCTGCCCGCCGTGGACCGTTAGCATACTGCCCATCGAGGGCGCACAAATGGCCGACATGGCCAGAATCCTGCCCGCTGCGGACGCATGAACGGCCGCCCGGGCCAACAGCTTACGTATCGAAGGTTAAAGCATACAGCCCAACTGAGGGCGCGAAGAAGCGTATAGCCCAACCGAGGGCGCATGATTATAGCCCGATCGAGAGCGCATGGTTATAGCCCGACCGAGAGCGCATGATTATAGCCCGACCGCAAGAATAAGCGTATAGCCCAACCGAGTGCGCACAAACGGCCGCCGAGGCCAGAAACCTGCCTACTGAAGGCTAAAGCATACCGCCCAACCGAGGGTGCACAACGGCCGTCAAGGCCAATAGCCTGCCCCCGAGGGCTACAGCAAACTTCCCGCCAAAGGATAAAGCGTTGTACCAACCGAGGGTCAAAGAATGCTGCCCACCGTGGGCCGATTATATACTGCCCACCGAGGGCTCAATCATACTGCCTAATGAGCAAACGAACAGCCACCGAGGCCGACAACCTGCCTGCCAAGGGCAAAAGCATACTGCCCGCTAGGGCGGACCTCATACTGCCCATTGAGGGCAAACAAACGACCACCGACGCCAAGAACTCACACAACTGCCTGGCATGAGGCGTCACACCACACACATACAATATGTGGTGGTGGGCCATTCGTGCGTCTGCCCCGGTGGGCAGTGCGAATTACTGACGACCGAATGTGATGATATGACGCAAATATTATCGTTTGCTTTCTTGGAACTGGTCTATCATCACTTTGCTGAAGTAATCAAAATGAAGTCATGGCAACTCCAACTCCCATGTGCTGATTGCTTGTGAGTGTGTGCGTGAGTACGTCATTGTACGCACAGACGGGGCGTTGGAGTGTCTGCAATTATGTTTGTGTACATTAATGTGTGTGTGTGTGCGTGTGCATGCGCTTGCGCATGTGCATATGCAGAGGTATGCCCGGAGACCTGGGTGTTTACGCGTGGGCCTGGGTTAATGGTGGTGTTAGTGGACATCATAGCGTAACTTGTAGTTCCTTGGTCCTTTTTCTTTTCTATTTTCTATATGCAGGTCATTTCTTTGTGTGTTGAATTTGTATACGAGAATGACCGTACTGCCTACGAACTGCCTGTCTTTCCAGAAGGCCAACATTTTTGTGCGATTTGTGTGCATGTGCATGTGTGTGTGTGTGCGTGCGTGTGTGCGTGCATGCATCTTTTTGTGCATCGTGTGTGTGTGTGTGTGTATGTGTGTGCGTGTGCGTGTGCGTGTGCGTGTGTGTGCATGCATGTATAATGTCTTCTTTAAAAACTTTCTATCACTTCCAGCCGTTGCTGAAGGAGTAGGCAAGGACAGAGCTGACGTAATGTTCAAGTTTGATCTACCAACCAACAGTCAATGATTGCACAACTTCCACTGAATGGTGTGTGTGTGTGTGCGTGCGTGCGTGTGTGCATGTGTGTAGGCGTGCAGCACCCATCACACTGAGTATTGAATTCACTTGAGTACAATGTAATTTGTGTGTGTACTGTTTTCAATGATTGTATTGTGTAGCATGCATGACTCTGCTGAAGAAACAGTTCAATGATCAGTTTTCTGGTTATTCTAGGATTTACGGATATAATTCCTCACAGTCAAGTATATACACAAGAATACATGATGTTACTGGTAGTGCAACTGCTGATGTTGCAGACAATACTTCTGTTCATACTGTTGCACACTACGTAGCTCTCCGTCACGATTCTTCTCTTGGTTTTGTTGATGTGGTTATTGTCACCAGCAAGTGCTGAGTACACTGTAAAATAGTCTTATAGATATGTATATACAGTATAATTATACTGATGGTGTTCACTGATCTTCTGCTTCTGCTCTGATAGTCCATTGCTGATGTACGTGTTTGTCAATGTTGACACCAATGCCAGCATTTTAATGAAATACATTATTTATTGCTGGTGGTACGTTTGCTGGTGGTACGCTTGATCAGCTGTAGCCGGCACTCTGCTGCTCCTAATGACTGTGACGAAGAGTTTATCTAGTCTTGGTGTGATGAGACGCGCGGAAACTCCATTGCTCTCAGTCCACACAGCACCGCGGCCATGCTGCATCAGCTCATCACACATGATACAGCTGTAATGTATTTCCTTGATCTCAAGCATTCAGTCACGGTCTGCACTGCACCCCTCGCACCATTCCACGGAGAGGGCATTATTACCCCCACTAGAGGGCACCATTCCAGAGAGGGCAGTATTACCCCCAATAGAGTGCACCATTCCAGAGAAGGCATTATTACCCCTAGTACAGCGCACCATTCCAGAGAGGTCATTATTTTATTACCCCCAGTACACATAGTACATTGCACCATGTAACTTTGCGGATATCTACTGCATGTAGATGATGTCAAACTTACACTGTACTGTTGGGTTAGAAAGAACTGGGGGGTCAGCCTGGTAGTAGCCTAGAGCATTCCTATTTTCATGTACTATGGTTTATGCACAGTTGAGTTACTGTCTATACATTGGTATGCTGTGCCAGGGTGAAATTCCAGCCTGCATGTCCGTTTTTCACCTAACCCAACCGTTCTTCAGCACCCCACAGTACAGCTGTGTGTACTCTTGATGATGTAACCATGCACTGGTCATGTGACTATAGATATTCAGACAGACCGTACACATATACACACACGAGTGCAGTGTAGCTGTCTGCACTCTTGATGATGTAACCATGCACTGGTCATGTGACTATAGATATTCAGACAGACCGTACACATGTACACACACGAGTGCAGTATAGCTGGCTCAAACGTGCAGCGACGTACAAAACAACAGTAAATAGATGGTAGAGTGTTGATTGCTGTTGCAGGCAAGAACAAAAAGGATAGATTCAATAGATTGGATAGCTTTCAGTATGACAGCAGGCAAGCCGGGGTGACGGGGAAATCACTGATCACGGTAAACTCACGTCATCTCAATAAAAATGATACGTAAACGGCGGCGGAGGCAGCAGGCGATGGAAAGTAACCCGGTACATGATTCACTACGTGTACTATGCTGAAGATGCTGAGAACAAAAACACACAACACACGCAAACCACACCACGATGGTGTGTGCAGAGCAGTAAAACTGAACATGGGAGGGAGATAAAGTGTGTACTGTGTTGCCATGGTACCCACTGCTGCTGCAGCTGTACATACAGATATTAGAGGTATGTAAACAGGAGAATGACGTCATGTCTGCTGCTAGTAATACTATTAGTCTTGTAGTAATGATGAGCTTACTTGCTTACAATAGGTCAGGAATACTAACACATATTCATATGATAACTTCACCATTGCCAGCCACTGGCTATGTAACTCTGTAGTTGTTGCTGTGTTGTATGGGCAGAGCACAAATACTTCACACTTACATTGATATGCAGAGTATCATCTTTGATCACCCATACAACCACGGCTACATAAGCTACCAGACACTGAGATCACGGGCCGAATGCTTCATGACGTGCATCTTCCTTGAACCTGTTGCAAAAGGCACATACATAGAACACAATGACATCCACTTGGATCATTGTTTCCACAGGCCAATCACTACAGAACACAGAAATGAAACTGTCGGCTAAACCAAGAAAACACAAAAACCACCAAGGAACTACAAGTTACGCAATAAAGTCCACTAACACCATCAGTTACAGGGGCGTCTGAAGGTATTATAGTGTGGTAAGGTCAGTCATCTGAAGTACAAGTTACTCGTGGGGGAGGGGTGGCTGAGTCGAAATTCTGGAAATTTAGAGTCCAAATCAGTTTATTTTATTGGTTCACGGGGTGGTACCTGGGGGCAAAAAGTGATACGGTCAATAGCGTTGTGACCGTAGCGTGTCCAACACCCCTGTGTCACATGACAATCAACTTATGCGATAACATTGCACGGCACTGACCGACGGTACTGACCTTCTACAACTAACTGGCTATCACCTCTAGCTCTAGCAAGTCTTGGATGCGCACTCCAACAGCATTCCAACTTGGAATGTTCTTAGTTATATGATAACATAGGAGGGGAAGGTGAGCACAACCAAGACAAGCACAAGCTGAAAGTCTTAGCTGTGAAGGCCGATGTACATGCATGTCCATGACGATACTGGCAAGACCATTGGACAGTACGGTCAAACCAAGATTCAAGGACGCATAGCAACATAGCACACAACTTGTCTGGCTCTAAAGATTCAACATGCATGAGCTGATTGTCAAGTAACTGGTGGTGTTAGTGGACATTATAGCGTAACTTGTTGTTCCTACACAATAACCAACAAGGCGTCGCAACCCATACCCGCTGAGCAATGACACAAATTCCACTAACAAGGCTAAGAGAAATTTATATTTTAGAATACAAGTCATGCAGTACCGTATTTTCCGGAGCATAAGCCGCACCCCCTCCCCCTCCCCCCCCCCACATTTTTTCGCCACGAAATACAGACATCTATTTGACGATCACTGTTATTTTGGTCATTGGAATATAAAATAGAGGTTGTGACTTCGGCGATGATTTTGTTTAGGAATGGGTTTGCTCCCACACTGGAGCTCGCGCTATTTCGCCGACGACTTGACACTTGACTGACTCACGACTGCCATCCAGAGAACACGAGAAGTCCATTCTCTGGATGGCAGTCGTGAGTCAGTCAAGTGTCAAGTCGTCGACGGAATAGCGGGAACTCCAGTGTGGGAGCAAACCCATTCCTAAACATTGGAACATAAGCCATTCTTTTGGGTGAATTTTGAGTGTTCAAAGTGTGGCGTTGTCTCCAAAAAAGACGGTACGTAATTCCAATACCATCGACATGACGGAAACCTCGTGCCCATGCACGGTCACTTTGTCTGGCCAACTCAACCACACACGAGAGTGTATGCATGACTACACACACACACACATCCTTGAACCTTGAACTTGCCCATTGCCAGAGGCAATGATAGAGAAAGGACTAATATGCCAGCAACCGGCAGAAAGGTTCGTGGCACACAATACACACACACACACACATACTGTACACACACACACTCACACATACACACACACATACTGTACACACACACACACATACACACACACACACATATGCTGTACACACACACACCTTGACTTTGCCCATTGCGTAGCAATGATAGCGCATAGTTATTTCTCCAGTCCACAACAGAACGACTGATGGTGTTTCAGGTGGCCGCTTCGACGGAACATGCGGCCGCAGGCGCAACCGTAGCCAGCAGCAGAAGGGTGCCTTGGGTGGTCGACGGGCAATCTTACGCCACTCCGGACTGTTCTGGGCTGCACCGTACCATCCACATGTTGGTACCGGTGGCTCAACCGACAAACCGTCATCCATAATGACGTCCCTCCACCTCTTGCCTGGACCATGCGCGGGACGCGGGGCAGGCAGTTCACCGAAGAGAACACACTTGGGCAACCGGTCATCTTCCATCCGTGTCACGTGTCCAAGCCAGCGCAAACGCCGCTCCCGTACGATGTGACCAATGTCCTCAGGCACTCCAAGGGTCTTTGGAAGGGCTATGGACGCAAGCACCCACACACACACACACATACACAAACACACACACACACACACACACACACACACACTTGTACTTGTTGCTCACTGCCAAAACTGGGTCACGTGGGTCTCCCCGGGAGAGGGGAGAGAGACTCAAAAGGAATCTTGGAAAGATGACTCTATTGGCTATTGAACCGCCCAATGGCTGAAATCCCCTGAAATCCCCAAAACTCTGGGTGGACTTGAAAATGATCCCACTTATGGGCTCACCACACCTCAGTAAGTGGGCGAGGACAAGTTGCAGAAAAAGGATTGACGGAATCAGGGTATCCGTCCCGGGATCCAACTGCAGTTACCCCTACCCCCAGTGAAGGTAATACTTGCTACTAGTGTGGGTGGCTAAATCAGAGTGGATCTGATATAAGCTTCACTAGCACCATTGATTACACAAGAGTTAATCTAGCCAGAAGCAGTCCATGGTTAACAGGTATGTATACTTCAAAGAGAATGTATATGAACCCTGGAACCAACAAAGGTGGCAGGTACAACATTACACCTTCAAGCAACGGAGCCCATTGGCAACAGACCCAACACAATCAGGCATAAGTGTACCTACCAACCGAACTAGCTGGCACTAGTCTTGAGTTGTCGTTGTCCTGTTCTCCTTCTTGTCTACACTCTTGTACTTGCATAATTCAATACTATAAAACTCTTGTGTTTTGATGTGAGGGGACTTCATTAGCCGGGAGCAGCTAACACTGGTGGTAGCGGTGGGATTCGAACCCACACCTCCGGGGAGACTGGAGTGCCCACATACACACAAACACACACACACACACACACACACACACACACATACACCAGGTAATCGGAGCGTGTGGAGTGCCACTAACTGGAAAAATGAAGACGGAATACTAATCAGGATGTTACATGTATGTTTGAGTGAAACTTTTATTTTATCTTGTTTCAAATTTCTTCCACACAATCAACTTACACGACATGTACTTACTTCCCATCATCTCAGTTTTCTTTTCTATCCATCCATCTGCACTCCATATCACTCCGTATCACTGTTGTAGAAATATTCCTCCAGGTGTGTACTAGTCTCCACAGCCATGTGATGACACTTTGGGACATGTCCCTAACACCATAGCACACTCCAGTTGGTAGTTTTACATTTGCCCAGATTATCTGTGACCACAACACGAAATGCATAGCGGCAATCCATGGATGAAGTGTTCATTGAAGAGAGAGAGAGGGAGTTTGTAAATACACGTGTCTTTCCACTTTTTCAGCAGCTTACCGTCTTGAGCTCACATCCTATACGAGATCTCTCATGCTCGCTTGCACCTTGGCTCTGTTGACTTTGGATGCGACATCGCAGAAAACATTCTACACTACAAGAGCTGCTAATGCAGAGCGTTTTTACACGCTCGATCCCGGCGCTCCGCCTCGTTGCGCCGCTGGTGACACTGACCACGGTCACAAGAGATGTCTCAGTTAGGTAACGAGCACCACAACACTGTCGAGATCAATGAGAAAGAGAAAACACTGAAAAGAAGAAAAGAAGAATCAAAGTCAAGTACATCTGATCTATGCGACTTGCATGTGTTGCCACTGGCAACTGGTTCTGTGGAGAGGACGCAACGATTTCTTTTGCGATTTTTAGTGCAGTGCGCATGTACATGTACCGTTGCTATGCGCATCGAAGGAACCGTGACCATGGTGACGTCGGACGTACTGTATTTTTCCGGGGCGCTTGATATTCAAGCGATGCCAACGCGAATCCCGCGAATTTTTTTTTTTTTTTTTTGATCTCCAGCACGGACCACTTGGACTGAGTCTGTCGGTGCCCGGCGGTGGATTCACCATGTTTCGTTGAGTCAGTGTTGTCACGGACGTGAAGCCTTTGGGCCAGTTTGGCTTTGGCTTTGGAGCTGGTCCGAGATAGTTTTTTTTAGTTTTCTGTCTTGGATTCCTGTCTAACTGATAAGAGTGGTACTGGTAGTCGTCGGTCTGCAGGCCCCCGCAGAGTTAGGAACTCATTTCGTTGCACGCTAGCTCATTGACTTCTAGAACCAGTTGAACAATCGCCAAGTAGAAGCCCAGCCACTGTTTGAAACTTTGAACGCGTACTTTGTAAGTGTAACTAACGTTCCTTGCGCAGACCATCGCTCACCAATACTTCAGGCATTAGTCCGACTGTCCGTATACAAGTTGAGCGGACACTGCGAGTCTTTTGGACAGTGCTAGCGGATCAAATCGAACTAACTACCTGGAATGAAGTTTAGTCTTGTACATGTCCTGGAGTAGATTCTAGACTCGTTGTTCTTCCTCCACACGCTGTCAAAGTTGATTACCTGTAGCTGTATCAGTATACTGCAGTGTTGAGTGGAGACGAGTGTGAAGGTTAGTACCTGGAGCCGGGGACCGACTCATCCATGCAGTGGCGTATGAAGATGTTTTGGTTTGGGGGGCTGACTTGCTGGCAATGACCTTGATGTATGTTGGGCTATGCTAGTACCTATTGTGCGTATGTACCTGTGTACCGGTAATCCTTGTACGGAGATTTGTATGCTTGTGTAAAAGTATGTGACAACACATCATGATATAGGTGCTGCACTACACTGGACATGTACATAATATGACTGTGTGTGGAGCAATCGTGAAAACCGAGTACTGCACTACTACTGGAATCTGGACAAGAATAATGAAAATGCTGTACATGTAGATGTATATGTATGTTGAACACCAGGGATTGCACACAGCCACCACTGGATATGTAGCTCTGACTGACAGCCTGGCCAAAGTCCAAAGGGAAATTTACCGGAAAGCGAAATACCGGTACATCTGTAATGGTGAAAGAGAGTCGACCGTAAAGCAAAACTTGCTGGCAAAGGCAGAGAGATACTTGTAAGCTTATGTTCAAGACTTTCCTGATTTTGGCTATTGCAAACAAGAACCTCGGACTCTTGAAGGAATCTTCTCCTGTCAGTGATAAGAAGTATTGCAATGTAGTATGTTCCACTGATAACGGATTTTCCACAATGACTAATGTGACCCTGGTGAAATATTTAGGAGGTAATTGAATTATGGCTGCAAGCCTTGATCGGGCTCAGTTTCTAATGAAAATGTTGAAATTTATGACCAGCGCCCAAGAGTTTGGTGGTCGTATCTTGCAATCTTCGCTCTCCGAGAACTACTGTGCTTATAAACAGTCAGTCACGAAATTTTTTTCTGGAAAGTGACTTTCTTCAGAACGCTGTGGTATAGCAATGAGAAGCACTGACTCCGACTAAAGGAAAGTACTCTTGCCTTTCCGATTTTGAAGAAAACTGCCCATGAAAAACAACGCTTCATTAGCTGCTACGATGCAAAAACAACCAAGGGATGATCTAGTGAGTGTGCTTCACGCCGGTGACACGCACATTCCTTTAGATCTGAAAAAGTGGAGACTTATGACTGTAGTGATGTCACTTCTCTGCGGTTGACGTCACAGTATAAGAATTAGCAGAGAAGTAGTGTTCTCTGTCCTCCCAGGAACGGGTATGAGGGAGCACGGTGTGGGTTAAAAGGAGGTGACGAGTGCAGGGTCGGCCTCTTTTGTCTTTGTGCGGAGAGTTGAGTGAGAGTGCCCACCCACCCACCCCAGTAATCATCATGTAACTTCAGACTATGTACCATCGCTTTTATTCTTCTAGAGTTGTGTGGATGCATCATGGTCTAATGTGTTGGGAGTTTTTTGTTGGACTAAGCAATGGTTTTGTATAGTCATGACCACGGAACTGTGTGCAAAGACGATAAGTTGGGGCGATGTGCTGTGGTGGCCCCCACTGGCAATATGGACGTGTTCAATAGTGGTGTAAACGTATGAGTGAATGTGCGGATGTGTGCAAAACGAGTGGAGTGCAGGGTGGAGAGAGAAATGATTATTTACATACATGTACATGAATGACTGCTGGGTCAGCCCTGACTACAATTGATCTGACTGCATGACCACTGACTGTTCTGCACTGCATGCATGATCCTCACTTGCGCGTTCATCAAACATGCATGAAACATACCAGAAAAAGTACCGAATTCTGCCAATTTTTCTGCCGGCAGAATCCGCCGAACCCTACTTTACGGCCTTTGGCCCACCATCCGCCAAAAGGTAAGGGGGGGGGGGGGAGCGGCTGGTGCCCCCCTTGCCCCCGCCCCGATTCCTACACCACTGACATGATCCGTGGAACATTTGGTTCGAAACACGATTTAACTGGTAAATGATTTGTATTCTCTCTTCCCTTTTCTCAGACTCGACAGCGCACTTGTGAACATCACACAGAGCCCTGACTCTACTTTGTAACATTGCAAGCAGAAAACTGCGGATGAGCAGTGACGGCGAAAAGTCACCAAGTCGTCACCAGTTTCAATCCCGGATCAAGACTCAACACACGCTGGTGTGAGTTAGCGCACCCTTCACTTCAGCTGATCACCGCAGCTTAGCAAAAGCTGACGCCGCAGTTCTGTTGGACCGACAGCAGGGTGGCCGACAAAAGCTACTGGACACTGGCGTACGCATGCACAGTTATTCTTCACTGTTGCCGAGGTGTTGGCTGTACTGCAGAGCAATGGACGTATTTCTGACGCCCAAGTAGACTCTTTCAAATTTGGACTTCACGGAGAATTTCAAGGTTTTAAGGAAACTAGAGGCCACATGCCACCTACTGCTCTTTTCTCTCCGAAACTCAACACTTGCAAGCCAGATATGAAAGAAAGAAAAAATCATCAGTCACACCACCGGGACTCGAACCAGGGACCTTGCTATTCGCGAGCAATGCTCTAACCAACTGAGCTACAGTATGACTCTTATCCACAGTGATGGTAAATCTATCCTTCTTCGATCAATTCATATCTGGCTTGCATCATGCTGGCAACTCACACCAATCAAGAGGGCCCTCGGCCATTCGCTTGATATCATGGGGAGCGCATCAAACTATGTCCACTGCGAGCAAATACAAATTGCAATTTCAAATTTGGACTTCACGGAAAATTTCAAAGTTTTAAGGAAACTAGAGGCCACATGCCACCTACTGCTCTTTTCTCTCCGAAACTCAACACTTGCAAGCCAGATATGAAAGAAAGAAAAAATCATCAGTCACACCACCGGGACTCGAACCAGGGACCTTGCTCAGTTGGTTAGAGCATTGCTCGCGAATAGCAAGGTCCCTGGTTCGAGTCCCGGTGGTGTGACTGATGATTTTTTCTTTCTTTCATATCTGGCTTGCAAGTGTTGAGTTTCGGAGAGAAAAGAGCAGCAAGTAGACTCTGTCAAGCAATTTGTCAAGGACAATCAATTTTAGTCGTACGTTCCTGTTCTGTTTTGCTGATACCCGTACGCTCTGCTGCTGGTGCTGGTTATCTACAGGTTACGTGAGTGATGTCATCACATGTGTTTTTGTATGGAGTGCATGACGTCATCCCATGTGCTTTGTATGGAGGGCATGCTGTGGAAACCAGTGCTGGTTTTGAATTGAGTAGCGAACAGTTTATATTGAGATTTGAACGGCAAACAGTTTGTATTAAGTGGCAAACCGAACAAACAGTGTTACGAAAGTAGTAGCCATGTCACTGTGGCTAAGCAGCAACATCGCACTGCTGTTTCCAAACACAGTGTCCTCCACCTTGTTTCTTGCTGTCAAGCTAACAACAATGACCTGTGTGCGCGTGTGTGTGCGCGCGCACGTGTGCGTGTGTTTGTGTGTGTGCATGTGTGTGTGTATACGTGTCAATAGTAAAACAGAACAAAAAGTAACAAATAGAAAAATATCGGTACATGCCATGATGCCAGTGACCATGGGAACCATTGACACTGCACGTAGATCTACTGTGACAGACGCTGTGACAGGCACTGAAGTCAAGAGACTTGTTTATGGTGAAAATACACATATGAAGAATAATTCTACAATCATCGTGCTCATGTAGATGTACATGTACCTCAGTGACAATACCTGTATGCCTCTCTACGTCTACAGCTAGACGTCATTGTTGTTAGCTCTTGACAGCATGAAACAAGGTGGAGGACACTGTGTTCAGAAACCAGTGACCTTACTACAATCATCCACGGTTGGCAGAGCCCCGGTCCGTTGGAACCATCTGAACCATAAATTGCATAATGGGTGTTGATCCCAGTTCTGACTAGGCGCCGGCGGATTATGCTGGCAGAAAAATGGGCAGAATTCGCTACTTTTTCTGGTAAGTTTCATGCATGTTAGGTATGTGGATAAAGAAATGGAGCAGAATTCGAGGAATTGCCCGCCATTATAGGCGATTCACACGACAGGCAAATCCACGTTTACAGGAAAGTCACCATGGAGATATTCCTGCGGGTGACCAAAATTTGCCCGCGGGAATCAAAAGTGTCCATGGCCTTTTTGCCCGCGGATGCACTCATCTGCGGGCACTTTTACAGTTATGAGGCTGTGAGGTCGTACTATCGTACGGTAGTCTTGAACCCTGGTTGTTTGGCCTTTGTCTTTGGGAACTCATTCCAAATCACCACAGTAACGCCGTATACTCACCGGATACTCGCGGGAGCTCTGGCCGCCACCCGCGGCCGTGTGAACTGCAGCCTCACGTTTCACTTCCTGCGGGCACCTAACAAACGTGGATTTGCCTGTTGTGTGAATCGCCTATTAAAGAGGAAGTTAAGGCAAAAATCAAAATTTCACCAGTTGTAGTCTTCGGGTTGCTGAGTCGAATGGTCTTGGTCCGAGAAAGCTGAGACGTTCCCTTCCTACTTGAATCCCAATCGAACTCGCGCACTTCCACCGAAACAGGGTGACTGCGCCCTACTGGATGGAGATTTGTATGCCAAATGTCACTAAAAGCGCCATTTCGTTCTTATAAAAGCAGGGATGACCGCGATTGGCCCATATGTTGTAGTCTTTTGGACGCTGAGTCGACTGGTTTTGGTCCGAAAAGGCTACGATGCAGCGTTCCTCCTTTATTCCCAATCGAGCATGGTTGAACAAGCGGTCACGTGCTGCTGCGTACACCAGTCACCTGGTCACCATGCCTGCAGGGTACAACTTACTAGCCTGTTTGACCTTTTTTGGGTGCAGTCCTGTCACTCGAGTTGAACTCGAGTTGAACCATGATGTGAAAGTTGTCGCCTGCTGGCGTGGTGACCAGGTGATTTGGGCACCCAGGAGCACGTAACCGCTTGTTCAACCAGGTTCGATTGGGAATAAAGGAGGAACGCTGCATCGCAGCCTTTTCGGACCAAAACCAGTCGACTCAGCGTCCAAAAGACTACAACATATGGGCCAATCGCGGTCATCCCTGCTTTTATAAGAACGAAATGGCGCTTTTAGTGACATTTGGCATACAAATCTCCATCCAGTAGGGCGCAGTCACCCTGTTTCGGTGGAAGTGCGCGAGTTCGATTGGGATTCAAGTAGGAAGGGAACGTCTCAGCTTTCTCGGACCAAGACCATTCGACTCAGCAACCCGAAGACTACAACTGGTGAAATTTTGATTTTTGCCTTAACTTCCCCTTTAAGGTTTGTATGGTTCTGCCAATTTCACTGCTTTTCAAGCGGAATCTGCCACCTTTTCGATCAGAATCCGCCGGTCCCTAGTTCTGACCCTCATTATGCTAGGGGAGTTTAGAGTTACACATGGGACAATGTCATGTAACTCTTGGGTTACCATGGTTACCGGTATGTGTTCTGAGGGTGTAGTCGGAGGCGTCTTTATATACAAGTATAAAATGTTTAGTTATGCCTTATGATAAGACTAAGATGGTATAAACTAACGGACTAAGACTAAGTCATGTAGCATAGTGTAGGCCGGATGTTTATTTATTTATTTTATTTATTTATTTCTGCACCTCGTGGCATGTTAAGACAGCCAATTGAATTGAAGAGAGGGTGAGACCAACCACGGAAGAAGAGAAAAAAAGAAAATGAAGAGCACGTACACAAAGTGGGAAGGGATTAGCAACTTAGAAAGCAATGGGATGCTCAGCGAGCTATGCAGCGGAAGTGGTGACTGTGACTTTGTTTACTGAGAGATACTGAAGTGCTTTCTGACGAGGGTACGGAATTTGGGCATATCTGGAGCTTGTCTAACACTGGGAGGCAGTTGGAGCCACGTGGAGTAGGAGGAAAAGAAAGGGGAATTTACGAATAGGGTAGACCTAGCTAGGGGGAGACGAACGCAGCTTCGGGTGGTGCCACCTGAATTGAACCAATTAAGGGACTGTAAATGAGCAGGGTGCTGGTCAAGAAAAATTGAATGTGCCAGGGTGCACTTGGAAGCATCAAGGTAATGTTGTAGAGTGGTAGTGGATGCAGCAGCATACAAGTCTAGATTTGTGATAATTATAACGATCAGTACGAAATATGATGCGCAGTATACGGCGATGGAGAACTTCTAATTTACCTATGTGGGTTTTGTTAATGGTGGACCAGGCAGGGAAGCCGTACGTGAAGAGGGGAAGAATGTATGATTTATAAAAAAATTATCCGGCAATTTTGGGGCAAATGGGACAAGTGACTTGACATTATGCCGACAGATCGGCATACTTTGGACGACACATGATCAGCATGGTGAGACCAGGAGAGGGCGGAATCTATGACAATGCCAAGGTGTTTATGGTGGGGCGCTACAAAGATAGGGTGACCGGGATCATCGGGAAAGTGGAAGATGGGCACTGGATCTGTGGGAGGGGGAAAAAGGAGGAGCTCGGTTTTGGTCACATTTGGCTTAAGGTACCAAGTGCTCATCCAGTGAACAATGTCGTTGATACAGGTCTGAACTTTGGGGTACAGGGTGGCGTGAGATGGGGAGGAAGCAAGGACAGTGGTATCATCTGCAAACAAAGAAATATTGGGAATTGAATAGGGGAGGTCATTAACGTATGTGAGGAAGAGCAGGGGACCTAAAATGGAGCCCTGGGGCACTCCGGATGTCACAGACTCGGGGTCAGATAAGGTTCCATTTACTGTGACGCACTGATTTCGGTCCAAGAGGTAGCTAGTTATCCAGGCGAGTAGGGAGCCGGAGACACCATGGGCACAAAGTTTGGCGATCAGGCCCTTGTGCCACACGGTGTCGAAGGCCTTGGAGAGGTCGAAAAAACAGATGCAGGAGACCTGCCGCTGGTCTTTTAGGGAGCAGAGGTCTTGGATTATGCGGGACAATTGCAGGGATGTGTTGTCCTTACGGCGGAAGCCAGATTGTGCGGGGTGAAGAAGAGGGGAGATATGGTAGTACAAGCGGTCGTACACTATTCTCTCTAGCAGTTTGGAGACGCAGGACAGGAGGGAGATTGGTCGGTAATTTTGGCCACGACTGCAGATCTACATGAGTATAATTAATTAATAAATATTATTATACAGAAGCCTTGCTTGATAGTTACATGATGACTCATGAGGTAGGAAGGCGTGAAAGCGTCCTGACCCTGACCCTGGCCTGCTACTGTAAAGTGAGAAACTTTCGCTAGAGATTAAATTTCGCTATTTTCGTGACCATCACACATTCGCAAATACATGTATAAATCGCCGCAAACCTCTCCGTACATTGATCGTAGACAGTACAAGATCCGACTGAAGAGATAGAATCGCAAAAGTTTCTCATTGTGAACCAGCCCAATTTATGAAAACGCTAAATTTGCGCCGCGAAAGTGTGTCGCTTTACAGTACAGTCAGTATCGCCTATAGCGTTGGTGTTTGATTTTGAGCATTTTATCACTATAACTTAATAAGTGATATAATTTACTATGACCGATACTGCATGCACTGTATGCGAGTTGGGTGTCAAACGACTCAGCGCGCCGTGCACATACGCACTACGTACATGTACAAGGTCATGTGGCTGGCTGTAGCTCCTGACACACAAAATCAGGATTTCCTCATGATGGAGGCATATTTTGGCAACTTGTACAAGCAAAACTCACCAAACAACACTCACTGGACAAGTTCTTCACGAAGAAGTAACACCCTGTTCTACTCTGACATCTCTTGATTTCACATCAATCACTATAACCGATGCAAAAAATAGTGTAATAGACGTCTTTTGAAATATGAATTTGATCACTATAGGCGATATATTACTATAGACGATTATTACTATACGCGATAACTGTGTATACTTAGTTATGGCAAATGAAAATGAATTTGAGAAATTGATCACTATATCCGGTATATTACTATAGTCTATAGCCGCCAACCTAGTTATAGGCGATACGGACTGTACTGTACTACTACATGGTTGGGTTGAGCTGAGTGCAACCTCGAGTCCTCGACGACGTCGGCTGGATCGGAGGCTGGAGCCGGTTGTCTGGCGCGGCCGCGGCTTCATCGTTTTTTCCGTGGCGCGTGATCATGGTGATCTCGACCACAGAGGCACAGACTGCTCGCATCACCATGAAGGCATGATCACTGCCATCAGTGCCTGAGCTGATGCTACATGTAGTAGATCTACGTGAAGCATTGGCTTTACCCATTCCCATGCCCATGGGCATGGTCCCTGCCTGGCCTTGGCCTTGGAGTTGGAGCTGGTCCGAGATAGTTTTTTTTTGGTTTTGTGTCTAGTAGTCTACTAGTAGTACTAGTAGTACTAGTAGTAGTAGTAGTAGTAGTAGTACTAGTAGTAGTAGTAGTAGTAGTAGGGTGAGTTATTTGGGTTCCTGTTAGTCCGCTGTAGCTGCTGCATGCAGTCAACCTGAGAGTTAGGAACTCGTTTCGTTGCACCCTATATCAGTATATGGCCTAGCTCAGTAACATCTAGAAACAGAAATAGTTGTACAGTATAGAAGCCCAGCGGCTGAGCCACTGTTTGAAACTTTGAAGGCGTGCTGTGTAAGTGTAGCTAACGTTCCTTGCGAAGACACCATCGCTCACCAATATTTCATTCAGCAATTCGTCCCACCGTCCGAGTCAGTTGAGTGGAAACTTGAGCTAGCGCACCCTTCACTTCAGCTGATCACCGCGGCTTAGCGAAAGCTGACTGAGTTAGCCCCTCTGCCAGCCTCAGTAGCACGGTGAGTTTCAGAGATGCTTCATGTCTCGCTGCTAAAACATGCATGCTGGTTTACTCTACTAGGAGAGTTTCTGGATTCATTCCTAACATATCCAGGGGCGTAGACGTTGGGGGTGGGGGCGAGGGGTGATTTGAGTGCCAGACACTCAAATTTCCGATCTTGATTCGAGAGACAGCATTGTACACTGTCCGTTCATCACACGTGCAACTCTGCAGAACGTACAGTGACTGTTTAGCTGTCCACAATATTCTCAATTGCATCAATTCAATTGCATCCACATTGACTCAATTGCATCCACAAGGCCGTAGATGCATGTAAGCACACAATGCTGCTGTACAGTATAACAGGGTTCTAGCCAGGTCAATATAGTAGGGGGCGGGCAGGGGAAAAAGTTACCCCATGACCCATTTTTTCCATTGTCCAAAATTGTCTTGCCATGCAAAAATGTAACATACAGAGTGAACCCCAACTTCACCCCTCACAAATGTGCCTTTATGAACCCTCTACAGTCCATTCATAAAAAGATGGGTCCTGGCTCTGGCGAGCTCCCGTATTTGGCGATTTTTCGTGATTTCATCGTACACAGTGCAGTGCTGCGAACTTTGAAATTTGAAAATGGGTCCAAAAAGGGTGCCTGAACTGGGGTTCGAACCGCAGAATGCACTGTTGCAAGCGGGGTCAAACGGCCTGGATTTTAATGGCTTTTCCCAATTCAGTGCTTTTGGGGCAAAACCTGGCCGAAATCCTATTCTTGCTATGGCTTGCTTTTTGGACAAAAAAACTTCAGAAACATAATTGGAAGAGGATTCCATATGGGATTGCAGAAACAAATTCTAAAAAAACTCAACGTTTGACCCATTTATGGCCAAAAGCTAGAAGTTCATTTTTTTCTGAATGGACTGTAGTAGTGACTATCGACTGTATTTTCGTTGAATGACGTGAAAAAACACTAAAATCGGAAAATGAGTAGGGGGGGCGGCACTTTTTCACAGGGGGGCGTGCAAACGGAGTAGGGGGGGGGGGGGGGCGCTGCGCCCCCCTACCCCCCTTTGGCTAGAACCCTGGTATAAGTAGTAGTCGACATGCGGTGCCTTCCTGCTGAACATGCACATGCGGCAAGTTGGCAACGACGCATGACCTATCCGCACGGCACAGCGTGAGCTTAGAAAGTAAGAAGACTTACTGCCTAGTAATATCACTATAGCCGGTAATAGTGTACACATAGTGCTATTTGTGTTCCGATATCACTTTAGCCGGTATACATGTACTAGTATCCTTATACCTGGTCACTCGATAGCCGATGCTGACTGTACTAATCTTATCCATATTGCCCGATAGCACACTGCGTCAGATAACTATGCAACAAAAGAGCTTTGGAGCGGATATACACTGAAGCAAAGTAGGTTTCAACAGTACGGCACTAGTCACAATGAGGGGAGTTACGAGGACGGTTGGGACACATAAATGATGATTGTTAGTGATTTATGCATGGTGGAAAATCACCACCAATGGCGATGATATTGCTTTCACAACAATGGCAGTAGAAGCAGTGACACAGCCTTATTGCTCCAAGTAGGATTTAGAAGAGAGATAAAATAAAGAAATAAAAAATACCGGTACATGCCATGATGCCAGTGACCATGGGAACCATTGACACTGCACGTACTGTGACACTATGACACTGTGAGTGTGACAGACACTGAAGTCAAGAGACTGGTTTATGGTGAAAATACACATATGAAGAATAATTCTACAATCATCGTGCTCATGTAGATGTACATGTACCTCAGTGACAATACCTGTATGCCTCTCTACGTCTACAGCTAGACGTCATTGTTGTTAGCTCTTGACAGCATGAAACAAGGTGGAGGACGCTGTGTTCAGAAACAAGGTGGAGGACACTGTGTTCGGAAACAGTGATCTTACTACCCAGGTCCGTTGGGACCATCTGAACCATATGGGTGTTGAACCCGGTTCTGACCCTCATTACTATTAATTACTATTATTATTATTATTAGTGAAGAAATTATTATTACGCACACACTCATGGCCAAGGCCAATCAAGGAGGAGGTGAGGGCGATTATAGCCGGCCATGGCAAAAAAGAAAAAAAGAAAAAAAGAAAAACAAGTCCAAATCATGCTAGGGGAGTTTAGAGCTACACAGGTACAATGTCATAATATTACTACTTGTATAGTATAGTAAACATTTGGGTTACCATGGTTACCGGTACGTGTTCTGAGGGCAGGGTCCAGCGGATAATGCTCCGAAAATGTTCGTATAATGCTAGCCATAATGCTCCAAAAACTGCCTTACAATGCTGATTATAATGCTTCAGCAAGGGATATAATGCTCTTGGTTTGGGACAAAAATGGAAGAAAGCCTGCACATTGTCAAACTTCCAGGAAATTACTAGCCTGTTTGACCTTTTTTGGGTGCACTCCTGTCACTCGAGTTGAACTCGAGTTGAACCTTGGTGTGAAAGTTGTCGCCTGCTGGCGTGGTGACCAGGTGATTTGGCCACCCAGGAGCACGTGACCGCTTGTTCAACCATATTTTCCATTTCCCCGATGATCCTACCCCGATACCTATAACCTCTCGTCACAAGCACCTTGGCGTTACACTTGATAGCAAATTGGACTGGTCCCACCATTTCCGGAATCTGGAAAAGCGGGCAAGCTCAGTCGTCGGTATTCTTTATGGCCATCTCCCCCACATTTCACCAGAATGCCGAAAGACCTTTTATCATACATACGTTTTGCCTATTTTCTTGTATTGCTGTGTGATGTGGTGTGGCGCTGGTAATGGCCTTTTTGCAAAGCTGGAGATTGTGCATCGACGGATTCTCCGGGCAATACTTCGTTTGCCGCCCGAGACCAACATAGCCGTTCTCTATGAAAATTGCTGTACATTTCCTCTGAAACATTACATTGACCGATCCTCCTGCGTATACATTCACATAATCAAACTTATCACTGCCCCTCAGCATGTGCAGCATTCCTTAAACTGGTTCAATGAATCCTCAACAAGCCGGAACTCGCTTCGTTTCCCGATTGCAAGAAACAATTCTATGAGCAAATCGCCTGTATTACCAATTATGGGATTCTCTTCCTCAGCAATTAAAGTCCAGCAACACCCTCAATGCGTTTTTAAGCTTGATAAATATACACGTACGTCGATCTTCATTTACTAATCATTGAATTCAATTCTCTTTGTGTATTACTTCAAGCTCCAAAGTAAATCACATATGCTACCTGTACAATTCATTTGGGTTTTGGATTGATCTTTATAATTGATTTTGGTTTTGGATTGATTTACTTTTATTTCATTTTCATTTTCATTTAACTTGCCATATTTTGCGTGTGCATTTTTGCCTTCTTGTTCTTTTATTCCATGGCTGGTAGCCCTCATTCATAATATTGGTTGACACCATGTCATCCATGAATTGAGAATAATAATAATAATAATAATGTTCGATTGGGAATAAAGGAGGAACGCTGCATCGCAGCCTTTTCGGACCAAAACCAGTCGACTCAGCGTCCAAAAGAGTACAACATATGGACCAATCGCGGTCATCCGTGCTTTTATAAGAACGAAATGGCGCTTTTAGTGACATCTTGCATACAAATCCCCATCTAGTAGGGCGCAATCACCCAGTTTCGGTGGAAGTGCGCGAGTTCGATTGGGATTCAAGTAGGAAGGGAGCGTCTCAGCTTTCTCGGACCAAGACCATTCGACTCAGCACCCCGAAGACTACAACTGGTGAAATTTTGATTTTTGCCTTAACTTCCCCTTTACTAGTGCAATTAGGAGTATAATCGATGCAGACATGGCCAGACAACAACGAGTTCATGGAATTTTTAAGGATTTTTATGTTATTCAAAATCGATTTTCGTGTTCCGCTCATCAGTGAATAGTATCGGAACTGAGGGTACTGTGTACAACAATAGAACATTTTATAACAGCATAATTAATTAAAAGTGTGATGTAGTCGCGCTAAAGTTGTTCTCGTAGCTGGTTATCAGATGTAAATGTTGTGTCATGTTGCACTGTATCACCTCTTGCTTTGTGGCTGCACTCAGTTATATACGTTAGCACTATGTTTGACACCTATTATGTAATGCTGTAGCACTTCCTTTGTTGTTCACACTTTTAATTAATTATGCTGTTATAAAATGTTCTATTGTTGTACACAGTACCCTCAGTTCCGATACTATTCACTGATGAGCGGAACACGAAAATCGATTTTGAATAACATAAAAATCCTTAAAAATTCCATGAACTCGTTGTTGTCTGGCCATGTCTGCATCGATTATACTCCTAATTGCACTAATAAAATTGCTTTCCCCTTTACGTTATGCCTTTTAAAAGATGGTACGTCATGTAGCATAGCATAGGCCTGACGATCAGGGACTAGTCGTCATATACCGTATTTTCCCCATTAAACGTACACGTCTCCATTACTAGTACGTCCTCTATTGTAGTACATGTTGGGTGTGGATCGAAAATATAAAAGGACACGTCTCTAATAATAGTACATGCCGGAATGATATGATGGGCATTAGTGGGGTACAGATACCAGGGTCCACCTTACTTCGTTTTTCTTACCCGTTCATCGTCATTCTGTGTGTCTTTGTACACTGATTCTTACCATGGTTGGGTGTATTTACAGCCTTACAGCATCATTACCACGGGTTGTTTGCCACTCAACCCAGGTAATCAATCTTCCCAGAAATAATAAAAGTACACGTCTCCAATACTAGTACAGTCTCCTAGGCTATAGTAGTACAGGTCTGACCACCTTTGAAAAAATATACGCACTTTACATTTATTGGGCAAAATACGGTACTGTCTATAATGGATGTTTTGGCGACGACTGCAGAGTGCAGATCTACATGAGGTAGGAAGGCGTGAAAACGCCCTGACATGACCCTGGATCGGCTGACCTGAGTGCTACTGCAACCTCGATGACGTTGGCTGGAGGCTGGAGACGGCCGTCTGGAGCGGCCGCGGCTTCATCGTTTTTTCCGTTGCGCGTGATCTCGACCACAGACTGCCATGCTTCCCCCCGATCGTCGACAGGCTTGGCCGTAATTGGCCATTCCTAATCATAGTGCCGCTCATGCGGTACCCTAAGCGAATTAGCAATGACACTCTGTATAAGCGCTGCGGAGCTGTCCCCATCAGCGAGATGATCACAAGGCAGCGCTACAGTCTCGCTGGCCATATCTTTCGTTTGGCCCCAACTGCTCCTCCACAGTTGGCAGTGGATATGTATCTTCGCCTGGCCAACGACGAGGGCACTGAACGCTTCAGGGGTCGACCTCGGACGACTTTGGTAACGGTCTTGCAGACGGAACTGTTATCATGGCATGGACTTACCCTCCACCAGCCGCTAGATGTTGACGCAGTCCGCACAATGGCAGCGGACCGACAGGCATGGCGTGGAGCCCGCCCCACCTAACAGGACTGACCAGACATGTTGTATGCATATTCTATTTTATTTTATACTTTGGATGAAGTTTTCCATTAGTTATATTGGTGTTGTTGCTAACGGCTTTTGTTGACGTCACTTCTGTCATTTTATTGTATCGTATTACTCTTCAGACATCAATCCTGAATGGCATAAGCGAAAGTGGCACCCCCGCCACCTACGCGGACATGCTTTTAATAATAATAATAGTGCCGCTCATGTGACTAACGCGGGACGGGTGGGTCCGACTGGGTCGACCTACGCTACGTGACATGAGCGGCACTATGTAGGATTAGGAATGGCCCGCCAAGCCTGTCGACGATCGCGGGGTAGCATGGCAGTCTGTGTGGTCGAGATCACGCGCCACGGAAAAAATGATGAATACAGACAGTAGGCTAAATGTACGCCATGACATCTAGACTACACGGCCCCGGGCTTCAATCGATTCGTCTCTTGCCTTGGAGCTGGTCCGAGATAGCTTTTTAGTTATCTGTCTTGGTCCGTTCTTGTAATCGACCAGTCCGCTGTACAGTACTCAGTAGATGCTCCCGACCGAGAAGGAGCAAGTATTAGTATTAGTTTGTATTCAACGTTTCAACGGTTTGTCAAGAAGGGAAAATCAAACATAGGCGTAGTTGCCACCGTAAGACTAGGAGACTTAGTAAGAGTACCAGTCGCCCATCTTCAGTCCACCGCAGAATTAGGAACTCATTTCGCTGTATGCTAGGCTAGGCTAGTAGCTCAGACTCAGTGACTTCTACTAGTTCTAGAACCAGTTTGTAGAAGCCCAGCCACTGTTTGAAAACGTCGAAGGCGTGCTCTGTAAGTGTTGCTAACGTTCCTTGCGCAGACACCATCGCTCACCAATACTTCATTCAGCAATCCGTCCGACCGTCCGAGTCAGTTGAGTGGAAACTAGTTACTTGAGCTAGCGCACCCTTCACTTCAGCTGATCACCGCGGCTTAGACTGTGCGGAGCATGTGCATGCGCATTACTCCAATTCGCCACCTCGGCTTAGCGAAACTTTGAAAGCTGACTGATTTCGCCCCTCTGCCAGCGTCAGTAGCACGGTGAGTTTCAGAGATGCTTCATGTCTCACTGCTAAAACATGCATGCTGGTTTACATGGTTTATTCTAGGAGAGTTTCTAGATTCATTCCAAACAAATCCAGGGGAGGGGGTTGGGGATGGGGGGGGGGGGGGGGGGGTGCTTTGGGTGCAAAAGCACTCAACTTTCCGATCTTGGTTGGAGAGACAGCATTGTACACTGTGCGTTCATCACACGTGCAACTCTGCAGAACGTACACACGGGTGTTTCGCAGTGGCCACTCGTCAAGATGGCGGCAAATCCGAGAGTACAAAAATTTCGACTCTGCCTATGTGCGCGGCGGATGCGAATCTCGCACGTGCATGCAAAATCTAGCCTTCTGCAGAGCTGGGTAGAGCAAGTGTGTTGTAGCCAGTGCAGGAACGACGACCTTGGGCCGAGAGAGAATGTGGCTCTTTTCATCCCAACATTTTACTCGCCACGCTCTCCCTCCCAGCTTATTGATACGAGTATGTGCTACCGAGTAGAAGTCTCCATCTTCAGAGTAGGCCTGGCAGAATCGCAAGGTTCAAATACTTGCTCACTTGGTTTTTTTGGTCCTTTGAGGTGTTGATGTGATTGTTGTGTACAACTCGAAGTGACAAACTTGAGACCCCCGCGCCACAAAAAACTAAGGCGCGCCACAAAGTTTCGTTTGGCTGTTCAATGAAAGGACGTATGGAAGCAGGGATAAAAACTATCGTGGCTGCCGGCAAAACTCTTAGTAATGTAATAAACGGGGGTGAGACTTTGGTAATTCCAAGGAGAATGTACGCACGGCCATTCCACAACGAAGACGAACTACGAGCTCAAAAATACGCCGATTTTCAAACAAACGACGCAGGAAAGAAGACATGGCCGCAGTGTTCCCGTGTGGCCTTCAAAACACCTAATTTTACTTCGATAGCGGCTGGTTCAGGGCAAATTCAGGCCCAATTCGACAGCGTCGTACCGCTCAGATTCGCCCAAAACACGAGGAAATGTACGGTAAATACAAATGCGTACGCATTTTGCGTACGGGGACGACTGGCCAGAGTTCATGCACTGCAAACACCCGTGTACAGTGACTGTTTACCTATCCACAATATTTCCAAATGTAGCGTATTTTCAGGAGTATAAGCCACACTTTGAACGCTCAAAATTCACTCAAAAAAGGGAATGCGGCTTGTACTCCGATGATCAAATTAACAGTGATAAAAAGTGTAGATATCTGTATTCCGTGGCAAAAATGGGAGGGGGGGGTCTGGCTTATACTGCAGTGGCGCTTATGCTTCGGATAATAGCGTACTGGTCGGTGTTTTCAAAATGGTCAAGGAAATTTCTGAGAGTGTGTAGACAGTAGGTACAAGTAGGCTAGTACCTGTCTGCAGTGGAGCGGTGTCAATACATGATTATTTTAAATGCTTTGTGACAGGGAGTAGTAAAATAGTAGTATTTTAGTACTCTCTGCTTTGTGCATACTGTTTATCACCACAAGCAGCAACAAAACTGGATTCTCCACAGCACCACAAGATATGTGTTGAGGAACACATCAAGCAAAGCCGTTTGCATCGGCCGGGCAGATCGCCACTGGCACTTGGCCCATATCTCCTAGTGTTGATGTCGCTGATTGCTGGTGATGGTTTAATATAGACAAGAGGGGATACGTCTCTGAACTAAATGAGCGTGTAGCTGTCGCACAGCCCTATAGACTCGTCCTTTGATTACACAAGAAAAAGCCGTGCCGCATAGCAAATTGTTTCGTTGTGTTTTGTAGTTCTGGCTTTTTAGTGTTAGCGTTGGCGGTCGTGTTAAAGAAAAAATAAGTTTCGTTCATGTTTTTCCAAGTGCACTCATATATTAGCGGAAGCGGAGCGTACATGTACAAGTTGAAATGTAATTCACTATTCTTTAGGAAAGGTAGTAAGTCTGATCAACCAGTCAGGTTTCCTGCACTATCTGAGAAGATAAAGAGAAAAAAGAGGGGAGAAATCTGATTTTGGGATCAAAGCAGAGTGTGGTAATTCCAGCAAAAGCAGCATCCAGGATCTGCCTCATTACTAGGAAGCTGAACATTGAAGAGTGATCTTGAATGTCAACTGTGGTGGTTGCTTCTGTTGTTTTGCCTTCATTGACCCGGTACATATCATGGACTATGTGGAAATCTAGCGGCATCCTAGCAGTACTTGAAAGTACAGTCATGTAGTACCATGGCATGGTGTGTGTATGAACACACAGAACACATCTACAATCATGTACTTTTGGGGAAATTTGTGCCCCTCCCCCCTCTCTTGATCATGATCCTGGCTATGCCCCTGAAATCCATATCGCAGTGTGTCCAGTCAGCAGCTGTTTGAGCCAACACCAATAATACGTGGCGGGAGAATTTCTTCTCTTACAAAAAGAAAAGGGATTCCCGGGCCGTCCCGCACCAAAATCGAGCCGAAGTCATTTTTTATAGTACTGATCGTGTGAGTAGATCTGTGACAGGGAGTCACCGTGACAAACCCGGGCTTGTACGACTCCCTGGTGTACGACTGAGGGCCGTTGTTGACCGAAATACCAAAAAATTCTCGACATCGAGTTCTGTATAAGCAAGAGTAAATAGCCCCCGGAGAGTGCAACTCAGATGGGATTCTTTACCAGCCAAGTCAAAACCAGCAAGTTCTTGTGTTTGTAGTACAGGAAGAGATCAGCTATACTGATTGGTGGTTATAAGAATATACCGGCTATAATGTTATCAGCTTCAGAATTCCAAATCTAAAGTATCTTTTCCACTCAAATTCAACGGTGGTTATAGGAGTAATCCGGTCTGTATATGTATATCATGGCTTGTAAGTTATAGGAAAATAGGGACAGTCGTGAATCAGATACATGTACTGCTCTATTACTATGTCAGTGTGAGGAGAATTAGAGGGAGAATGTCACCTGTCCGCCATGTGTCTCTATCCGTACAAGAGAGCAGACTGAGTATGCACAACTGCACATCACATTGCTCAGCTTTTCTCATCTTTAATTCCAGGTACTGTTTTGTAGAATCTACTAACTTACAAGCTTGAGCAGGCCAATGGGAGTTATAAAATTTGGACTTTGATGTATGTGCATGTGAGTGTGTGTATGTGGGGGGGGGGGGGGGGGGGGATTGGGGATTAGAATGTGCAGATCCTTTGTTTGAAAGACATTCCTGCTCCATTTTTCTTGCTTTCTTCAGATACTAATTTCAGTGCGACGGCCGGCCGTGTGCAAGTACTGCTGGTACTATGGTCTGACCCTAACTGTCAACATTGCTAGCAAAGAACTGACGTGCAGTGAATGAAGCCTGATTGTCAATTCTTGTAAGTTTCAGTCCTGGATCAACAGTTGCTGAACCACAGCACAAACACACAACACAGGCACGGTCAGCAAGCACACCATTCCACTGATCACCAACTAGCGATTACCTTAGCCATCCTCTATGACAGTGAGTTTCAGAACTCTGTGGCATGCTTGCCAGCTAAGTTCATGAGTCAAACAGTTTGCTTGAGATCTAGACTGTAGATGTGTTCAGGCGGTAACTAGATGCTAGTTTAGACCAGAGACAGTTGTTGAAGGGGAAAGGATGTGTTGTACTGCAAGACCGGAGACAATTGGTTGGTATGGCAATGAAGAATTTTCCCTTAAAGGATTAGGTACTGAAGTATTTTTTACAGTGCTATGCAAGATAAAAAGTTTGAACTCTTATCAAGCTGTGCAGGACTTTAAATAGATTCTACAGGCTCAGTTCCTACCAGTGGTGTACCCAGGGGGGGGGGGGGGGGTGCTTTGGGTGCTCAAGTACCCCCTCAAAATGTTCGACATAGGCCAACGTTCATGATGTACCCACAGGGGCGTAGGGAAAGGTCCGGCATCCGCCGATGCTTCGGCAAAAAAAGAAGAAGAAAAAAGGCAACAAGCTCGTTTTCAACCATGCGGTGGGTCAAGTCCTACACAGTACAACCGGCCAGGAAAGGCTTAAACACATGACTCCTGATGTTCCTGAATGTCCACAAGAAACTGCTGGATGTCTAGTGCCTGAAGAGTGAATTTGAATGTGGAAGTGAGCATCAGCTCTCCCAATTCAGACAGTTTTAAAACCTCAAGTCTTTCATGATACCACAGTATTTGTTCATATCAATCCTTTTACAAGTAAAATCGCCCTCTTCATTCAGTAGAGACAGAGTCGAGTGAGCTGTATTCCCGGTGTCAATAGGCGGGCTCACCACCCCTGTATGGCAACTTCCCCATGCCTAACCCCCAACACAAAGTGAATACTAAAGTAGTCATACTGGGTGGAGTTAAAAATTTAAAAAATTGCGACCTGTATGAGCCAAAAATCCGCCGGACCATTTGAAATCTGCTTCCTACACCCCTGGCCCATGCCACTAAAAGTATCATAACTTTGCCACCGTTAGTCTGATTTTTTTGCCTTCCACTCGCTGTCACTAGTTGAGCATATTTAACCATGTTACATGTACTTAAATGTGCCAGGACGGAGGGCTATCCATATCGTCAGGGCCTCGACTTGTCCTATTCCGATTTTCCGGAAACACTCAGATCAGTTGTTCCGAAAAAGCGACCGAAACGATTGTTCGCGAAAGTGTACTAATTTGTTGTTTCGGGCCATTGAAATCCTAAAAATGTTACGGCTTCTAAAAGGGTCGCTGTCCCTTCGACTCCCTGCCATTGAACACCTGCTTCTGATTTCTGCCAACAGAAAAGTGGCAGCCCTCTGCTACTATCCTGTTTGTGAAGCTACCACTGTCCATTACACTTGCTTCCTCTATTACCTGATTCTATTTCTCCATACCAGAAGCAAGAGTAGATAAGCTCGTGGGAGCTTATTTACTCTTGCCAGAAGTTTTAATGGTAGTTTTACCTTCTTGCCCATTCGGTAAGTGAAGTATGTTGTTCCTACACGTAGACTACCTCTAATTCGAATACGGTATAATTCAAACATTCCGTGTAATTCGAATTTTTTCGTCGTACCCGTCTTCTGCAAGTCACTTCAAGTCAATTTTTTTCATGAAAATAAATAAACACAAGCGCAACCTCAAAAGTACAGGAAGAAAAAGAGCAAAAAATGGCTGTGAACACGGTCGAGAGAGCAAAAATGGCTGTGAAAACAGTCTAATACGGAGCCTCGGGAGGGAGTTAAAAAATGCCATGGCTGTGAACACAGTCTATTACTTAAAGTACAGATTTTAATGACTCTGAAAAGAACCTAACCGATACTGCTCATGGCAACCGCACATCGGGCCGAGTCGTTTGCATCTGAGGATACTCAGTGCCGATGGCCTCGCAGACTGGCAACAGCAGCACGGATGAGGGTTAAGCTTCGCTTGCCTCGGATGTACGAGATTGTGGCAGAGTACGGCTCCTGCTTCTTGGCTGAGCTGCTCGCCGCCTTCTGCATGAGTGGGAGGAGCTCAACGGCATACATGGGCATTGCCATCGGGTCTCCCTGGGTGGTGCCCTCCTCAGAAAGAAGACACTCCCCATCGACGAACAACCGTGCGGGATGCCGGTAGGTGTTGGTGACGGCACCCGCAATGGCCGGACAGAGGTGCCGGATGTTGTGCAAGCACACACTGCGGTTCAGCCTGTTGAACGCATTGCTCGCGTCTGCCAGGAGGACTGCTTCGGTCTCTTCCTCGTTCCACAGGTGCCGCATTGCGTGTATTGCTGCTTCCACTCCACATTCTTGGCCGCCACACAGCTGAAGCGACCCGACCGCCTGTTGGATCTGCCCTCCGATGATGGTGAGGATGGCTTTGCCTTCTATCCTTCTGAGGACTTCACATATGCCAATTGGGCGCAGCCCGGACTTCTTATCCAGAGGCACCAAGTGGCATGCTGTGAATGGCTTGAGGGAGATTGGGTTGAAGATTCCGGTGGCGATGCGCTTAGCACAGGTGGCGATGCTATCACATAGCTGGTCCGAGGACGCTCCAAACGAGGTGCACAAACGTTTCCAGCTGGTAGAGTCCATGGCGGATGGGCCCGCTGCTCCATTTGTCCGTAGCACCGATTGCCGAATGATGTCTCTGTTCAGAGCTTCGAACAGCACCGGATGCGGCAGTTCGGGACAGGGGCCGATGATGAGGGCATCTGCATGCATGGGTTCCGCCGGCAGTTGCTTCTCTTTCAGCGTTTGCCTCACGGTTTTACCATCAGTGGAGGAGTCCAGATTTAGCAGCCCACCCGAAGGCGTTGCTGTCAGGGACTGGAGATCTGCACCCAGTTCACCATTTGTGATGAGGGTAGCGAAACTCGCGCATCATCTGGACTTTGGGCCCGTTTCCGGCCACGTTCCTTGGTTAGTTGGCGTTGGATGGTACGTGCCTCCCGGACAAGCTCATCGATGTTTCCCTCGTTCCAAAGCTGCATTCGTCGGTTCAGACATTCCACATGCACCTTGCGTGTCAAGCAGTTGACCGGTTGTTGCAGTAGAAGACTATGGCAGACCAAAATTGCCTTCAAGGCTATGCCTTCTCCCGCTGCGTTTGTTCAGAACGTGTTGAGGTAGCGAGCGCTCAAGTCCCCCACTGACCTGCCTTGTGCACCCGATAGGATGGAGAACAGGTTAGGCCGGAAGTGTACGATTTCCTCGTACGCTGCAGATATGATCTGCCCTGTGTCCTCGGGGCTCAGCTCACTGAGTCTGAGTCGTTGGTCAGCTGGCGGGATTGGCGGTGTTGCAGCCCCCTGCCCACTAGCTGTGCCATGCGAATTTGTGGATTCCGGCTCGCTGTTGCTATTGAGCTGCGAGGAGCTCAGGCTTGCCAGGAGGGCGACCTCTTGTGCAGTTGGTCGTCGGTCTTGCAGTGGAGCATTGGCATAGGCCCCTGTCTACTACTATACACTGTGTGTAAGTTGATAACCTGTATCAGTATAGTAGAGTGTTAAGTAAAGACACATGTAAAGCCATTGCAGTGTAGTTAGTGACTAAGAATGAGCATAGGCTGCTCATCCATGATTCATGATACATTCTCTTCTGAATATTATCAGTACTTTAAAACCTGACTTCTATTCTCAAATTTCCTTCTTTCAGACACCACAACAAACGTGTGGACCTTACACACTGTACCGGCAGATGTAAAGGTTGCGACAGCGTAGCAAGGAAGGAACTGATCACTGCAGTGAATGATGCATTGTCAACTCTTGTATGTTGGAGTGACCTGGATCACTAGCCAAGCTGAGTTTCTGGTAATCCGACACACATAATCCAGCTGTTCAACGCCTAGCAGTTGCTTTCATCTCCCGATGATAGCGGTGAGTTGTATTGTAGAGCCACGACTACCATTGCTAGCTTCTGTATTCCTGGGAAAGTGTTCGATGAAAACTGGGCATACCGGTTTGAAGAAACAACAGCACCAGCACCAGCAGTGGTCTATCTCAATATTCACTTGTGTATTCATGTGTGTGTGTGTGTGTGTGTGTGTGTGTGTGTGTGTGTGTGTGTGTGTGTCAGCTAGTTCGGTTGGTGGGTACACTTATGCCGAATAGTGTTGGGTCTGTTGCCAACGGGCTCGGCTGCTTGAAGGTGTAATGTTGTACCTACCACCTTTGTTGGTTTCAGGGTTCATATACTTCCTCCGTTAACAAAAACTTCGTGATGGAATTTTGAGGGGCTGATTTGGGCACAAACTGCCGTGAAATGAGTCGCAATCACTTTCTTGGCCTTCCCTGGCATGCCATGACAGAGGTACGCTGCAAGGAAAGCGACCTTTCACAACAAGCCGAGCGGAATCGATGGTTGCGCTGTGGAAACATAGGTGATGACAGTCATGGCGAGCGAAACAGAAATACCACTTCTCCGAGGGGATATTGCGCTGCTCGGCCTCTCTACCACTTTAGCACTGAGTATGTTGGAGAGTGATAGAGAGCGATAAAACGGAGCAGCGAGCCCACACAATGAGTGAGTGAACAAGGAGCTGCTTCGATCGCACGGCTCAATGAAAATAATTCTGAATTCAAGTTCTTGTTCAACCTGCGCGAAGCCCAGATTCGAATGCTGATGACCATGCATTCTTTCAGAAGTCTGCAGTCCGATGCGAGTCTCGTGGCTAAAGAAAGTCGACTGGACTTGCTAGCCGCTTTCCGTTCAGTGCCGGTATCCATTAGAGAAAATGGAATCAGTTTGGCTGTGCCTTTATTCCTCGTTTCGCGGAGTTCTGGAGAGCGAAGATGAAACCAGGGAGTCGTAAAATATTTTTCACGACTCCCTGGTGGAAACGAGTAATCGCCATCGCGGCGGATCACGCAGCTTGAAAGCAAACTTACTTGAACGACGGCGACATCAAGCGGAGTGTGATCAAAGAAGCCAAGGCAGGGCTGAAACGAGCTGAACAACGACTCGAGAGGGATGATGACTCGCGTACAGCAGATGACGACTCGCGTGCAGCAGATGACGACAGCGACGCAGGTCAAAATTGAATCGAGCGAAAGCGACGCAAACTGAACTCTCTGCTCATTCCGCCAACAGTTTCTCTTGTAAAGACGCTGTACATAGGCTGAATCACCTTCGTCCAGTAATTTGTAATCGATACAAACTGTTCTTGACCTGTTCTAAGCGTTTTCATATCCATCAAAATCCATCACGAAGTTTTTGTTAACGGAGGAAGTACTTTCTATTTGAAGTATACATACCTGTTAACCATGGACTACTTCTGGCTAGATTAACTCTTGTGTAATCATGGTGCTAGTGAAGCTTATATCAGATCCACTCTGATTTAGCCACCCACACTAGTAACAAGTATTACCTTCACTGAGGGCAGGGGTACCTGCAGTTGGATCCCGGGACGGATACCCTGGTGCCGTTAATCCTTTTTCTGCACCTTGTCCTCACCCACTTACTGAGGTGTGGTGAGCCCATAAGTGGGATCATGTTCAAGTCCACCCAGAGTTTTGGGGATTTCAGGGGGTGTCGGCCGTTGGGCGGTTCAATAGCCAATTGAGCCATCTTTCCAAGATTTTTTTGAGTCTCTCTCCCCTCTCCCGGGGAGACCCACGTGACCAGTTTTGGCAGTGAGCAACAAGTACAAGTGTGTGTGTGTGTGTGTGTGTGTGTGTGTGTGTGTGTGTCCCATATGGTGCAGTGGTATGTGCAGTCGATTTCCAATCGAGAGGTTGCCGGTTCAATTCCCGAAGATTATGGTCGCACACATCTTTCTTCTCTTTCTCATTCTCCTAGCTCTTCTTTCATCCTCCTGGGTGGTTACCAACAGCCAGTGTATGCCGGAGTATGTGGTGTGGCTTGTGTGTGTAAAAAATAATAATAATGAAAAATAGGGATTCCCTGGCCAGAAAAAGCCACTTAACCCTCACACCACAGAAGAGATGAGCCACTGGGCTGCCGCAAGCTTATATTGAACGTGAGCGCGACATGATTATAGTGATCATGATGACGTATAACATAGTTCGCGTGAAATGATCGGACTGGGCCGTCTAAGGCCGCCCATCTGAAACATAGTATGATAGGAACAAATAACGCCGTGTGTCGGCTATGAAAGAGCGTTTGAAAGATGACCCATGGGGTCATGTAACAATCATAAAGGCTGGGTGTACCAGTACATTGCTATGGCAACTGCATGACCACTAAGTACTCGGTAGTACCCACAAGTATATTAAATGTATTGTCTGCGGCAGCCGATGGATGTGCACCATGCGAATTTCGTGCCCATCGGCCGAGCCCGTGTCTCCCCTCTGTCCGGTAGGTGTGGGAGGGTGGGAAACAAAATCGCGTGGCGAGCTCTCACAGCAAAACAGACAACTGGCAAAAAATTCACCAGCCAGCAGTAGATGAGCCGTCTACGGATGCATCCGCCAGACGAAGGGTGGCTCGTGCGGGATGTCGTACGCGAATGCGACTCGAATGCGGAACTCCGCAAGAGTGCGTGCTTGCGCAAGTCGGCTGCGGCGGCACGGCGGAGTGCGTAAGGTCACCTAAATTCATCTAGCGGGAATATTCCCGTGCGGGGGGGGGGGGGGGGGGGCGCGGCCCGTGGCGTGCTGGTTAACTACGGTTTGCGCAACGCAAACCATTTCAATCAGCTGTGTGGTGGATACCAGGCTAAAAATTAGTGGCGGTCAATTATAGTGCGTTTCAAAAGTATAGACCTCTAGGCTTTTTCGAATAATTCAAATTTGGTTTGAGCTTTTTGAGAAATTTCTTTGAAATATTGCTCAGGCAGCTCACGCAATTTTTCTCATGTGAATTTCTAAGCGATTGGATAACAGACGTCCAATTTCGAAAAATTCATGCACAAAGTGATCACAGATTTTATGTGGTATAGATGCTGGCCTAACGGTTTTTTGAAACCAGAGGTCTGGACTTTTGAAACGCACTATAGTGGCGATCATTTCATCAGTCTTGCAAGCTGTTGAATGGTGTAATCCCAGCACAAGTTGCTATGTCCAACAATGTTACATAGCTGTTCGCTATAGTCGCTTTAGCGATGGGCATGTCTGAGGTGAGGTGTGTGTGTGTGTGTGTGTGTTTGTGTGTGTGTGTGTGTGTGTGTGTGTGTGTGTGCGTGTGTGTGTGTGTGTGTGTGTGTGTGTGTGTGATTTCCAATCGAGAGGTTGCGGGTTCGATTCCCGGCGATTATGGTCGCACACGTCTTTCTTCTCTTTCTCAGACTCCTCCCGACTTGTCTTTCATTCTCCTGGGTGGTTACCAACAGCCAGTGCATGCCGGAGTATGTGGTGTGATGTGTGTGCAGAAAAATATGAAAAAGACCAAACGTAGGGAGTCACTGGCCAGAAAAGCCCCTTCATAGCTGTGTGGTGTAGACCAGGCTGAATAGTGGCGGTCAATTCTTCAGCCTTGCAAGCTGTTGAATGGTGCAATTCCAGCACAAGTTGCTATGGCTTCTGCTGTAGCATTGCCATCATCGCCTCCTGCGATGGGCGTCAAAAGCTCAAAGGTCAAAGGATAGTGTGTGTCTGTGTGTGTGTGTGTGTGTGTGTGTGTGTGTGTGTGTGTGTGTGTGTGTGTGTGTGTATCTGTCTGTGTGTGTGTCTGTGTGTGTTTGTGTGTGTGTGTCTGTGTGTGTGTGTGTGTATGCAGAAAACTACACAGACCATGACTGCAGTGAAGAGTGTATGAACCGTGCTACAATAACCAGTTTATCATCGTCCTGAAAGTACTTCAAAATGTCTAACAGTAAGTCAGACCACCAGTCCACCATAATTGAATGTGCAGTATCTTAGCAACAAGCCTTTGGTTACATGTGATTACAAGAGCAAACAAGAAACAAAACTCCTATAGACAACAGACTTGCTGAAGAAAGTAGATACCTTGTAGAGAACCAAACCCATTATGGATTGTTTGTTGCTTACAACCTTTGAGCCGCTGTTTTCCTGCCGACTTGACTTGTCATTTGACTGATTGTGACTGCCGTCCGTATACAAGAAATCCATCAAATGGTTCACTTTGTAAACCTGCAAGAAAACACCTTCTCCCTGCTTAAAGTACAGTTTTACGGGGAGGTAGCTCCACATCAGTGGAGCTTGACTGTGCTAAGGAAGGGTGTGGGGTGCAGGAGGCTACATGATGTTGATGTGTCCAAACATGACCCAGTTGTCATGGTGATTGGTTGTCCAGGATACTGTCTCAAAATTACTAATGATTATCTGTCAATGCTGTTTCGATTAGTTAGTCATTCCTGTATATTTGGTTTTTTGTCTTTTCGTATTCTTTAGATGAACCATTTGGTGATCCCAGGTTCATTGCTAATATCCTACCCTGGATCTGTGAAATTGATACAACGAGGTTTCGACATGCTGTGCAGGGCAAATGCGTGTTCATAAGTATAACGGAAATTGAGACATTGCTGCGTCTGGAGAAGTACGAAGGAAAGGAAAAGCATAATTCTCACATCATCAGTCTTATTCTTCCTGGAGGCACAGCTGCTTATAAACTGCTCTGCAATGCAATCCATGACTTGGGTCCACTGTACAATGAAAAGTACCAAGAAATGCTTCTCCTGTTGCCCGTTGACCAGCGACCAACGGCCAAGACATCCTCTTCCGAGACAGGTAATTGATATGTGTAGAATGGGGAGGGTTTCAGGGTTGTGGATGTATCATTAACAGTCTGAACATGCCCAATTTATACATTGCCACCAACCAAACTTCTGCTGTCAAGGGAAATTTAAGTTTTGTACCTTACCAGCAGAATACAACTCATTACACCAAAGTGTCGTCTAGCTAAAAGTGAACTATACCCCTCTTGCGGCCGCGATACACAACAGAAGGCCAGCTGTTTAGTTGGAGAGAATACTTTGTTCTTTCTCTAAGGAGACGTCTGGGCAACTGACGTATGACAACTGACAACTGACAAGTGAATATTATCCAGGAAAGTGGTGCACTCATCAGGGCAAAAGTGGTGCGCTCATCAGCACAAAAGGTGCACGGGTCAGCGATACAATGCTGTCCCAATGGGGACCAGTGCGAGAAGTGTGTGCAGAGCGGGTGACTGTAATGCATGTGAGTACACCTGTTGCAAAAGCGCAGCAGCGTGTACCACGATTCAGCAGCGTGTACCATGTACCACGATTCAGCAGCATGTACCACGATTCAGCAGCGTGTACCACGATTCAGCAGCATGTACCACGATTCAGCAGCGTGTACCACGATTCAGCAGCATGTACAACACTATCCCCCACCGAAAAAAGACATCCTCTCCTGAGGATGAAAGCAAATAAATTGAAGCCCAAAAATGTGAAGAAGACAGGAATGGAATAATAGCAAGGAAGAACACGTCTACAGAAACAGGAGCGATTAATCAGTGAAGACACCAGATACCACACAAACAAATCGGTTACCAATACGCAAAAAGACATTAAAGAAAAAATCACACAGCGCTACCCTGAATAGCCCCTGGGATCCACCCTGACAACCACAGGGATAACACCATAATAACACGGGAAAACATATAGTACATCCGCTTGCAAAACCGTAAAAAAAACCGTCAGACACCTACTGTGACACACATGTGACCACCATCAACACCCAGAAACCACAACACCCACAAAGGCAAACCGATACAAATAAGCGCATGATCCCTCCACCCCTCCAGCCCACCAGGCAGACCGTGGTTCACCATGATCGGACGCCCACCCAGACCCACATGCCGAAACACAATACAAAATAAGACGTTCACGATAAAATTTCAACCTTGATCTATAACGAGAATCCTAGATGCATTTCGCACCTCCCACCAAACCAGAATCTAGCAGCTTTGCTACATTTTCGGCAGTGCATGCCTGAGCACGACAACGCTCCACACAGAACATGGAGAACAGTTGCATTTCACGAAAAGCCCTGCCCTGTCTATTGTGTTTGACTTTGTGAAATGCAGCTGTGGAGTGTCAACCAGTCATACAAACTTTAAAATCATTATCCAATGAAAAGCAACACGAAGCGGCAATCCACATTTTTCATGTGTTTTGTTTCTTTTGTACTTCACCTCCTGTGCAGTTCTTAAGCAAGATTCACAGAAGCTTTTTTTGCGATGCGATACGCGATGCGACTCGATCTGCGATGGACGCGTGCGATGCGAACTCGCGAAATACCAGTCACAAAAGAAGTCAGCGATGCGACGATGCCTTGCTGATTTGGCGCGAAGTTCAATGCAGTTGGGTACGTCACCATGGTAATCGCGCAGTTTGGTACAACTTGTACAAATTTATAGGGAACTCTTGAACCTTTGTACAACTTTGCTGTAGAAAAGGTCAAAATCGTATGCCAAATCGCTTGTCGCATCGCCAAAGTTGACCCAAGCTCAACTTCTGCAATGACCCAGTTGCGGCAGTTGAATGGGCTGCGAGATGGCTGCGATTTGGGGATTTCCCGGTTTCGCAGCTGTCGCATTGCGTGTCGCATTGCAAAAAAGCTTCTGTGAATCCCGCTTTAACCATGTGTGTATGTATATGTACGGTACAATCAGTAGTTCACACACACACACACACACACACACACACACACACACACACACACACACACACACACACACACACACACACACACACATAAACACACACACGCACACACACACACACACACATACACACACACACACACACACACACTATCTACATTTAGGAATATACTTGTCAACATATCATCACAGTACATCTGTACAATGATATACCATCAAACAATTTGTTCTTTTTCCTCTTTCCTGTCCTGTGTTTCACCACAGTTGATGTTGCTACTATGCGTGCAGGCAGCAACACAGCTAACGATGGCACAGTGACATGTAATATACTGTTAGTGAATGATGATGGAGCAGACAATGGTGGGCACATTCAACGTCTTAAACAACATCTACACAGAGTGAATACACATCTGTGCAAGACCACCGCTGATCATTCAGATCTAACTTGCTTGTCCGGCAATGTCAAGGATTGCTTCGTGCCCATGCAGGCTCTGACGGAGAAAGATGCTCTGCAGCTGACGTATCGTGCGCAACAAGCTGCAACTCGCCGTGTCACTGGAAGACAGCCAATATCTGACCGTACACCAGGCGTTGCTATCCCAGGAGCTAAACAAGATAAGAGTGACAAAGTGGAAGGAGGAAGGCAGTTTGTTCTGTCCAGCGCTAAGCAGCTCTTGTCTGATCCCCATTATTATGAAGGTGTAACTAGCGCTGGCAAAAGTGGTGTTGGTGTTGGTGGTGGTGATGACACAGTTGACACAGACATTCTGGAAAGTTGCATCGTAATTGGGAACGCTGGGCAGGGAAAGACAACACTGAGCAAACGAGTCATTGCCGACATCATGGAGACAACGACTGGGAATCTGGCAAAGATTGAATTCATTTTCTACGTGCCATGCCGTGATTTGAAACGTATGCAGTCAACTGATTGGTGTGTATTTCTTGGTTTGGACCAGTTGGGCATCAGTACACAGGAGCAATCTATACTGCTCAATTACCTCTCTGAGCATTCCGACCAGGTATTGATCGTTATTGATGGCATCGACGAACTTGGCAGTGGTGGGTTTGGCAAAGGATCAGCAGCCCAAGCTGTAATATTGAGGAGCAGCAGCAGTAACTATTCACTACTACCTGATGCTATTGTAATTGCAACTAGCCGACCATCTGATAAAGCGTATCAGCACATACAGCATTTCCGCTTACGTTTTCGACTCCTCGGCTTCTCGGCAGACCAGCTCTTTGCGTACTGCTCACGACGGCTCGGAGAGGAGGTTGCGAAGCAGTGCATGGCAGAGCTCTCGCAGCCGACCAACTGTCTGCTGAAGGAAGCCATTCGACAATCTCCACTCCTATGTGCTCTGCTCGTTCAGCAATATCCCATCAACAACTCTCTACCCTCCAGTGTGACACTTTTCTACGACCACTACTTACGCTCCTCAGTCGCAAAGCTGGAAAAGCGACGAGGAAAGTTTGGTCAAGTACGGCTTGCACATGACGTCATCAGTCACTGCAGTGGTGGCCGGCACTTCAGTTGTGGTGATCTTGTCAGTATCCCCGTGGTAATAGAACATCATTTGGAGCGCTATGTGAAGGAGACAAGCAACAATGATGAGGAGTGTGATCACCATGCCGTGGAGCTAGTCAAGGCATTGCACAATCTCTACACAATGTGTCTTGCAACATATCAAAGGGGCATGGCTACGTTTACATCCACGCTGTCAACCCTCCACCAGTCCATTTGTCAAGATCTCGGCTTACTGCTCAACCCTGGTATGCATCCGTCGTTCGTCGGTTCCACTCAGACTGTGTCCTTGACTCACTTGACACTGCAAGAGTGGTGTGCATCGAGATGCATCATTTCTTCTGACTCGTGCGCAGACATCATCCGCAGCTGCATCAACACTGTCGGCACAGACTTGAACACACTTGTCTTCTGGCAGTTTGTCTTTGGAGCACTAAAGCCAGACATTCTATTTTCATCATTGTTGGCTCTACAGTCTGAAAACAGCATCAGTGATCATACTGTCAGGAGCAAGAAGAAGATGCTTCTGTTCATGATGAGATGTTTGATGGAAAACCGCATTTCACTCCAACATACCCACACTCTGGGATATCCCAATCAGGACACTGACATAGTCACCCATAGCTGCTATGCTATGTCAGCCAACCTCCTGGCCAGTGATGGAATTGATGTTAGTGGAATCCACCTTGAAGTTGTTGATGTGATGGCTTTACATACTGTTTTGGAGCTTGTAGACCATGTAAAGTCTCTGGATCTCAGCAATTGTAATCTGTCAAGTGACAGTGTCATTTTGCTGTCTGATCAACTGGATAAATGCGTCAAGGTGACTTTGCTTGGTGCCAATCTCACTGCAGCACCATTGGCAAGCATATCAAGCACACTGTCTAGATCAACACGGCGTACCCTCCAGGTTCTTGACATTAGCAACACAAGGTTGACCAGTGGATCTGCAGATGGAGCAGCACTTGCTGGATGTGTAAAACACCCAAGTCTACTGCACCTGAATGCAGCAAATACTGTACTTGGCAATGATGGTCTGGCAGCATTTGTGAGCAACTTGGCTCCATGTTGTAACCTCGAAAAACTTTCACTGGGATCGTGTAGACTGGATAGTGGCTGTGGATCTGACCTGGCAACACTGGTCACACAGTTACCACACCTTGACAGTCTATGGCTGGGTGACAACTCACTCTGCAACAGTGACGTGTCATGTGTACTATCCAGTCTCCATTCTCATGATACCATACAGCATCTCTTGTTTGCCAACAACAGACTGACTGATGAGCTAGCCGCTAGTGTGGTTGACTTTCTGCAAGCTCGTCGCGGTCGTGAGCACACTGGGAGTGTCAGCACAACACTACCACCATGCAGGGTTTATCTGAGCGGCAGTGGTGTAACAATCCGTCTTCTACAGGAAGTGGCTACGTCTAATCAATGTGGTGGTGACATAATCGACATTGGCAGCCGCTATGCTACTGGTACTTCAGTACAGACTGAGTCAATTGATCAACTGGTCAGTGTACTTGGTGGTGGCCTACATTGTACGGTTGATGACTCCATGATGTCATCACTTGGTCAGTACCTTGCAACCAACACTGACCTAGACCTACTGGACATATCACTGTGTAACATCACCGATGCTGGAGCAACTGCTCTGGCAACATCTGGCCTTGCTCACAACACAGTGCTGAAATACCTTTGTCTGGCCAGGAATAGGATACAGCTATCTGGTGTTGTGAGTGTACTACATGCAGTGACATCACCACAGTCACATGTCAGTGCATTGGGTCTGGAGAACAACCCAGTGTTTCATGATATACAGCCCAGTCATGCTGATTTCAAACTGCTATGCCAGCTTCTCTCTGGATTCCACCGGCTGCGCTTCATTTCATTTGCCAAGACGGGCATGAGTGATGAAGTTGGTGCAAGTATCCTACACTCTCTCCATCACCATGCGCGTATTGAATGGATGGATATGGCAAACGATGAGATTGATGATGCCACAGTGCATGCCCTGGTGGATATGATGAGGAAGAACACAAGCTTGAGATTGATCAGCCTAAATTACTGCAAGATCACCGATGATAGCATTCAAGCCATGCTGCAGTCACCGGGCATCATGGGAATGGAGGGTGTACACTTGTACGGGAACCCATGCTCTATGGACAGACTTCGACCTCCATTGTACAATTCCAGGCTACGGTATAGCAACTCTACTGTCCTGGAGTTCATTTCGGATTGATTGCAGGAAGACGTTGCACAACATCAGCATATTCCCAGGTATGTGTTGTACAGTAGTAGATGTACAGTGTTGATCAGTGTATGAAATACGGGTACACCTGTTTGTTGATGAATAATGATGATCAGACAGACACTACACTAGTCACCCTAGCTAGACTCTCCATCTACAGATGTGTGTACTTGACCAGTACCATAAAGTCTGCAGCAAACTTTCCGGTCCACCTCAGCTGGTCTGTATCAGGGAGCAGTAAAGCGCGATGCACAATATCAATTCTGCGATGCGATGAGCGTCGAGCGAAAGTCTTTTTTCGAATCGCACGAAGAGTCTTCGATGCACAATGCACGGCACATCGTTGCAGGGCATGCACAGTCCAAAACTGTACGCGAGCTGTCATGTGCGCCCGCCGTGTAGAAAGTGATGCGCATCGCTCGTCGCTTGTCGCAGAAGTTGAACTAGGCTCAACTTTCCGCGATGAGACCTGCGACGGAGGTGCGATTCAAAATTTTGCAGAAAAACATTTCGATCGCATTGCTCGTCGCATAAGTGATATTGTGCATCGCGCTTTAGCCAGTTAGTTGTAGAATGCCAGTAGCGTCGGTCAGTGTCGTGCAATGTTATCGCATGAGCTGATTGTTCAGTAACATGTAGGCTTTGCACAGCAAAGTCTAGTTAGCCCTGGCACACGCGCAGTATTGGCATATTGCTGTGAGTGTATGTCACGTGACTGTCCCTGCACGATTTACAAGCTGGCAAAATTGTACGGACATCCTGTTAGTTTAATGGTGTCATATCGGAAGACGTGTCTTCTTCCAGCTCTTGAATTGTCGGGATGTGAAGGAGCGTTCCTTTGCAGTTGATTTCTGGATGTGTCAAAATGCAGTTTTAGCTTTTAACCCAGGCCCACGGGTACACACGCAAGTCAGGTCACACGCACACACACACACACACACACACACACACACACACACACACACACACACACACACACACACACGCACGCACGCACATTCATGTACATAAACATAATTGCAGACACTCCTACGCCCCGTCTGTGCGTACAACGGCGTACTCACGTACACACTCACAAGCACTCAACACATAGGTTTGGGGGTTGCCATGACTTCATTTTGATTAAATATATTAAATATAATAGTATGTGATGATAGACCAGTTCCAAGACAGCAAATGATAATATTTGCGTCATATCATCACATTCGGTTGTCAGTAATTCGCACCGCCCACCGGCGGCAGACGCACGAATGGCCCACCATTATATTGTATGTGTGTGGTGTGACGCCTCATGCCAGGCAGTTGTTTGAGTTCTTGGCCACTGAGGGCTAGCCTGCAGCTGCCCACCGTGGGCCGGTGACATGAGCGGCTGGGGAGGTCAACAGCCAAGCCACTGAGGGCTAAGTAATCCTGCCCGCTGTGGACCGTTAGCACACTGCCCACCGAGGGTGCACAAATGGCCGACATGGCCAGAAACATGCCCGCTGCGGGCGCATGAACGGCCGCCCAGAGCAACAGCTTACCCATCGAGGGTTAAAGCATACTGCCCAACCGAGGGCGCGAGAGAAGCGTATAGCCCGACCGATGGCGCATGATTATAGCCCGATCCAGAGCGCATGATTATAGCCCGATCCAGAGCGCATGATTATAGCCCGACCGAGAGCGCATGATTATAGCCCGACCGAGAGCGCGAAGAAGCGTATAGCCCGACCGAGGGCGCATGATTATAGCCCGATCCAGAGTGCATGATTATAGCCTGACCGAGTGCGCATGATTATAGCCCGACCGAGGGCGCATGATTATAGCCCGACCGCAAGAATAAGCGTATAGCCCAATCGAGGGCGCACGAACGGCCGCCAAGGCCAGAAACCTGCCTACTGAAGGCTAAAGCATACCGCCCAACCGAGGGTGCACAACGGCCGTCAAGGCCAATAGCCTGCCCCCGAGGGCTACAGCAAACTTCCCGCCAAGGGATAAAGCGTAGTACCCACCAAGGGCCAAAGAATGCTGCCCACAGTGGACCGATTATATACTGCCCACCATGGGCTGAATCATATTGCCTATTGAGCAAACGAAAAGCCACCGAGGCCGACAACCTGCCCGCCAAGGGCAAAAGCATACTGCCCGCTAGGGCCGACCTCATACTGCCCAGTGAGGGTGAACGAACGACCACCGACGCCAAGAACTCACACAACTGCCTGGGATGAGGCGTCACACCATACACATACAATATGATGGTGGGCCATTCGTGCGTCTGCCGCCGGTGGGCGGTGCGAATTACTGACGACCGAATGTGATGATATGACGCAAATATTATCGTTTGCTTTCTTGGAACTGGTCTATCATCACTTTGCTGAAGTAATCAAAATGAAGTCATGGCAACTCCCAACTTATGTGCTGATTGCTTGTGAGTGCGTGCGCGAGTACGTCGTTGTACTCACAGTTGGAGTGTCTGCAATGTTTGTGTACATGAATGTGTGTGTGTGTGTGTGTGTGTGTGTGTGTGTGTGAGTGTGTGCGTGCGCATGCGCTTGCGCATGTGCATATGCAGAGGTATGCCCGGAGACCTGGGTGTTTACACGTGGGCCTGGGTTAATGGTGGTGTTAGTGGATATCATAGCGTAACTTGTAGTTCCTTGGTCCTTTTTCTTTTCTATTTTCTATATGCAGGTCATTTCTTTGTGTGTTGAATTTGAATACGAGAATGACCGTACTGCCTACGAACTGCCTGCCTTTCCAGAAGGCCAACATTTTTGTGCGATTTGTGTGCATGTGTGTGTGTGTGCGTACGTGTGTTTGTGCATGCATCTTTGTGTGCATCGTGTGTGTGTGTGTGTGTGTGTGTGTGTGTGTGTGTGTGTGTGTGGTGTGTGTGTGTGTGTGTGTGTGTGTGTGTGTGTGTGTGTGTGTGTGTGTGTGTGTGTGTGTGCATGCATGTATAATGTCTTCTTTAAAAACTTTCTATCACTTCCAGCCGTTGCTGAAGGAGTAGGCAAGGACAGAGCTGATGTATTGTTCAAGTTTGATCTACCAACCAACAGTCAATGATTGCACAACTTCCACTGAATGGTGTGTGTGTGTGTGTGTGTGTGTGTGTGTGTGTATGTGTGTTTGTGTGTTTGTGTGTGTGTGTGTGTGTGTGTGTGTGTGTGTGTGTGTGTGTGTGTGTGTGTGTGTGTGTATGTGTGTGTCCCATATGGTGCAGTGGTATGTGCAGCGATTTCCAATCGATAGATTGCGGGTTCGATTCCCGACGATTATGGTCACACACGTCTTTCTTCTCTTTCTCAGACTCTTCCTGACTTTTCTTTCATTCTCCTGGGTGGTTACCAACAGCCAGTGCATGCCGGAGTATGTGGTGTGATGTGTGTGCGGGAAAAAAAGAAAGAAAAAAAAGAAAAAAAAGAAAGGAAAAAAAAGAAAAAATGAAAAAAATGAAAAAAGACCAAAAAAAGGGATTCACTGGCCAGAAAATGTCACTCCAAATAGCTGTATGGTGTAGACCAGGCTGAATAGTGACGGTCAATTCTTCAGCCTTGCAAGCTGTTGAATGGTGTAATCCCAGCACAAGTTGCTATGGCTTCTGCCGTAGCATTGCTATCATCGCCTCCGGCGATGGGCGTCAAAGGTATGTGTGTGCATGTGTGTAGGCGTGCAGCACACATCACACTGAGTATTGAATTCACTTGAGTAGAATGTAATTTGTGTGTGTACTGTTTTCAATGATTGTATTGTGTAGCATGCATGACTGCATGGCTGAAGAAACAGTTCAATCATCAGTTTTCTGCTTATTCTAGGATTTACGCATATAATTCCTCACAGTCAAGTATACACACAAGAATACATGATGTTACTGGTAGTGCAACTGATGATGTTGCAGACAATACTTCTGTTCATACTGTTGCACACTACGTAGCTCTCCGTCACGATTCTTCTGTTGGTTTTGTTGATGTGGTTATTGTCACCAGCAAGTGCTGAGTACACTGTACAATAGTCTTATAGATATGTATATACAGTATAATTATACTGATGGTGTTCACTGCTCTTCTGCTTCTGCTCTGCTAGTCGATTGCTGATGTACGTGTTTGTCAATATTGACACCAATGCCAGCATTCAGTAATGAAATACATTCATTGTTGCTGGTGGTACGTTTGCTGGTGGTACGCTTGATCAGCTGTAGCCGGCACTCTCCTGCTCCTAATGACTGTGACGAAGAGTTTATCTAGTCTTGGTGTGATGAGACGCGCGGAAACTCCATTGCTCTCAGTCCACACTGCACCGCGGCCATGCTGCATCACCTCATCACACATGATACAGCTGTAATGTATTTCCTTGATCTCAAGCATTCAGTCACGGTCTGCACTGCACCCCGGGCACCATTCCAGAGAGGGCAGTATTACCCCCAATAGAGTGCACCATTCCAGAGAAGGCATTATTACCCCCAGTACAGCGCACCATTCCAGAGAGGTCATTATTTTATTACCCCCAGTACACATAGTACATTGCACCATGTAACTTTGCGGATATCTACTGCATGTAGATGATGTCAAACTTACACTGTACTGTTGGGTTAGAAAGAACTGGGGGGTCAGCCTGGTAGTAGCCTAGAGCATTCCTATTTTCATGTACTATGGTTTATGCACAGTTGAGTTACTCTCTATACATTGGTATGCTGTGCCAGGGTGAAATTCCAGCCTGCATGTCCGTTTTTCACATAACCCAACCGTTCTTCAGCACCCCACAGTACAGCTGTGTGTACTCTTGATGATGTAACCATGCACTGGTCATGTGACTATAGATATTCAGACAGACCGTACACATATACACACACGAGTGCAGTGTAGCTGGCTCAAACGTGCAGCGACGTACAAAACAACAGTAAATAGATGGTAGAGTGTTGATTGCTGTTGCAGGCAAGAACAAAAAGGATAGATTCAATAGATTGGAAAGCTTTCAGTATGACAACAGGCAAGCCGGGGTGACGGGGAAATCACTGATCACGGTAAACTCACGTCATCTCAATAAAAATGATACGTATACGACGGCGGAGGCAGCAGGCGATGGAAAGTAACCCGGTACATGATTCACTATGTGTACTATGCTGAAGATGCTGAGAACAAAAACACACAACACACGCCAACCACTCCACGATGGTGTGTGCAGAGCAGTAAAACTGAACATGGGAGGGAGATAAAGTGTGTACTGTGTTGCCATGGTACCCACTGCTGCTGCAGCTGTACATACAGATATTAGAGGTATGTAAACAGGAGAATGACGTCATGTCTGCTGCTAGTAATACTATTAGTCTTGTAGTAATGATGAGCTTACTTGCTTACAATAGGTCAGGAATACTAACACATATTCATATGATTACTTCACCATTGCCAGCCACTGGCTATGTAACTCTGTAGTTGTTCCTGTGTTGTATGGGCAGAGCACAAATACTTCACACTTACATTGATATGCAGAGTATCATCTTTGATCACCCATACAACCACGGCTACATAAGCTACCAGACACTGAGATCACGGGCCGAATGCTTCATGACGTGCATCTTGCCTTGAACCTGTTGCAAAAGTCACATACTTGAAGTACATAGAACACAATGACATCCACTTGGATTATTGTTTCCACAGGCCAATCACTACAGAATACAGAAATGAAACCGTCGGCTAAACCAAGAAAACACAAAAACCACCAAGGAACTACAAGTTACGCTATAAAGTCCACTAACACCATCAGTTACAGGGGCATCTGAAGTTATTATAGTGTGGTAAGGTCAGCCATCTGAAGTACAAGTTACTCGTGGGGGAGGGGTGGCTGAGCCGAAATTTTGGAAATTTAGAGTCCAAATCAGTTTATTTTATTGGTTCACGGGGTGGTACCTGGGGGCAAAAAGTGATACGGTCAATAGCGTAGTGACCGTAGCGTGTCCAACACCCCTGTGTCACATGACAATCAACTCATGCGATAACATTGCACGGCACTGACCGACGGTACTGACCTTCTACAACTAACTGGCTATCACCTCCAGCTCTAGCAAGTCTTGGATGCGCACTCCAACAGCATTCCAACTTGGAATGTTCTTAGTTACATGATAACATAGGAGGGGAAGGTGAGCACAACCAAGACAAGCACAAGCTGAAAGTCTTAGCTGTGAAGGCCGATGTACATGCATGTCCATGACGATACTGGCAAGACCATTGGACAGCACGGTCAAACCAAGATTCAAGGACGCATAGCAACATAGCACACAACTTGTCTGGCTCTAAAGATTCAACATGCATGAGCTGATTGTCAAGTAACTGGTGGTGTTAGTGGACATTATAGCGTAACTTGTTGTTCCTACAAAATAACCAACAAGGCGTCGCAACCCATACCCGCTGAGCAATGACACAAATTCCACTAACAAGGCTAAGAGAAATTTATATTTTAGAATACAAGTCATGCAGTACCGTATTTTCCGGACCATAAGCCGCACCCCCTCCCCCTCCCCCCCCCACATTTTTTCGCCACGAAATACAGACATCTATTTGACGATCACTGTTATTTTGGTCATTGGAATATAAAATAGAGGTTGTGACTTCGGCGATGATTTTGTTTAGGAATGGGTTTGCTCCCACACTGGAGCTCGCGCTATTTCGCCGACGACTTGACACTTGACTGACTCACGACTGCCATCCAGAGAACACGAGAAGTCCATTCTCTGGATGGCAGTCGTGAGTCAGTCAAGTGTCAAGTCGTCGACGGAATAGCGCGAACTCCAGTGTGGGAGCAAACCCATTCCTAAACATTGGAACATAAGCCATTCTTTTGGATGAATTTTGAGTGTTCAAAGTGCGGCGTTGTCTACAGAAAATACGGTACGTAATTCCAATACCATCGACATGACGGAAACCTCGTGCCCATGCACGGTCACTTTGTCTGGCCAACTCAACCACACACGAGAGTGTATGCATGACTACACACACACACACATCCTTGAACCTTGAACTTGCCCATTGCCAGAGGCAATGATAGAGAAAGGACTAATATGGCGGCAACCGGCAGAAAGGTTCGTGGCACACAATACACACACACACACACACACACACACACATACTGTACAAACACACACACACACATACTGTACGCACACACACACACATGCACACACATGCAGTACACACACACACACCTTTACCTTGCCCATTGCTTAGCAATGATAGCGCATAGTTAATTCTCCAGTCCACGACAGAACGACTGATTGCGTTTCAGGTCGCCACTTCGACGGAACATGCGGCCACAGGCGCAACCGTAGCCAGCAGCAGAGGGTGCATTGGGTGGTCGACGGGCAATGGTACGCCACTCCGGACTGTTCTGGGCTGCACCGTACCATCAACATGTTGGTACCGGTGGCTCAACCGACGAAACGTCATCCATAATGACGTCCCTCCACCTCTTGCGTGGACCATACGCGGGGCGCGGGGCAGGCAGTTCACCGAAGAGAACACACTTGGGCAACCGGTGATCTTCCATCCATGTCACATGTCCAAGCCAGCACAAACGCCGCTCCCGTACGATGTGACCAATGTCCTCAGGCACTCCAAGGGTCTTTGCAAGGGCTGAGGACACACACACACATATACACACACACATATGCACACACACACACACACACACACACACACACACACACTTGCACTTGTTGCTCACTGCCAAAACTGGTCATGTGGGTCTCCCCGGGAGAGGGGAGAGAGACTCAAAAGGAGTCTTGGAAAGTTGACTCAATTGGCTGTTGAACCGCCCAACAGCCGACACCCCTGAAACACACACACACACACACACAAACACCAGGTAATCGGAGCGTGTGGAGTGCCACTACCTGGAAAAATGAAGATGGAATACTAATCAGGATGTTACATGTATGTTTGAGTGAAACTTTTATTTTATCTTATTTCAAATTTCTTCCACACAATCAACTTACATGACATGTACTTACTTCCCATCATCTCAGTTTTCTTTTCTATCCATCCATCTGCACTCCATATCACTCCGTATCACTGTTGTAGAAATATTCCTCCAGGTGTGTACTAGTCTCCACAGCCATGTGATGACACTTTGGGACACGTCCCTAACACCATAGCACTCTCCAGTTGTACTTTTACATTTGCCCAGATTATCTGTGACCACAACACGAAATGCATAGCGCCAATCGATGGATGAAGTGTTCATTGAAGAGAGAGAGAGAGTTTGTAAATACACGTGTCTTTCCACTTTTTCAGCAGCTTACCGTCTTGAGCTCACATCCTATACGAGATCTCTCACGCTGGCTTGCACCTTGGCTCTGTTGACTTTGGACGTGCCATCGCAGAAAACATTTTTCACTACAGGAGCTGCTAATGCAGAGCGTTTTTCCACGCTCGATCCCGGCGCTCCGCCTCGTTGCGCCGTTGGTGACACTGACCACGGTCACAAGAGATGTCTCAGTAAGATAACGAGCACCACAACACTGTCGAGATCAATGAGAAAGAGAAAACACTGAAAACAACAAAGAAGAATGAAAGTCAAGTGCATGTATGCGACTTGCATGTGTTGCCACTGGCAACTGGTTCTGTGGAGAGGACGATTTCTTTTGCGATTTTTAGTAATAGTACAGTGTGCATGGACCGTTGCTATGCGCATCGAAGGAACCGTGACCATGGTGACGTCGGACGTCCTGTATTTTTCCGTGGCGCTTGATCTCAAGCACGGACCACTTGCCTTGGACTGAGTCTAGTCTGTCGCCGTGTCGGTGCCCGGCGGTGGATTCACCATTGTTTCGTTGAGTCAGTGTTGTCACGGACGTGAAGCCTTTGGGCCAGTTTGGCTTTGGCTTTGGAGCTGGTCCGAGATAGTTTTTTTAAAGTTTTCTGTCTTGGATTCCTGTCTAACTGATAAGAGTGGTAGTCGTCGATCTGCAGGCCCCCGCAGAGTTAGGAACTCATTTCGTTGCACGCTAGCTCAGTGACTTCTAGAACCAGTTGAACAATCGCCAAGAAGAAGCCCAGCCACTGTTTGAAACTTTGAACGCGTACTTTGTAAGTGTAACTAACGTTCGTTGCGCAGACCATCGCTCACCAATACTTCAGGCATTAGTCCGACTGTCCGTATACGAGTTTAGCGGACACTGCGAGTCTTTTGGACAGTGCTAGCGGATCAAATCGAACTAACTACCTTGAATGAAGTTTAGTCTTCTACATGTCCTGGAGTAGATTCTAGACTCGTTGTTCTTCCTACACACGCTGTCAAAGTTGATTACCTGTATCAGTATACTGCAGTGTTGAGTGGAGACGAGTGTGAAGGTTAGTACATGGAGCCGGGGACCGACTCATCCATGCAGTGGCGTATGAAGATGTTTTGGTTTGGGGGGCTGACTTGCTGGCAATGACCTTGATGTATGTTGGGCTATGCTAGTACCTATTGTGCGTATGTACCTGTGTACCGGTAATCCTTCTACGGAGATTTGTATTTGTGTAAAAGTATGTGACAACACATCATGATATAGGTGCTGCACTACACTGGACATGTACATAATATGACTGTGTGTGGAGCAATCGTGAAAACCGAGTACTGCACTACTACTGGAATCTGGACAAGAATAATGAAAATGCTGTACATGTAGATGTATATGTATGTTGAACACCAGGGATTGCACACAGCCACCACTGGATATGTAGCTCTGACTGACAGCCTGGCCAAAGTCCAAAGGGAAATTTACCCGAAAGCGTAATACCGGTACATCTGTAATGGTGAAAGAGAGTCGACCATAAAGCAAAACTTACTGGCAAAGGCAGAGAGATACTTGTAAGCTGATGTTAAAGACTTCCCTGATTTTGGCTATTGCAAACAAGAACCTCGTACTCTTGAAGGAATCTTCTCCTGCCAGTGATAAGAAGTACACTCATACCTCGTTTATCCGGGCAGTCCGGGACCTTGCACTGCCCGTAACTTTGAAATGTCCGTAACTCCGAATCATATACATCTTGATGGGGAAAAGGCCATCGATATGGCATATGACGTCAATATTTCTACGAAAAGTGACAAAAGAGTAGTAATATTTCCCCTGAAACTCGCCCAAATAGTGCCCGGTAGACCGAAGTGCCCGTAACTTCGGGGTCCGGATAACCGAGGTATGAGTGTATAGCAATGTAGTATGTTCCACTGATAACGGATTTTCCACAATGACTAATGTGACCCTGGTGAAATATTTAGGAGGTAATTGAATTATGGCTGCAAGCCTCGATCGGGCTCAGTTTCTAATGAAAATGTTGAAATTTATGACCACCGCCCAAGAGTTTGGTGGTCGTATCTAGAAATCTTCGCTCTCCGAGAACTACTGTGCTTATAACAGTCAGTCACGAAATTTTTTCTGGAAAGTGACTTTCTTCAGAACGCTGTGGTATAGCAATGAGAAGCACTGACTCCGACTAAAGGAAAGTACTCTTGCCTTTCCGATTTTGAAGAAAACTGCCCATGAAAAACAAGGCTTCATTAGCTGCTACGATGCAAAAACAACCAAGGGATGATCTAGTGAGTGTGCTTCACGCCGGTGACACGCACATTCTTTTAGATCTGAAAAAGTGGAGACTTATGACTGTAGTGATGTCACTTCTCTGTGGATGACGTCACAGTATAAGAATTAGCAGAGAAGTAGTGTTCTCTGTCCACCCGGGAATGGGTACGAGGGAGCACGGTGTGGGATAAAAGGAGGTGACGAGTGCAGGGTCGACTTCTTTTGTCTTTGTGCGGAGAGTTGAGTGAGAGTGCCCACCCCAGTAATCATCATGTAATTTCAGAATATATATAATATCATCGCTTATATTCTTCTAGAGTTGTGTGGATGCATAAGGCCACACGTTTATATTTCTATGTTTCTCGTCACCTGAAAATCGAAAAACGTATGCGAGAGGTGGAAAAAATTTAAATGACCGAAAAATAAAAAAAGTTTATTAGACCTTTGTTGACACTAAAATCCACAAATACACCATGCAAAATAGCATCCATAGTTAACACCTAGTATGTGGTAGGAGCTTCTGTCACAATCTGTGCATGTGCAGCTAGATTGCGCACAAAAAAATGGCGACCTCGTATCATGTGTCGCGCAGGCCAGGCCACATTATGTCCATGTGCATGAGTGTGCTGGTCCCCACATGCACGGTCAGTGCAGCACATGTTTTTATTTTTTCCTCCAGACTCCTGAATCGTATGCGCGCGCGCGGGTGACGAGAAACATAGAAATAAAAACGTGTGGCCTAATGGTCTAACGTGTTGGGAGTTTTTTGTTGGACTAAGCAATGGTTTTGTATAGTCCTGACCACGGAACTGTGTGCAAAGACGATAAGTTGGGGCGATGTGCGGTGGTGGCACCCACTGGCAATATGGACGTGTTCAATAGTGGTGTACACGTATGAGTGAATGTGCGGATGTGTGCAAAACGAGTGGAGTGCAGGGTGGACAGAGAAATGATTATGTACATACATGTACATGAATGACTGCAGGGTCAGCTCTGACTACGATTGATCTGAGTGCATGACCACTGACTGATCTGCACTGCATGCATGATCCTCACTTGCGTGTTCATCAAGTTTAGGGCCTTTGGCCCCACATCCACCAAAAGGTTAGGGGAGGGGGGGGGGGGGGGGGCGGCTGGCTCCCCCCTTGCCCCCCCCCCCCCGCCCTGATTCCTACACCACTGCCATGATCCGTGGAACATTTGGTTCGAAACACGATTGTACTGATAAATGATTTGTATTCTCTCTTCCCTTTTCTCAGACTCGACAGCGCACTTGTGAACATCACACAGCACTCTGACTCTACTTTGCAACATTCCAAGCAGAGAACTGCGGATGAGCAGTGACGGCGAAAAGTCACCAAGTCGTCGCCAGTTTCAATCCCGCATCAAGACTCAACACACGCTGGTGTGAGTTAGCGCACCCTTCACTTCAGCTGACGCCGCAGTTCTGTTGGACCGACAGCAGGGTGGCCGACAAAAGCTACTGGACACTGGCGTACGCATGCACAGTATCTTCACTGTTGCCGAGGTGATGGCTGTACTGCAGAGCAATGGACGTATTTCTGACGCCCAAGTAGACTCTGTCAAGCAATTTGTCAAGGACAATCAATTTTAGGCGTACGTTCCTGTTCTGTTTTGCTGATACCCGTACGCTGCTGCTGCTACTGGTTATCTACAGGTTACGTGAGTGATGTCATCACATGTGCTTTTGTATGGAGTGCATGATGTCATCCCATGTGCTTTGTATGGAGGACATGCTGTGGAAACCAGTGCTGGTTTTGAATTGAGTAGCGAACAGTTTATATTGAGATTTGAACGGCAAACAGTTTGTATTAAGTGGCAAACGGAACAAACAGTGTTACGAAAGTAGTAGTCATGTCACTGTGGCAAAGCAGCAACATCGCACTGCTGTTTCCAAACACAGTGTCCTCCACCTTGTTTCATGCTGTCAAGCTAGCAACAATGACCTGTGTGCGTGTGTGTGTGTGCGCGCGTGCGCGTGTGCGTGTGTTTGTGTGTGTGCATGTGTGTGTATACGTGTCAATAGTAAAACAGAACGTCTGCGTTTACGTCAGCAGTAAGTCCACGGATTCGCATGTGCCAGAAGACAGGCAGAGTGGGCAGAGAGGGAAAAAAAATGTAAGACAGCAGGCGATAAGCACATAACTCATGTTCGATGCTAGGTGCTCAATGCACGGGATCTATTCGAAAGATTAAAAAATAAAACAAAAATAACAGACAACGACGACAGGTTTGTAACTCATGGTCGATGGTAAGTGCTAAATGCACGGGATCTGTACAATGCCTCTGTCCCATCCATTAGTTACTGCGTACATCTTGGCACAGCTCCATACATCCACTGTACCCATACACCCACGTTTAATACCCATACATACTCACAACACTTTCCAAGGTATGTGTGTGTGTGCGTGTGTGTGTGTGTGTGTGTGTGTGTGTGCGTGCATGTGTGTGTGTGCGCGCGCGTGTGTGTGTGTGTGTGTGTGTGTGCATGTGCGGTCAGGACTGGAGGGACTGGCGCGAACGTAGCCGTCGGAAGCCACCAAGCCAGCCCCAACCAAGAGGCTTTCCAAAGGTCCAAAGGTGCATGAGTGTGTGTGTGCATGTGTGTGCATGTGTGTGTGTGTGTGCATGTGTGTGTATCCCGCATCATCCGTCGCCACCGGCTTCGTTGGCTGGGTCACGTCGGCAGGATGGACGACTCACGCGCACCGAAGCAATTGCTGTTCGGTGAGCTGCTTGCCCCCGTCCTCGTCACAGCCCGAAGAAGAGATGGCGAGATGTGGTGTCGACTGACCTGGCAGACCTCGGCGTGACCACCTGGCTTGAGAGTTGCCAAGATCATCCCGGCTGGAGACGAGTTGCGAGTAGCACTCCACCACCACGGCCCGCTCCGGATCCTCTTCTATGTGTCTGTGGACGCCCATTTCGTCGACCAGGAGACCTGAAACGACATGCCAAGTTCTGCGCTCGTGTTCTCACTTGAACTTTCCGACATTCGCTATCATTGCGTACGCAATGGGCAAGATCAAGGTGTGTATACCCAGGCGCGTGCTCGGCTCTCCTTCCAGGGGGGTGCACCACTTCCAGACAACAGCAATTTTCAAAAGGTTGTACCGGTGACATCATCAGATATTTGTACATGTGACGTCATTATTACTGTTACAAAGATTGTATGTCATCAACAATGAACACAGTACAGCATCATATCAATTTTTTCAAAATAAAGGATGGAAACTTTGCAAATGTTTAAAAACCAATCGGTCGACGGCACTGAGTCTGTGCCAGGCAGGCCGATGCAAACACACATTGCACGGATATAGCTAAGAACAATCGTCACACTAGTTGACGTATCTGGACAGGATTCGGCGAGGAGAGCGTCGTCGAAAGAACAGCCCCTACTTCACTACAACTAACTACTAGTACAATGTACAAGACACAGGTGCAGCATGTGCTCCCGTGAGAAGTCGGGTTTTCCGCAATACATTGGTGACTTTTCAATACCCCGGTTGAAATATTTTGGGGGTGCGCTTGCCCCCTGTGCCCCGCGCCAAGCACGCCCCTGATACCGTATACGTGTCAATAGTAAAACAGAACAAAAAAAAAAAAAAAATACCGGTACATGCCATGATGCCAGTGACCATGGGAACCATTGACACTACACGTAGATCTACTGTGAGAGACACTGTGACAGGCACTGAAGTCAAGAGACTGGTTTATGGTGAAAATACACATATGAAGAATAATTCTACAATCATCGTGCTCATGTAGATGTAAATGTACCTCAGTGACAATACCTGTATGCCTCTCTACGTCTACAGCTAGACGTCATTGTTGTTAGCTCTTGACAGCATGAAACAAGGTGGAGGACACTGTGTTGGGAAACCAGTGACCTTACTACAACCATCCATGGTTGGCAGAGCTCCGGTCCATTGGAACCATCTGAACCATAAATAATGGGTGTTGAACCGGGTTCTTCTGACCCTCATTATGCTAGGCGAGTTTAGAGTTACACATGGGACAATGTCATGTAACTCTTGGGTTACCATGGTTACCGGTATGTGTTCTGAGGGTGTAGTCGGAGGTGTCTTTATATACAAGTATAAAATGTTTAGTTATGCCTTATGATAAGACTAAGATGGTATCAACTAACGGACTAAGACTAAGTCATGTAGCATAGTGTAGGCCGCATGTTTTGGCCACGACTAGACTGCACATCTACATGAGTACTATAATTATACAGAAGCCTTGCTTGATAGTTACATGATGACTAATGAGGTAGGAAGGCGTGAAAGCGACCTGACCCTGACCCTGACCTGCTACTGTAAAGTGAGAAACTTTCGCTAGAGATTAAATTTCGCTATTTTCGTGACCATCACACATTCGCAAACACATGTATAAATCGCCGCAAATCTCTCCGTACATTGATCGTAGACAGTACAAGATCCGACTGAAGAGATAGAATCGCAAAAGTTTCGCACCGTGAACCAGCCCAATTTATGAAAACGCTAAAATTGCGCCGCGAAAGCGTGTCGCTTTACAGTACATCAGGTACATGGTTGGGTTGAGCTGAGTGCAACCTCGACGAGGTCGGCTGGATCGGAGGCTGGAGCCGGTTGTCTGGCGCGGCCGCGGCTTGATCGTTTTTTCCGTGGCGAGTGATCTCGACCACAGAGGCACAGACTGACCCGCATCAGTGCCATGCTACCATGGCTACCACGCGATCGTCGACAGGCTTGGCATGGCTGTCAGTGTCATTCCTAAATCCTAGTGCCGCTCATGTGACTAACGCGGGACGGGTGACGGGTAGGTCCGACTGGGTCGACTACCATGACTACCTACGCTACATGACATGAGTGGCACTAGGATTAGGAACGGCCAAGCCTGTCGACGATCGCTAGCGCGCTGGGCATTCTGTGGTGGAGATCACGCGCCACTGAAAAAAGCGATGAAGACACAGTGAGTAGTCGACAGACAGTAGGCTACGTGACATTGACTTTGTACACCATGTAGATATACACGGCCCCGGGCTTCAATCGATTTGTCTCTTGCCTTGGAGCTGGTCCGAGATAGTTTTTTTTAGTTATCTGTCTTGGTCCGTTCTTGTAATCGACCAGTCCGCTGTACAGTACTCAGTAGATGCTCCCGACCGAGAAGGAGCAAGTATTAGTATTAGTTTGTGTTCAACGTTTCAACGGTTTGTCAAGAAGGTAAAATCAAACACAGGCGTAGTTGCCACCGTAAGACTAGGAGACTTAGTAAGAGTACCAGTCGCCCATCTTCAGTCCACCGCAGAATTAGGAACTCATTTCGCTGTATGCTAGGCTAGGCTAGTAGCTCAGACTCAGTGACTTCTACTAGTTCTAGAACCAATTTGTAGAAGCCCAGCCACTGTTTGAAAACGTTGAAGGCGTGCTCTGTAAGTGTAGCTAACGTTCCTTGCGCAGACACCATCGCTCACCAATACTTCATTCAGCAATTCGTCCGACCGTCCGAGTCAGTTGAGTGGAAACTTGAGCTAGCGCACCCTTCACTTCAGCTGATCACCGCGGCTTAGACTGTGCGGAGCATGCGCATGCGCATTACTCCAATTCGCCACCGCGGCTTAGCGAAACTTTGAAAGCTGACTGATTTCGCCCCTCTGCCAGCGTCAGTAGCACGGTGAGTTTCAGAGATGCTTCATGTCTCACTGCTAAAACATGCATGCTGGTTGCTCTTGGAGAGTTTCTGGATTCAATCCAAACAAATCCAGGGGCATGAGCAGGGATTGGGGGGGGGGGGGGGGGGGGGTGCTTTGGGTGCCAAAACACTCAAATTTCCGATCTTGGTTGGAGAGACAGAATTGTACACTGTCCGTTCATCACACGTGCAACTCTGCAGAACGAACAGTGACTGTTTACCTATCCACAATATTTCCAAATGTAGCGTATTTTCAGGAGTATAAGCCACACTTTGAACGCTCAAAATTCACTCAAAAAAGGGAATGCGGCTTGTACTCCGATGATCAAATTAACAGTGATAAAAAGGGTAGATAAGTGTATTCCGTGGCAAAAATGGGGGAGGGGGTGGGTCTGGCTTATACTGCAGTGGCGCTTATGCTTCGGATACTAGCGTACTGGTGGGTGTTTTCAAAATGGTCAAGGAAATTTCTGAGATTAATGCGATTAATAGTATTAGTGAAGAGGACATTACAAAATGATGAATGAGAATATATGTATCTAAAATGGTTGTTCCTAATCGATTTTCTTGAGACTATCATCAGGGAAAATCGTCTCACAATAGAGGCTATATGGAGAAACAAACTACTTATAGGTTATCGGATAGTGGGAAGTATACAAGGTGAGGTGTGAAAAAAAACTAAAGTGGGAGAGAAGACGAAAGAAATTAGAAGAAAAGATCTAATTTCTTTCGTCTTCTCTCCCACTTTAGTTTTTTTTTCACACCTCACCTTGTATACTTCCCACTATCCGATAACCTATAAGTAGTTTGTTTCTCCGTATAGCCTCTAATGTGAGACGATTTTCCCTGATGATAGTCTCAAGAAAATCGATTAGGAACAACCATTTTAGATACATGTATTCTCATTCATCATTTTGTAATGTCCGCTTCACTAATACTATTAATCGCATTAATAAAGTTATTGTCTCCTCGTCGCCTTTAAATTTCTGAGAGTGTGTAGATGTACAGTAGGTAGAAGTAGGCTAGTACCTGTCTGCAGTGGAGTGGTGTCAATACATGATTGCAATGCTTTGTGACAGGGAGTAGTAATATAGTAGTATTTTACTACTCTCTGCTTTGTGCATACTGTACAAGTAGGCTAGTACCTGTCTGCAGTGGAGCGGTGTCAATACATGATTGTAATGTTTTGTGACAGGGAGTAGTAATATAGTAGTATTTTACTACTCTCTGCTTTGTGCATACTGTTTATCCACACAAGCAGCAACAAAACTGGATTCTCCACAGCACCACAAGATATGTGTTGAGGAACAAATCAAGCAAAGTAGAATGTACTACTTACAAGCTTGAGCAGGCCAATGGGAGTTATAAAATTTGGACTTTGATGTATGTGCATGTGAGTGTGTGTGTGTGGAGGGGGGGGGGGGGGGGGGGGGGGTTGGGGCTTAGAATGTGCAGATCCATTGTTTGAAAGACGTTCATGCTCCATTTTTCTTGCTTTCTTCAGATACCAATTTCAGTGCGACGGCCGGCCGTGTGCAAGTATTGCTGGTACTATGGTCTGACGCTAACTGTCAACATTGCTAGCCAAGAACTGACGTGCAGTGAATGAAGCCTGATTGTCAATTCTTGTAAGTTTCAGTCCTGGATCAACAGTTGCTGAACCACAGCACAAACATACAACACAGGCACGGTTAGAAAGCACACCATTCCACTGATCACCAACTAGCGATTACCTTATCCATCCTCTATGACAGTGAGTTTGTGAACTGTGTGGCATGCTTGCCAGCTAAGTTCATGAGTCAAACAGTTTGCTTGAGATCGAGACTGTAGATGTGTTCAGGCGGTAACTAGATGCTAGTTTAGACCAGAGACAGTTGTTGAAGGGGAAAGGATATGTTAATGTACTGCAAGACCAGAGACAGTTGTTGAAGGGGAAAGGATGTGTTGTACTGCAAGACCGGAGACAATTGGTTGGTATGGCAATGCAGAATTTTCCCTTAAAGGATTAGGTACTGAAATATTTTTTACAGTGCTATGCAAGATATAAAGTTTGAACTCTTATCAAGCTGTGCAGGACTTTAAATAGATTCTACAGGCTCAGTTCATACCAGTGGTGTACCCAGGGGGGGGGGGGGGGGGGGGGAGGGAGGGGGGTGCTTTGGGTGCTCAAGCATCCACCTCAAAATGTTCGACATAGGCCAACGTTTATGCTGTACCCACAGGGGCATAGGAACAGGTCCGGCAGGTCCGGCGGCCATCGATGTTTCGCCAAAAAAAAGAAGAAAAAAAGGCAACAAGCTCGTTTTCAACCATGCGGAGGGTCAAGTCCGACACAGTACAACCGGCCAGGAAAGACTCAAACATGACTCCTGATGTTCGTGAATGTCCACAAGAAACTGCTGGACGTCTAGTGCCTGAAGAGTGAATTTGAATGTGGAAGTGAGCATCAGCTCTCCCAATTCAGACAGTTTTAAAACCTCAAGTCTTTCATGATACCACAGTATTTGTTCATATCAATCCTTTTACAAGTAAAATCACCCTCTTCATTCAGTAGAGACAGAGTCGAGTGAGCTGTATTCCCGGTGTCAATAGGCGGGCTCACCACCCCTGTATGGCAACTTCCCCATGCCTAACCCCCAAGACAAAGTGAATACTAAAGTAGTCATACTGGGTGGAGTTAAAAATTTAAAAAATTGCGACCTGTATGAGCCAAAAATCCGCCGGACCATTTGAAATCTGCTTCCTACACCCCTGGCCCATGCCACTAAAAGTATCATAACTTTGCCACCGTTTGTCTGATTTTTTTGCCTTCCACTCGCTGTCACTAGTTGATCATAGTTAACCATGTTACATGTACTTAAATGTGCCAGGACGGAGGGCTATCTATATCGTCAGGGCCTCGACTTGTTCTATTCCGATTTTCTGGAAACACTCAGATCAGTTGTTCCGAAAAAGCGACCGAAACGATTGTTCGCGAAAGTGTACTAATTTGTTCTTTCGGGCCATTGAAATCCTAAAAATGTTACGGCTTCTAAAAGGGTCGCTGTCCCTTCGACTCCCTGCCATTGAACACCTGCTTCTGATTTCTGCCAACAGAAAAGTGGCAGCCCTCTGCTACTATCCTGTTTGTGAAGCTACCACTGTCCATTACACTTGCTTCCTCTATTACCTGATTCTATTTCTCCACACCAGAAGCAAGAGTATATAAGCTCATGGGAGCTTATTTACTCTTGCCAGAAGTTGTAATGGTAGTTTTACCTTCTTGCCCATTCAATAAGTGAAGTATGTTGTTACTACACGTGGACTACCTCTAATTCGAATACGGTATAATTCAAACATTCCGTGTAATTCGAATTTTTTCGTCGTACCCGTCTTCTGCAAGTCACTTCAAGTCAATTTTTCATGAAAATAAATAAACACAAGCGCAACCTCAACAGTACAGGAAGAAAAAGAGCAAAAAATGGCTGTGAACATAGTCGAGAGAGCAAAAATGGCTGTGAAAACAGTCTAATACGGAGCCTCGGGAGGGAGTTAAAAAATGCCATGGCTGTGAACACAGTCTAGTAGAGATTTTAATGACTCTCAAAAGAACCTAACCGATGCTGCTCATGGCAACCGCACATCGGGCCGAGTCGTTTGCATCTGAGGATACTCAGTGCCAATGGCCTCGCAGACTGGCACCAGCAGCACGGATGAGGGTTAAGCTTCGCTTGCCTCGGATGTACGAGATTGTGGCAGAGTACGGCTCCTGCTTCTTGTCGGCTGAGCTGCTCGCCGCCTTCTGCATGAGTGGGAGGAGCTCAATGGCATACATGGGCATTGCCATCGGGTCTCCCTGGGTGGTGCCCTCCTCAGAAAGAAGACAATCCCCATCGACGAACAACTGTGCGGGATGCCGGTAGGTGTTGGTGACGGCACCCGCGATGGCCGGACAGAGGTGCCGGATGTTGTGCAAGCATACACTGCGGTTCAGCCTGTTGAACGCATTGCTCGCGTCTGCTAGGAGGACTGCTTCGGTGTCTTCCTCGTTCCACAGATGCCGCATTGCGTGTATTGCTCCTTTCACTCCACATTCTTGGCCGCCACACAGCTGAAGCGACCCGACCGCCTGTTGGATCTGCCCTCCGATGATGGTGAGGATGGCTTTGCCTACTATCCTTCTGAGGACTTCATTTATGCCAATTGGGCGCACCCCGGACTTCTTATCCAGAGGCACCAAGTGGCATGCTATGAATGGCTTGAGGGGGATTGGGTTGATGATTCCGGTGGCGATGCGCTTAGCACAGGCGGCGAAGCTATCACATACCTGGTCCGAGGACGCTCCAAACGAGGTGCACAAACGTTTCCAGCTGGTAGAATCCATGGCGGATGGGCCGTAGCACCGATTGCCGAATGATGTCTCTGTTCAGAGCTTCGAACAGCACCGGGTGCGGCAGTTCGGGGCAGGGGCCGATGATGAGGGCATCTGCATGCATGGGTTCCGCCGGCAGGTGCTTCTCTTTCAGCGTTTGTCTCACGGTTTTACCAACAGTGGAGGAGTCCAGATTTAGCAGCCCACCCGAAGGTGTTGCTGTCAGGGACTGGAGATCTGCACCCAGTTCACCATTTGTGATGAGGGTAGTGAAACGTCGCGCGTCATCTGGACTTTGGGCCCGTTTCCCGCCACGTTCCTTGGTTAGTTGGCGCTGGATGGTACGTGCCTCCCGGACAAGCTCATCGATGTTTCCCTCGTTCCAAAGTTGCATTCGTCGGTTCAGACATTCCACATGCACCTTGCGTGTCAAGCAGTTGACCGGTTGTTGCAGTAGAAGATTGTGGCAGACCATAATTGAGGCTTCAAGGCTATGCCTTCTCCCGCTGCGTTTGTTCAGAACGTGTTGAGGTAGCGAGCGCTCAAGTCCCCCACTGACCTGACATGTGCACCCGATGGGATGGAGAACAGGTTAGGCCGGAAGTGTACGATTTCCTCGTACGCTGCAGATATGACCTGCGCTGTGTCCTCGGGCTCAGCTCACCGAGTCTGAGTCGTTGGTCAGCTGGCGGGATTGGGGGTGTTGCAGCCCCCTGCCCACTAGCTGTGCCATGCAAATTTGTGGATTCCGGCTCGCTGTTGCTATTGAGCTGCGAGGAGCTCAGGCTTGCCAGGAGGGCGACCTCTTGTGCAGTTGGTTGTCGGTCTTGCAGTGGAGCATTGGCATACGCCCGTGTCTACTACTATACACTGTGTGTAAGTTGATAACCTGTATCAGTATAGTAGAGTGTTAAGTGAAGACACATGTAAAGCCATTACAGTGTAGTTAGTGACTAAGAATGAGCATAGGCTGCTCATCCATGATTCATGATACATTCTCTTCTGAATATTATCAGTACTTTAAAACCTGACTTCTATTCTCTCTTTCCTTCTTTCAGACACCACAACAAACGTGTGCACCTTACACACTGTACCGGCAGATGTAAAGGTTGCGACAGCGTAGCAAGGAAAGGAACTGATCACTGCAGTGAATGAGGCATTGTCAACTATTGAATGTTGGGAGTGACCTGGATGACTAGCCAAGCTGAGTTTCTGGTAATCACATAATCCAGCTGTTCAACGCCTAGCAGCTGCTTTCATCTCCCGATGATAGCGGTGAGTTGTATTGCAGAGCCATGACTACCATTGCTAGCTTCTGTATTCCTGGGAACTTGTTCAATGAAAACTGGGCATACCGGTTTGAAGAAACAACAGCACCAGCAGTGGCCTATCTCAAATTCAGTTGTGTATTCGTGCGTGTGTCCGTGTGTGTGTGTTTGTGTGTCCGTGTATGTGTTTGTGTGTGTGTGTGTGTGTGTGCGTGTGCGTGTGCGTGTGTGTGTGTTTGTGTGTCTGTGTGTATGTGCAGAAAGCTACACAGACCATGACTGCAGTGAAGAGTGTATGAACCGTGCTACAATAACCAGTTTATCATCGTCCTGAAAGTACTTCAAAATGTCTAACAGTAAGTCAGACCAGCAGTCCACCATAATTGAATGTGCAGTATCTTAGCAACAAGCCTTTGGTTACATGCGATTACAAGAGCAAACAAGAAACAAAACTCCTATCTAAAGCAGACAGGCTATAGAATGCAGATGCCTTATAGAGAACCAAACCCATTATAGAATATTTGTTGCTTACATCCGTTGAGCCGCTGTACGCAATTTCAAATGGCAAGCCGAAATCCGATGATGGCCGAGCCCTGGCAGTAGCAGTGCTCCTTACATCCCGAAAAGCTGCCTCGAGATATCACCACAAATAGAACAGGGGACCTGCCAACTTGACTTTTCATTTGACTGTATTTGACTACCATCCCGCAGAGCCGTCCATAAACAAAACATCCATCAAATGTTTCACTTTGCAAACCTGCAAGAAAACATGGCTCCATACTTAAAGTACAGTTTTCCAGGGAGGTCGCTCCACATCAGTCGAGCTTGAGTATGCTAAGGAAGGGATGGCGGGGGGGGGGGGGGGGGGGGTTGGGAGGGTACATGATGTTGAGGTGTCCAAACATGACCCGGTTGTCATGGTGATTGGTTGTCCAGGATACTGTCTCAAAATTGCTAATGATTATCTGTCCATGCTGTTTCAATTAGTTCGACATTCCTGTATATTTGTTTTGTCTTTTCGTGTTCTTTAGACGGACCATTTGATGATCCCAAGTTCATTTCCCATATCTTACCCTGGATTTATGAATTGGATGCAACGAGCTTTCGACATTCTATGCAGGACAAAGGTGCGTTCACAAGAAGAAAACAAATTGAGACATTGGAGCATCTGGAGAACAACAAAGGAAAGGAAGCGCATAATTCTCACATCATCAGTCTTATAAGTCCTGGGCGCACAGGTGCTTATAAACTACTCTGCAATGTAATCCATGACTTGGGTCCATTGTATGATGAATTGTACCAAGAAATGCTTCTCCTGTTGCCCGTTGACCAGCCACCAACGGCCAAGACATCCTCTCACGAGACAGGTAATTGATATGTCCAGAATGGGGATGGTCACAAGAATGGTGTTGGGGGTGTGGGTATACCCCTTACAGTCTGAACGTCCCCAATTTAAACATTGCCATCAATCAAACTTCTGCTGTGAAGGGAAATTTTAGTTTTGTACCTTACCAGCAGAATTAAACTCATTACACCAAAGTATAGTCTACAGTACATTCAGAAAAAGATGATATCCTAGCTTTTGGCCAGAAATGGGTCAAATTTTGAGTTTTTTCTCAATTTTTTTGGCAATCCCCATGGAATCCACTTCCAATTGTGTTTTTGAAGTCTATTTCTCCAAAAAGCAAGCCATAACAAGAATAGGATTTCGGCCGGGTTTTGCCCCCAAAGCACTGAATTGGGGAAAACCATGAAAATCCAACCCGTGCACTCCACTTGCAGAACAGTGCATTTGAGGTTCAAACCCCAGTTGAGGTACCTTTTGTGGACCCTTTTCAAGTTTCGAATCTCGCGTCACTGGCGAAATCACCAAGCACGAGTGCTCTCCGGGGCCAGCGCTCATCTTTTTTCTGAATGGACTGTAGCTAAAACCGAACTGTACCCCTCTTGCGGCCGCGATACGCAACAGAAGGCCAGCTGTGCAGTAGGAGAGAATACTTTTTTCTTTCTCTAAGGAGACGTCTGGGCAACTGACGTATGACTACTGACAAGTGAATATTATCCAGGAAAGTGGTGCACTCATCAGGGCAAAAGTGGTGCGCTTATCAGCACAAAATGTGCACGGGTAAGCGATACAATGCTGTCCCAATGGGGACCAGTGCGAGAAGTGTGTACAGAGCGGGTGACTATAAAGCCTAGTTCACATTCGACGGGGCACGACGGGACGTGACGTAAGGATCAACGAGAAGCGATGGGACAGTCTGACGGCGTCCAATGTGAACACCAGGAACGGGAACGCAGCCGTACTGCCGTACAGATCGGGAAGCGACGGGAAGAGTTTGATCGATCCAACTTTTCATACCGTAGACGGGCGTAGACGGGGATGCAAGTGTACAAAACAGCTGCATTTTGAGTGTGAACAGGAGACGGCGTTGTGCGCCGACTACTCCCGATTCGTACTTTGGAAATTTTTAGCATTTCGAACACTATGCTTCCCATGATAACTCGCAGAATGGCTAACACGACTTGAGTTGAAGTTTTGCAAGATACGGTCTGGTGTCACTTATCATGGTATTTAGGGATAGTTCAGGAGCGTGGCAGACGAACTGTTTTATCATTCCCTGGAGCTATAATTTGAATGGCACGCCTTTCGATGCTACATTTTTGGTGTTCATGAAATACTGGTATTGTGAACTTGATTCCGCTTCATTCAAGGAGAAATAATTGAAAAGAAATACCGAAAATAAGAAAATAGGGCCAAAGGTCACCCTGTCATGGGCCGGGCCTTATGACTGGCGTCGTTCGCTGCTGAACGACGAAACGACTGCAGCATGTCGTGTCGTACGAATCGTACAAGATTTTACAGTTCATCCCAGCCTTCCCGACAGGCCTTACGTCCCGTACCATCAGCGTTCCGTCGAATGTGAACTAGACGTTATGCATGTGAGTACACACCTGTTGCAAAAGCGCAGCAGCGTGTACCACGATTCAGCAGCGTGTACCACGATTCAGCAGCGTGTACCACGATTCAGCAGCGTGTACCACGATTCAGCAGCGTGTTCCACGATTCAGCAGCGTGTACAACTCTATCCCCCACCGAAAAAAGACATCCTCTCCTGAGGATGAAAGCGAAACAAATGAAGCCCAAAAAATTGAAGAAGACGGATCGGAGAAGACAGAAAGAGGAAAGAAATGAAATTGTGAATGAGCATAAAAATGCGAGAATAAAACACAACATGTATGACCACAATTGTTGGACACGTGACGAGTAGCCGCACGCTGGTCTCCGCGACGCTGCCGGGAGCGGCGAGACCGACGGCACTCACGGACCGAGAAGACAGTGGCAGCAGAACTGGGTATCCAGGCATCTTGCAGCACAGGACGCACACTGGAGGGTTGACCGAAAAACCACCACACAGCAGATGGGGTTACAAAAACTCACAGAGACACAAAGACGGACACAGAAAGAAACACAGACTAACACAAACATCTCAACCATCGCCAATAATCAGAAAAGAAAACCACACGAAGGAATGGAATAATAGCAAGGAAGAACACGTCTACAGAAACAGGAGCGATTAATCAGTGAAGACACCAGATACCACACAAACAAATCGGTTACCAATACGCAAAAAGACATTAAAGAAAAAATCACACGGCGCTACCCTGAATAGCCCCAGGGCTCCACCCTGACAACCACAGGGATAACACCATAATAACACCGGAAACATTTAGTACATCCGCTTGCAAAGCAAAAAACCAAAACCGTCAGGCACTTATTGTGACGCACATGTGACAACCAGCAACACCCAGAACCCACAACACCCGCAAGGCAAACCGATTTAAATATGAGCATGATCCTTCCACCCCTCCAGCCCACCAGACAGACTGTGGTTCACCAAGATCGGACGCTGGCCCACCCAGGTGAACTGAAGAGACCCACCTGCCGAAACACAATACGAAATAAGACGTCAACCTGGATCTATAACGAGAATCCTAGATGCATTTTCGCACCTCCCACCAAACCAGAATCTAGCAGCTTTGCTACATTTTCGGCAGTGCATGCCTGAGCACGACAATGCTCCACACAGAACATGGAGAACAGTTTTTCAAGAAAACCCTGCCCTGTTTATTTTGTTGGACTTTGTGAAATGCAGCTGCGGAGTATCGACCAGTGATACTGGCAAACTTTGAAAATATTTTACAACAAAGCTGTACACAGCGTCAATCGAGATTACTCACGTATTAATTTCTTTTGTTGACGCCTTTCAGTTCAGTTCTTATGTATGTGTGTATGTAAAGAGTACAATCCGTGGTTCACACAGACACACACAAACACGCACGCACAGACACCCCCCCCCCCCACACACACACACGCACACCCCCCCCCCCCCACACACACACGCACACATACGCGCACACACACACACACACACACACACACACACAGAGGCACACACACACACACACACACACATACACACACACACACACACACACACACACAGAGGCACACACACACACACACACACACACAGAGGCACACACAAACACACACACACACACATACACACACACACACATACACACACACACACACACATACACACACACACACACACTATCTACATTTAGGAATATACTTGTCAACATATCATCACAGTACATCTGTACAATGATATACCATCAAACAATTTGTTCTTTTTCCTCTTTCCTGTCCTGTGTTTCACCACAGTTCATGTTGCTACTATGCGTGCAGCCAGCAACACAGCTAACGATGGCACAGTGACATGTAATACACTGGCAGTGAATGATGATGGAGCAGACAATGGTGGGCACATTCAACGTCTTAAACAACATCTGCACAGAGTGAATACACATCTGTGCAAGACCACCGCTGATCATTCAGATCTAACTTGCTTGTCCGGCGATGTCAAGGATTGCTTCGTGCCCATGCAGGCTCTGACGGAGAAAGATGCTCTGCAGCTGACGTATCGTGCGCAACAAGCTGCAACTCGCCGTGTCACTGGAAGACAGCCAATATCTGACCGTACACCAGGCGTTGCTATCCCAGGAGCAAAACAAGATAAGAGTGACAAAGTGGAAGGAGGAAGGCAGTTTGTTCTGTCCAGCGCTAAGCAGCTCTTGTCTGATCCCCATTATTATGAAGGTGTAACAAGCGGTGGCAAAAGTGGTGTTGGTGTTGGTGGTGGTGATGACACAGTTGACACAGACATTCTGGAAAGTTGCATTGTAATTGGCAACGCTGGGCAGGGAAAGACAACACTGAGCAAACGAGTCATTGCCGACATCATGGAGACAACAACTGGGAATCTGGCAAAGATTGAATTCATTTTCTACGTGCCATGCCGTGATTTGAAACGTATGCAGTCAACTGATTGGTGTGTATTTCTTGGTTTGGACCAGTTGGGCATCAGTACACAGGAGCAATCTATACTGCTCAATTACCTCTCTGAGCATTCCGACCAGGTATTGATCGTTATTGATGGCATCGACGAACTTGGCAGTGGTGGGTTTGGCAAAGGATCAGCAGCCCAAGCTGTAATATTGAGGAGCAGCAGCAGTTACTATTCACTACTACCTGATGCTATTGTAATCGCAACTAGCCGACCATCTGATAAAGCGTATCAGCACATACAGCATTTCCGCTTACGTTTTCGACTCCTCGGCTTCTCGGCAGACCAGCTCTTTGCGTACTGCTCACGACAGCTCGGAGAGGAGGTTGCCAAGAAGTGTATGGAAGAGCTTTCCCAACGGAACAACTGTCTGCTGAAGGAAGCCATTCAACAATCTCCACTCCTATGTGCTCTGCTCGTTCAGCAATATCCCATCAACAACTCTCTACCCTCCAGTGTGACACTTTTCTATGACCACTACTTACGCTCCTCAGTCGCAAAGCTGGAAAAGCGGCGAGAAGGGAAGTTTGGTCAAGTACGGCTTGCACATGACGTCATCAGTCACTGCAGTGGTGGCCGGCACTTCAGTTGTGGTGATCTTGTCAGTATCCCCGTGGTAATAGAACATCATTTGGAGCGCTATGTGAAGGAGACAAGCAACAATGATGAGGAGTGTGATCACCATGCTGTGGAGCTAGTCAAGGCATTGCACAATCTCTACACGATGTGTCTTGCAACATATCAAAGGGGCATGGCTACTTTTACATCCACGCTGTCAACCCTCCACCAGTCCATTTGTCAAGATCTCGGCTTACTGCTCAACCCTGGTATGCATCCGTCGTTCGTCGGTTCCACTCAGACTGTGTCCTTGACTCACTTGACACTGCAAGAGTGGTGTGCATCGAGATGCATCATTTCTTCTGACTCGTGCGTAGACATCATCCGCAGGTGCATCAACACTGTCGGCACAGACTTGAACACACTTGTCTTCTGGCAGTTTGTCTTTGGAGCACTAAAGCCAGACATTCTATTTTCATCATTGTTGGCTCTACAGTCTGAAAACAGCATCAGTGATCATACTGTCAAGGGCAAGAAGAAGATGCTTCTGTTCATGATGAGATGTTTGATGGAAAACCGCATTTCACTCCAACATAACCGCACTCTAGGTAATCCCAATCAGGACACTGACATAGTCACACATAGCTGCTATGCTATGTCAGCCAACCTCCTGGCCAGTGATGGAATTGATGTTAGTGCAATCCACCTTGAAGTTGTTGATGTGATGGCTTTACATACTGTTTTGGAGCTTGTAGACCATGTAAAGTCTCTGGATCTCTGCAATTGTAATCTGTCAGGTGACAGTGTCATTTTGCTGTCTGACCAACTGGATAAATGCGTCAAGGTGACTTTGTGTGGTGCCAATCTCACTGCAGCACCATTGGCAAGCATATCAAGCACACTGTCTAGATCAACACGGCGTACCCTCCAGGTTCTTGACATTAGCAACACAAGGTTGACCAGTGGATCTGCAGATGGAGCAGCACTTGCTGGATGTGTAAAACACCCAAGTCTAACGTTCCTGAATGCAAGGGCTACAGTACTTGGCAATGATGGTTTGGCAGCATTTGTGAGCAACTTGGCTCCTTGTAACAATCTCACAGATCTATCACTGGCATGGTGTGGACTGGATAGTGGATGTGGATCTGACCTGGCAACACTGGTCACACAGTTACCACACCTTGACAGTCTATGGCTGCATGACAACTCACTCTCCAACAGTGACGTGTCATGTGTACTATCCAGTCTCCATTCTCATGATACCATACAGCATCTCTTCTTTGAAAACAACAGACTGACTGATGAGCTAGCCGCTAGTGTGGTTGACTTTCTGCAAGCTCGTCGCAGTCGTGAGCACACTGGGAGTGTCAGCACAACACTACCACCATGCAGGGTTTATCTGAGCGGCACTGGTGTAACAATCCGTCTTCTACAGGAAGTGGCTACGTCTAGTCAATGTGGTGGTGACGTAATCGACATTGGCAGCCGCTATGCTACTGGTACTTCAGTAGAGACTGAGTCAATTGATCGTCTGGTCAGTGAACATGGTGGTGACCTACCTTGTAAGGTTGATGACTCCATGATGTCATCACTTGGTCAGCACCTTGCAACCAACACTGACCTAGACCTACTGGACATAGCACTGTGTAACATCACCGATGCTGGAGCAACTGCTCTGGCAACATCTGGCCTTGCTCACAACACAGTGCTGAAATACCTTAGTCTGGACAACAATAGGATACAGCTATCTGGTGTTGTAAGTGTACTACAAGCAGTGACATCACCACAGTCACATGTCAGTGCATTGGATCTGCCGCAAAACCCAGTGTTTCATGATATACAGCCCAGTCATGCTGATTGCAGATTGCTATGCCAGCTTCTCTCTGGATTCCACCGGCTGCGCTTCATTTCATTTAGCCGGACGGGCATGAGTGATGAAGTTGGTGCAAGTATCCTACACTCTCTCCATCACCATACACGTATTGAATGGATGTCTATGGCAAGCAATAAGATTGGTGATGCCGCAGTGCATGCCCTGGTGAATATGATGAGGAAGAACACAAGCTTGAGATTGATCAGCCTAATTAACTGCAAGATCACCGATGATAGCATTCAAGCCATGCTGCAGTCACCAGGCATCATGAGGATGGAGGGTGTACACTTGTACGGGAACCCATGCTCTATGGACAAACTTCGACCTCCATTGTACAATTCCAGGCTACGGTATAGCAACTCTACTGTCCTGGAGTTCATCTCGGATTGATTGCAGGAAGACGTTGCAGAACATCAGCATATTCCCAGGTATGTGTTGTACAGTAGTAGATGTACAGTGTTGATCAGTGTATGAAATACGGGTACACCTGTTTGTTGATGAATTATGATGATCAGACACACAATACACTAGTCACCCTAGCCAGACTCTCAATCTACAGATGTGTGTACTTGACCAGTACCATAAAGTCTGCAGCAAACGTCCACCTCAGCTGGTCTGTACCAGGGAGTAGTAAAATAACAGCATTTTACTACTTCCTGGTCTGTACCAGGGAGTAGTAAAACGCGATGCACACTATCACTTCTGCGATGCGATGAGCGTCGAGCAAAAGTCTTTTTCGAATCGCACGAAGAGTCTTCGATGCACAATGCATGGCACATCGTTGCAGGGCATGCACAGTCCAAAACTGTACGCGAGCTGTCACGTGCGCCCGCCGTGTAGAAAGTGATGCGCATCGCTCGTCGCTTGTCGCAGAAGTTGAACTAGGCTCAACTTTCCGCGATGCGACCTGCGACGGAGGTGCGATTCAAAATCTTGCAGAAAAACATTTTGATCGCATCGCTCGTCGCTCATCGCGTCGCATAAGTGATATTGTGCATCGTGCTTTAACCAGTTAGTTGTAGAATGCCAGGAGCGTCGGTCAGTGTCGTGCAATGTTATGGCATGAGCTGATTGTTCAGTAACATGTAGGCTTTGCACAGCAAAGTCTAGTTAGCCCTGGCACACGCGCAATATTGGCATATTGCTGTGAGTGTGTGTCACGTGACTGTCCCTGCACGATTTACAAGCTGGCAAAATTGTACAGACATCCTGTTAGTGTTATGGTGTCATATCGGAAGACGTGTCTTCTTCAAGCTCTTGAATTGTCGGGATGTGAAGGAGCGTTCCTTTGCAGTTGATTTCTTCATGTGTCAAAATGCAGTTTTAGCTTTAAACCCAGGCCCACGGGTACACACGCAAGTCAGGTCACACGCGCACACACACACACACACACACACACACACACACACACGCACGCACACACACACACACACACACATTCATGTGCTTAAACATAATTGCAGACACTCCTACGTCCCGTCTGTGAGTACAACGGTGTACTCACGCACACACTCACAAGCACTCAACACATAGGTTTGGGGGTTGCCATGACTTCATTTTGATTAAATATATTAAATATAATAGTATGTGATGATAGACCAGTTCCAAGACAGCAAACGATAATATTTGCGTCATATCATCACATTCGGTCGTCAGTAATTCGCACCGCCCACCGGCGGCAGACGCACGAATGGCCCACCATCATATTGTATGTGTGTGGTGTGACGCCTCATGCCAGGCAGCTGTGTGAGTTCTTGGCCAATGAGGGCTAGCCTGCAGCTGCCCACCGTGGGCCGGTGACATAAGCGGCTGGGGAGGTCAACAGCCAAGCCACTGAGGGCTAAGTAATCCTGCCCGCTGTGGACCGTTAGCATACTGCCCACCGAGGGCGCACAAATGGCCGACATGGCCAGAAACCTGCCCGCTGCGGGCGCATGAACGGCCGCCCAGGCCAACAGCTTACCCATCGAGGGTTAAAGCATACTGCCCAACTGAGGGCGCGAGAGAAGCGTATAGCCCTACCGAGAGCGCATGATTATAGCCCGACCGAGAGCGCATGATTATAGCCCGACCGAGAGCGCATGATTATAGCCCGACCAAGAGCGCATGATTATAGACCGACCGAGAGCGCATGATTATAGCCCGACCGAGAGCGCATGATTATAGCCCGACCGAGAGCGCATGATTATAGCCCGACCGAGAGCGCATGATTATAGCCCGACCGAGAGCGCATGATTATAGCCCGACCGAGAGCGCATGATTATAGCCCGACCGAGAGCGCATGATTATAGCCCGACCGAGAGCGCATGATTATAGCCCGACCGAGAGCGCATGATTATAGCCCGACCGAGAGCGCATGATTATAGCCCGACCGAGAGCGCATGATTATAGCCCGACCGAGAGCGCATGATTATAGCCCGACCGAGAGCGCATGATTATATCCCGACCGAGAGCGCATGATTATAGCCCGACCGAGAGCGCATGATTATAGCCCGACCGAGAGCGCATGATTATAGCCCGACCGAGAGCGCATGATTATAGCCCGACCGCAAGAATAAGCGTATAGCCCAACGGATGGCGCACGAACAGCCGCCGAGGCCAGAAACCTGCCTACTGAAGGCTAAAGCATACCGCCCAACCGAGGGTGCACAACGGCCGTCAAGGCCAATAGCCTGCCCCCGAGGGCTACAGCAAACTTCCCGCCAAGGGATAAAGCGTAGTACCCACCGAGGGCCAAAGAATGCTGCCCACCGTGGACCGATTATATACTGCCCGCCGAGGGCTGAATCATACTGGCTATTGAGCAAACGAACAGCCACCGAGGCCGACAACCTGCCCGCCAAGGGCAAAAGCATACTGCCCGCTAGGGCCGACCTCATACTGCCCAGCGAGGGCAAACGAACGACCACCGACGCCAAGAACTCACACAACTGCCTGGCATGAGGCGTCACACCACACACATACAATAATTATTATGATGGTGGGCTGTTCGTGCGTCTGCCCCCGGCGGGTAGTGTGAATTACTGACGACCGTATGTGATGATATGACGCAAATATTATCGTTTGCATTCTTGGAACTGGTCTATCATCACTTTGCTGAAGTAATCAAAATGAAGTCATGGCAACTCCCAACTTATGTGCTGATTCCTTGTGAGTGCGTGCACGAGTACGTCGTTGTACGCACAGACGGGGCGTTGGAGTGTCTGCAATTATGTTTGTGTACATGAATGTGTGTGCGCGTGCGTGCACATGCGCTTGCGCATGTGCATATGCAGAGGTATGCCCGGAGACCTGGGTGTTTACACGTGGGCCTGGGTTAATGGTGGTGTTAGTGGACATCATAGCGTAACTTGTAGTTCCTTGGTCCTTTTTCTTTTCTATTTTCTATATGCAGGTCATTTCTTTGTGTGTTGAATTTGAATACGAGAATGACCGTACTGCCTACGAACTGCCTGTCTTTCCAGAAGGCCAACATTTTTGTGCGATTTGTGTGCATGTGTGTGTGTGTGTGTGTGTGTGTGTGTGCGTACGTGTGTTTGTGCATGCACCTTTGTGTGCATCGTGTGTGTGTGTGTGTGTGTGTGTGTGTGTGTGTGTGTGTGTGTGTGTGTGTGTGTGTGTGTGTGTGTGTGTGTGTGTGTGTGTGCATGTATAATGTCTTCTTTAAAAACTTTCTATCACTTCCAGCCGTTGCTGAAGGAGTAGGCAAGGACAGAGCTGATGTATTGTTCAAGTTTGATCTACCAACCAACAGTCAATGATTGCACAACTTCCACTGAATGGTGTGTGTGTGTGCGTGCGTGCGTGTATGTGTGTGTGGGCGTGCAGCACACATTACACGGAGTATTGAATTCACTTGAGTACAATGTAATTTGTGTGTGTACTGTTTTCACAGATTGTATTGTGTAGCATGCATGACTCTGCTGAAGAAACAGTTCAATCATCAGTTTTCTGGTTATTCTAGGATTTACGGATATAATTCCTCACAGTCAAGTATACACACAAGAATACATGATGTTACTGGTAGTGCAACTGCTGATGTTGCAGACAATACTTCTGTTCATACTGTTGCACACTACGTAGCTCTCCGTCACGATTATTCTCTTGGTTTTGTTGATGTGGTTATTGTCACCAGCAAGTGCTGAGTACACTGTACAATAGTCTTATAGATATGTATATACAGTATAATTATACTGATGGTGTTCACTGCTCTTCTGCTTCTGCTCTGATAGTCCATTGCTGATGTACATCTACGTGTTTGTCAATATTGACACCAATGCCAGCATTAACTGAAATACATTCATTGTTGCTGGTGGTACGTTTGCTGGTGGTACGCTTGATCAGTTGTAGCCGGCACTCTCCTGCTCCTAATGACTGTGACGAAGAGTTTATCTAGTCTTGGTGTGATGAGACGCGCGGAAACTCCATTGCTCTCAGTCCACACTGCACCGCGGCCATGCTGCATCACCTCATCACACATGATACAGCTGTAATGTATTTCCTTGATCTCAAGCATTCAGTCACGGTCTGCACTGCACCCCGGGCACCATTCCAGAGAGGGCATTATTACCCCCAATAGAGGGCATTATTAGTACCCCCAAGAGAGGGCACCATTCCAGAGAGGGCAGTATTACCCCCAATAGAGTGCACTATTCCGGAGAGGTCATTATTTTATTACCCCCAGTACACATAGTACATTCCACCATGTAACTTTGCGGATATCTACTGCATGTAGTCTTGTAGATGATGTCAGACTTACACTGTACTGTTGGGTTAGAAAGAACTGGGGGGTCAGCCTGGTAGTACTAGTAGCCTAGACCATTCCTATTTTCATGTACTATGGTTTATGCACAGTTGAGTTACTGTCTATACATTGGTATGCTGTGCCAGGGTGAAATTCCAGCCTGCATGTCCGTTTTTCACCTAACCCAACCGTTCTTCAGGACACCACAGTACAGCTGTGTGTACTCTTGATGATGTAACCATGCACTGGTCATGTGACTATAGATATTCAGACAGACCGTACACATATACACACACGAGTGCAGTATAGCTGGCTCAAACGTGCAGCGACGTACAAAACAACAGTAAATAGATGGTAGAGTGTTGATTGCTGTTGCAGGCAAGAACAAAAAGGATAGATTCAATAGATTGGAAAGCTTTCAGTATGACAGCACGCAAGCCGGGGTGACGGGGAAATCACTGATCACGGTAAACTCACGTCATCTCAATAAAAACGATACGTATACGGCAGCGGAGGCAGCAGGCGATGGAAAGTAACCCGGTACATGATTCACTACGTGTACTATGCTGAAGATGCTGAGAACAAAACCACACAACACACGCCAACAACACCACGATGGTGTGTGCAGAGCAGTAAAACTGAACATGGGAGGGAGATAAAGTGTGTACTGTGTTGCCATGGTACCCACTGCTGCTGCAGCTGTACATACAGATATTAGAGGTATGTAAACAGGAGAATGACGTCATGTCTGCTGCTAGTAATACTATTAGTCTTGTAGTAATGATGAGCTTACTTGCTTACAATAGGTCAGGAATACTAACACATATTCATATGATTACTTCACCATTGCCAGCCACTGGCTATGTAACTCTGTCGTTGTTGCTGTGTTGTATGGGCAGAGCACAAATACTTCACACTTACATTGATATGCAGAGTATCATCTTTGATCACCCATACAACCACGGCTACATAAGCTACCAGACACTGAGATCACGGGCCGAATGCTTCATGACGTGCATCTTGCCTTGAACCTGTTGCAAAAGTCACATACATAGAACACAATGACATCCACTTGGATTATTGTTTTCACAGGCCAATCACTACAGAACACAGAAATGAAACCGTCGGCTAAACCAAGAAAACACAAAAACCACCAAGGAACTACAAGTTACGTTATCAAGTCCACTAACACCATCAGTTACAGGGGCATCTGAAGGTATTATAGTGTGGTAAGGTCAGCCATCTGAAGTACAAGTTACTCGTGGGGGAGGGGTGGCTGAGTCGAAATTTTGGAAATTTAGAGTCCAAATCAGTTTATTTTATTGGTTCACGGGGTGGTACCTGGGGCAAAAAGTGATACGGGCAATAGCGTAGTGACCGTAGCGTGTCCAACACCCCTGTGTCACATGACAATCAACTCATGCGATAACATTGCACGGCACTGACCGACGGTACTGACCTTCTACAACTAACTGGCTATCACCTCTAGCTCTAGCAAGTCTTGGATGCGCACTCCAACAGCATTCCAACTTGGAATGTTCTTAGTTATATGATAACATAGGAGGGGAAGGTGAGCACAACCAAGACAAGCACAAGCTGAAAGTCTTAGCTGTGAAGGCCGATGTACATGCATGTCCATGACGATACTGGCAAGACCATTGGACAGTACGGTCAAACCAAGATTCAAGGACGCATAGCAACATAGCACACAACTTGTGTGGCTCTAAAGATTCAACATGCATGAGCTGATTGTCAAGTAACTGGTGGTGTTAGTGGACATTATAGCGTAACTTGTTGTTCCTACACAATAACCAACAAGGCGTTGCAACCCATACCCGCTGAGCAATGACACAAATTCCACTAACAAGGCTAAGAGAAATTTATATTTTACATTACAAGTCATACAGTACCGTCTTTTCCGGAGTATAAGCCCCCCCCCCCCCCCACATTTTTTGCCATGAAATACAGACATCAATTTGATGATCACTGTTATTTTGGTCTTTGGAATATAAGCCATTCTTTTGGGTGAATTTTGAGTGTTCAAAGTGCGGCGTTGTCTCCAGAAAATACGGTACATAATTCCAATACCATCGACATGACGGAAACCTCGTGCCCATGCACGGTCACTTTGTCTAGCCAACTCAACCACACACGAGAGTGTGTGCATGACTTTACACACACACATACTTGAACATTGAACTTGCCCATTGCCAGAGGCAATGATGGAGAAAGGACTAATATGGCGGCAACCGGCAGAAAGGTTCGTGGCGCATAATACACACACACACACACACACACACACACACACACACACATACTGTACACACACACACACACATACATACTGTACACACACACACACACACACACACACACACACACATACTGTACACACACACACACACATGCACACACATGCAGTACACACACACACCTTTACCTTGCCCATTGCTTAGCAATGATAGCGCATAGTTAATTCTCCAGTCCACGACAGAACGACTGATTGCGTTTCAGGTCGCCACTTCGACGGAACATGCGGCCACAGGCGCAACCGTAGCCAGCAGCAGAGGGTGCATTGGGTGGTCGACGGGCAATGGTACGCCACTCCGGACTGTTCTGGGCTGCACCGTACCATCAACATGTTGGTACCGGTGGCTCAACCGACGAAACGTCATCCATAATGACGTCCTCCACCTCTTGCCTGGAGCATGCGCGGGACGCGGGGCAGGCAGTTCACCGAAGAGAACACACTTGGGCAACCGGTCATCTTCCATCCGTGTCACGTGTCCAAGCCAGCGCAAACGCCGTTTCCGTACGATGTGACCAATGTCCTCAGGCACTCCAAGGGTCTTTGCAAGGGCTGAGGACGCGCACACACACACACACACAAACACACACACTCACACACATACACACACTTGTGCTTGTTGCTCACTTCCAAAACTGGTCACGTGGGTCTCCCCGGGAGAGGGGAGAGAGACTCAAAAGGAATCTTGGAAAGATGACTCAATTGGCTATAGAACCGCTCAATGGCTAAAAAACCCTGAAATCCCCAAAACTCTGGGTGGACTTGAAAACTATCCCACTTATGGGCTCATCACACCTCAGTAAGTGGGCGAGGACAAGTTCCAGAAAAAGGATTGACGGAATCAGGGTATCCGTCCCGGGATCCAACTGCAGTTACCCCTGCCCCCAGTGAAGGTAATACTTGCTACTAGTGTGGGTGGCTAAATCAGAGTGGATCTGATATAAGCTTCACTAGCACCATTGATTACACAAGAGTTAATCTAGCCAGAAGCAGTCCATGGTTAACAGGTATGTATACTTCAAATAGAAAGTATATGAACCCTGCAACCAACAAAGGTGGCAGGTACAACATTACACCTTCAAGCAGCCGAGCCCATTGGCAACAGAACCAACACAATCAGGCATAAGTGTACCCACCAACCGGACTAGCTGGCACACACACACACACACACACACACACACACACACACACACGCGCACACACACACACACACACACACACACACACACACACACACATATACGCCAGGTAATCGGAGCGTGTGGAGTGCCACTAACTGGAAAAATGAAGATGGAATACTAATCAGGATGTTACATGTATGTTTGAGTGAAACTTTTATTTTATCTTGTTTCAAATTTCTTCCACACAATCAACTTACATGACATGTACTTACTTCCCATCATCTCAGTTTTCTTTTCTATCCATCCATCTGTACTCCATATCACTCCGTATCACTGTAGTAAAAATATTCCTCCATGTGTGTACTAGTCTCCACAGCCATGTGATGGCACTTTGGGACACGTCCCTAACAACATAGCACTCTCCAGTTGGAAGTTTTACATTCTCTCATGCTGATCTCATGCTGATCTCATGCTGATCTCATCTCTCATGCTGATCTCCCATCTCTCAAGATCTCTCATGCTGGCTTGCACCTTGGCTCTGTATCCAGGAGCTGCTAATGCAGCGCGTTTTTACACGCTCGATCCCGGCGCTCTGCCTCGTTCCGCCGTTGGTGACACTAACCACGGTCACGAGATGTCTCAGTAAGGTAACGAGCACCACAACACTATCGAGATCAATGAGAAAGAGAAAACACTGAAAACAACAAAAGAAGAATCAAAGTCAAGTGCATGTATGCGGCTTGCATGTGTTGCCACTGGCAACTGGTTCGGTGGAGAGGACGATTTCTTTTGCGATTTTTACTGCAGTGTGCATGTACAGCCATGTACTACAAGAGCCTAGGCTAGAGGGATCTAGACTAGGGACTGTTCCTATGCGCGACTAGTGCTACCGCGTACCGGTACTGTGTACTGGCTCTGTACTCAGTAATGGCGAGTAATGCCTAATGGCAGCTGACTGGGATCATTTTCAAGTCCACCCAGAGTTTTGGGGATTTCAGGGGGTGTCGGCCGTTGGGCGGTTCAATAGCCAATTGAGTCATCTTTCCAAGATTCCTTTTGAGTCTCTCTCCCCTCTCCCGGGGAGACCCACGTGACCAGTTTTGGCAGTGAGCAACAAGTACAAGTGTGTGTGTATGTGTGTGTGTGTGTGTGTGTGTGTGTGTGTGTGTGTGTGTGTGTGTGTGTGTGTGTGTGTGTGTGTGTGTGTGTGTGTGTGTGTGTGTGTGTATGTTTGGGGTTTAGAATGTGCAGATCCTTTGTTTGAAAGACGTTCATGCTCCATTTTTCTTGCTTTCTTCAGATACTAATTTCAATGTGACCGCCGCCCGTGTGCAAGTATTGCTGGTACTAAGGTCTGACCCTAATTGTCAACATTGCTAGCCAAGAACTGATGTGCAGTGAATGAAGCCTGATTGTCAATTCTTGTAAGTTTCAGTCCTGGATCAACAGTTGCTGAACCACAGCACAAACACACAACACAGGCACGGTTAGCAAGCACACCATTCCACTGATCACCAACTAGTAATTACCTTAGCCATCCTCTATGACAGTGAGTCACGTGTGAACTGTGTGGCATGCTGGACAGCTAAGTTCATGAGTCAAACAGTTTGCTTGAGATCGAGACTGTAGATGTGTTCAGGCGGTAACTAGATGCTAGTTTAGACCAGAGACAGTTGTTGAAGGGGAAAGGATGTGTTGTACTGCAAGACCGGAGACAATTGGTTGGTATGGCAATGCAGAAGTTTCCCTTAAAGGATTAGGTACTGACGTATTTTTTACAGTGCTATGCAAGATAAAAAGTTTGAACTCTTATCAAGCTGTGCAGGACTTTAAATAGATTCTACAGACTCAGTTCCTACCAGTGGTGTACCCAGGGGGGGGGGGGGGAGGGTGCTTTGGGTGCTCAAGTACCCCCTCAAAATGTTCGACATAGGCCAACGTTTATGCTGTACCCACAGGGGCATAGGAACAGGTCCGGCAGGTCCGGCGGCCATCGATGTTTTGCCAAAAAAAAGAAGAAAAAAGGCAACAAGCTCGTTTTCAACCATGCGGAGGGTCAAATCCGACACAGTACAACCGGCCAGGAAAGACTCAAACATGACTCCTGATGTTCCTGAATGTCCACAAGAAACTGCTGGATGTCTAGTGCCTGAAGAGTGAATTTGAATGTGGAAGTGAGCATCAGCTCTCCCAATTCAGACAGTTTTAAAACCTCAAGTCTTTCATGATACCACAGTATTTGTTCATATCAATCCTTTTACAAGTAAAATCGCCCTCTTCATTCAGTAGAGACAGAGTCGAGTGAGCTGTATTCCCGGTGCCAATAGGCGGGCTCACCACCCCTGTATGGCAACTTCCCCATGCCTAACCCCCAAGACAAAGTCAATTCTGAAGTAGTCATACTGGGCGGAGTTAAAAATTAAAAAAATTGCGACCTGTAAGGAGCTAACAATCCGCTGGACCATTGGAAACTCTGCTTCTACGCCCCTGACCCATGCCACTAAAACTTTCATAACTTTGCCACCGTCAGTCTGATTTTTTGCCTTCCACTCGCTGTCACTAGTTGATCATAGTTGACCGTGTTACATGTACTTGAATGTGCCAGGACGGAGGGCTATCCATATCGTCAGGGCCTCGACTTGTTCTATTCCGATTTTCCGGAAACACTCCGATCAGTTGTTCCGACAAAGCAACCGAAACGATTGTTCACGAAAGTGTACTAATTTGTTGTTTCGGGCCCTTGAAATCCTAAAAATGTGACGGCCTCCAAAGGGAGGGATATGTTTGTGATTGCTAAGTGGGTACTTCAAGGCCTCATGGTTGCTCCATCCTACAGAACAGCTCCTACACTTTCCCCCGACTTGGTACATCATGGTAAATAGCGCACTAAAAATCAAGATATCAACCATCCATGCATTACATGTACATGAATGGTCCTTTATTGGGTTCTTTGGGAAAGGGTTGGAGCAGTCCCCTCATTGCGGATCCTGCATACGCCCCTGTCTACTACTATACACTGTGTGTAAGTTGATAACCTGTATCAGTATAGTAGAGTGTTAAGTGAAGACACATGTAAAGCCATTACAGTGTAGTTAGTGACTAAGAATGAGCATAGGCTGCTCATCCATGATTCATGATACATTCTCTTCTGAATATTATCAGTACTTTAAAACCTGCCTTCTATTCTCAAATTTCCTTCTTTCAGACACCACAACAAACGTGTGCACCTTACACACTGTACCGGCAGATGTAAAGGTTGCGACAGCGTAGCAAGGAAGGAACTGATCACTGCAGTGAATGAGGCATTGTCAACTCTTGTATGTTGGAGTGACCTGGATGACTAGCCAAGCTGAGTTTCTGGTAATCACATAATCCAGCCGTTCAACGCCTAGCAGCTGCTTTCATCTCCCGATGATAGCAGTGAGTTGTATTGTAGAGCCATGACTACCATTGCTAGCTTCTGTATTCCTGGGAACTTGTGCCGGATAGTGTTGGGTCTGTTGCCAACGGGCTCGGCTGCTTGAAGGTGTGCTTGAAGGTGTAATGTTGTACCTACCACCTTTGTTGGTTTCAGGGTTCATACACCTTCTATTTGAAGTATACCTGTTAACCATGGACTACTTCTGGCTAGATATACTCTTGTGTAATCATGGTGCTAGTGAAGCTTGTATCAGATCCACTCTGATTTAGCCACCCACACTAGTAGCAAGTATTACCTTCACTGAGGGCAGGGGTAACTGCAGTTGGATCCCGGGACGGATACCCTGATGCCGTCAATCCTTTTTCTGCACCTTGTCCTCACCCACTTACTGAGGTGTGGTGAGCCCATAAGTGGGATCGTTTTCAAGTCCACCCAGAGTTTTGGGGATTTCAGGGGGCGTCGGCCGTTGGGCGGTTCAATAGCCAATTGAGTCATCTTTCCAAGATTCCTTTTGAGTCTCTCTCCCCTCTCCCGGGGAGACCCACGTGACCAGTTTTGACAGTGAGCAACAAGTACAAGTGTGTGTGTGTGTGTGTGTGTGTGTGTGTGTGTGTGTGTGTCCCATATGGTGCAGTGGTATGTGCAGTCGATTTCCAATCGAGAGGTTGCGGGTTCAATTCCCGACGATTATGGTCGCACACATCTTTCTTCTCTTTCTCGGACTCTTCCTGACTTTTCTTTCATTCTCCTGGGTGGTTACCAACAGCCAGTGTATGCCGGCGTATGTGGTGTGGTGTGTGTAGAAAAAACGAAGAAAAAAAGAAAAGAAAAAATGGAAAATGAAAAATAGGGATTCACTGGCCAGAAAAAGTCACTTCAATCAGCTGTGTGGTGGATACCAGGCTAAAAATAGTGGCGGTCAATTCATCAGTCTTGCAAGCTGTTGAATGGTGTAATCCCAGCACAAGTTGCTATGTCTAACATAACTGTTCGCTATCATCGCTTCCGCGATGGGCAGGTCTGAGGTGTGTGTGTGTCCCCCATATGGTGCAGTGGTATGTGCAGTCGATTTCCAATCGAGAGGTTGCCGGTTCAATTCCCGACGATTATGGTCGCACACGTCTTTCTTCTCTTTCTCATTCTCCTAGCTCTTCTTTCATCCTCCTGGGTGGTTACCAACAGCCAGTGTATGCCGGAGTATGTGGTGTGGCGTGTGTGTGTAAAAAATAATAATAATGAAAAATAGGGATTCGCTGGCCAGAAAAAAGCCACTTAACCCTCACACCACAGAAAAGATGAGCCAGTGGGGTGCCGCAAGCTTATATTGAACGTGAGCACGACATGATTATTGTGATCATGATGACGTATAACATAGTTCGGGTGAAATGATCGTACTGGGTCGTCAAAGGCCGCCCATCTGAAACATAGTATGATAGGAACAAATAACGGCGTCGATCGGCTATGAAAGAGCGTTTGAAAGATGACCCATGGGGTCATGTAACAATCATAAAGGCTGGGTGTACCAGTACATTGCTATGGCAACTGCATGACCACTAAGTAGTCGGTAGTACCCACAAGGAGATTTTAAAAATGTATTGTCTGCGGCAGCCGATGGATGTGCACCATGCGGATTTCGTGCCCATCGGCCGAGCCCGTGTCTCCCCTCCGTCCGCTAGGTGGGGGAGGGTGGAAACAAAATTGCGTGGCGAGCTCTCACAGCAAAACAGACAACTGGCAAAAAATACACCAGCCAGCAGTAGAAGAGCCGTCTACGGATGCATCCGCCAGACGAAGGGTGGCTCGTGCGGGATGTCGTACGCGAGTGCAACTCAAATGCGGAACTCCGCAAGAGTGCGTGCTTGCGCAAGTCGGCTGCGGCGGCACGGCGGAGTGCGTAAGGTCACCTAAAGTAATCTCGCGGGAATATTTCCTTGCGGGGGCGCGGCCCGTGGCGTGCTGGTTAACTACGGTTTGCGCAACGCAAACCAACATTTCAATCAGCTGTGTGGTGGATACCAGGCTAAAAATTAGTGGCGGTCAATTGTAGTGCGTTTGACAAGTATATACCTCTAGACTTTTCGAATAATTCAAATTTGGTTTGAGCTTTTTGAGAAATTTCTTCGGAATATTGCTCAGGCAACTCACGCAATTTTTCTCATGTAAATTTCTAAGCGATTGGATAACAGACGCCCAATTTCGAAAATGTTATGCGCAAAGTGATCACAGATTTTATGTGGTATAGATGCTGGCCTAACGGTTTTTTGAAAGCAGAGGTCTGGACTTTTGAAACACACTATAGTGGCGGTCATTTCATCAGTCTTGCAAGCTGTTGAATGGTGTAATCCCAGCACAAGTTGCTATGTCTAACAATGTTACATAGCTGTTCGCTATCGTCGCTTCCGCGATGGGCATGTCTGAGGTGAGGTGTGTGTGTGTGTGTGTGTGTGTGTGTGTGTGTGTGTGTGTGTGTGTGTGTGTGTGTGTGTGTGTGTGTGTGTGTGTGTGTGTGTGTGTGATTTCCAATCGAGAGGTTGCGGGTTCGATTCCCGACGATTATGGTCGCACACGTCTTTCTTCTCTTTCTCAGACTCCTCCTGACTTTTCTTTCATTCTCCAACAGGCAGTGCATGCCGGAGTATGTGGTGTGATGTGTGTGCAGAAAAATATGAAAAAGACCAAACGTAGGGAGTCACTGGCCAGAAAAAGCCACTTCATAGCTGTGTGGTGTAGCCCAGGCTGAATAGTGGCGGTCCATTCTTCAGCCTTGCAAGCTGTTGAATGGTGCAATTCCAGCACAAGTTGCTATGGCTTCTGCTGTAGCATTGCCATCATCGCCTCCTGCGATGGGCGTCAAAAGCTCAAAGGTCAAAGGATAGTGTGTGTTTGTGTGTGTGTGTCTGTGTGTGTGTTTGTGTGTATGCAGAAAACTACACAGACCATGACTGCAGTGAAGAGTGTATGAACCGTGCTACAATAACCAGTTTATCATCGTCCTGAAAGTACTTCAAAATGTCTAACAGTAAGTCAGACCAGCAGTCCACCATAATTGAATGTGCAGTATCTTAGCAACAAGCCTTTGGTTACATGTGATTACAAGAACAAACAAGAAACAAAACTCCTATAGACAACAGACTTGCTATAGAAAGCAGATACCTTGTAGATAACCGAACCCATTATGGAATGTTTGTTGCTTACAACCTTTGAGCCACTGTTTTCCTGCCGACTTGACTTGTCATTTGAATGATTGTGACTGCCGTCCGTATACAAGAAATCCATCAAATGGTTCACTATGCAAACCTGCAAGAAAACACTTTCTCTCTGCTTAAATGGAAGTTTCCGGAGGAGGAAGGAGGAAACTGTAGTTATCACCAACCCTCACCGCGCCCAGCTCACGCCGCCACGGCGTGCGACCTGAGCTGGGCGCCCTGCCCAGTATGGAACTGTCCTCAAGCCAGTCACGTTTTTGGCAGCCCAGTGAGCTGTCTACCGGATCGCAGCGTTTAGAAGCGCCAAATGCGGCAGGGCCAGTCTCAGGCTGGTCGCGTAGGCGGCAGGCCGGCGGGCGACCGGCAAGGCTGCATTCGCATTTGGATCACCGAAGTGATACAGGTGCTTCGACGGCACTCCGTGGCGCATCAAGGAGGCATCTGGGGCCCAGGCAGCCCGCCCGTAAGCGCACCACCGTATCAGGTATGCGCAGGTGGAGCAGCAGAGCAAGATGTGTGCCGGACACTCACCATCATCCGGTCGACTGCATGGTTGTGCGACTTTACACAGCCGTCACTCATTACTTGCTATTGCTTGCAGAAGGCCAGAATTTTTTTGCTCTCGTTTGCTCTAAAGCTAGTTGGTTTACGTGGTTTATACCGGTACCTGAGCATGGATCCTACTCAGCAGCGGATCGCTGGTATTCCTCGTTTGAGACCGCGGCGACGGCAGCGTCGGCCCTGACCAACAAGCCTCGGGCGATGAGCATGCCGGCCGAAAATGCAGGCATGGACACTGTCGTGTATGACCAGTTTAGTTGAGTTCCTTGGAGGCGCTATGATGCCGGCCGGCGCATGTGTTGGCGCACGGGAGACGATTAGGACAATACGGCGTGCGGAATACGTCGAGCTGGCCACAATGCTTCCTTCCTGTCCTGCCCACACGCAGCCAGCAACCAAACGTGTTAGAATCGATCAATCCGATGGCAATCACTGAGTGGAATTGTCATTGGCGGCTCCTCTTCTGGCAAGAGAAAAACTGAATCTCTAATCTACTGGGTCGAGGCCTGGCAGACTTTCAGAACCATCGCGCCTTGCAACACGAGCTTACGCCCTCTGGGGCCCTAAGTAGTCCGACAAGAAATTCATACTGCACGGCGACAAAAAGGCAGTTGGAGCAGTCTGAAATCCGGGACTTGCCGAAATCCAACCGTAACGGAACTAGCCCACTTCAGCCCCCGCATGGTAGCAGAACACAAGGCTTTATCTCGCTGACTACCCATATTACGGTCACGGACAACTCCGCTGCGGACGCTCTTTCACGCGGACGATTAGTCCATTTCCTCTCATCGGCTCCCTAATCCAGCTGCTGGACTCGGCTTAGTCCCGAACTCATGCTATGCGGGAGCAACTAATCATGGCAGCAAACCGGCTGAACTTCTTCTCAACCAATGCGTGCCTCCTTTTTCATTCGCTGTGTAGTCTATATCTCTCAGCACACGTGGGTAAGCACGCAAGCACACACACACCCTCGCACACGCATACATACATACATACATACATACATACATACATACATACATACATACATACATACACACACACACACACACATACTCTCTCTCTCTCTCTCTCTTTATCCTCCTCTCCTCCATCCCTCACCCTGCTTCGCCTCTAAGTGCTGTCGCTCCCCTCCCCTTCCTACTCGTACTAGGCGGCATTACACCAAGTCTCAGCATGTGGGGTCTACTTTGCTGTTTTGGGGCTTTGTTTGGACATGGCAAGCTGTTATCTTTTTCCTTGCGGCTGTCGTCGCTGTTGCCATTGTTGTTTAGATACCACGGCGAGCCGGCAGTACGTGCCGGTGTTGGCGGGCTGGCGACCTTGTTTTACTTTCAGTAATTAACACTTTACCCGAGGTGCGACGGATTAATCCGTCACGACCGCGCAGGGCATATTGCAGACACGCGTATGTGCGTTACACACACACACTCACACATTATGCGCACCCGGCGGGCAGGGCGATTGGCCCATGCTGCTTATTCAGTTGTACTAGCGGAGGCAGGGGCGATTCCCCTACGTAATCGCCCATGCGGCGGAATACCCGGCGGCCTGATACGGCGGCGTTGCGAGCAAATGCAGGGGTGGTTCCCTTTTGAGCTCTGTTTGTGGCGGCGGCAGAGGCAGGGGCAGCGCCCCTAGCCCATGCGGCGGTTGACCCGGCGGCCCGACATGGCAGTTGGCCCCGGGGTCCGATATGGTAACTGACCCGGCGGTCTGATATGGCGGCTGACCCAGCGGTCTGATATGGCGGCGGCGGCTGACCCAGCGGTCTGATATGGCGGCTGACCCAGCGGTCTGATATGGCGGCTGACCCAGCGGTCTGATATGGCGGCTGACCCAGCGGTCTGATATGGCGGCTGACCCGGCGGTCTGATACGGCGGCTATGCGAGCAAATGCAGGGGCAGCGCCCCTTTGCGCGTGTTGTTTGCGGCGGCATTGGTCAAGGCAGGGGCAGCGCGCCTCGCCTGGGTGGCGTTATGCCCGGCGCTGCGGCTATGTTTGCAAAACGCAGGGGCCGCTCCCCTTTGAGCTTTGTATGTTTACAGCCATGTTTGCAAGATTCAGGGGCAGCTCCCCTTGGGGCCTGGTACAGTTATGTTTGCAAAAAGCAGGGGCAACTCCCCTCCGAGCCTTGTATGTAATCGTTTACAGCGATGCTTGCAGAAAGCAGGGGCAGCTCCCCTTAGTGCGTGGTATGTTTACAGCTATGTTTGCGAGGAAGAAAAAAAAAAAAAGGGCTTGGAGCTGGGTATGTTTACGGCCACGTTTGCAAAATGCAGGGGTAGCTCTCCTTGGAGCTTTAGCTAGTTGACAGCTACGCGACAAAATGCAGGGACAGCTCCCCTTGGAGCTTTGGATGTTTACAGCTATGTTTGCAAAATGCAGGGGCAGCTCCCCTTGGAGCTTTTAAAACTAGTTTACAGCTGTGCGGACAAAATGCAGGGGCAGCACTCCTTGAAACTTTGGATGTTTACCACTATGTTGGCTAAATGCAGGGGCAGTTCCCCTTGGGGCTTGGATGTTTACAGCCAGGTTTGCAAAATGCAGGGGTAGCTCCCCTCAGAGCGTTGTAGGTTTACAGCTAGGTTTGCCAAATGCAGGGGCAGCTCCCCTTGGAACTTTGGATGTTTACAGCTATATTTGCAAATACAGGGGCAGCTCCCCTTGGATCCTTCTAGTTCTACGTTTACAACTATGTTTGCAAAATGCAGGGGCAGCTCCCCTTTGAGCTTCGTAGGTTTACTGCTAGGTTTGCAAAACGCAGGGGTAGCTCCCCTTTGGAGCTTTGGATGTTTACAGCTATGCTTGCAAACTGCAGGGGCAGCTCCCCTGGGAGCTTTTGAAGTTGGATGTTTACAGGTGTGGTCGCAAAATGCAGGGGCAGCTCCCCTGGGAGCTTTGGATGTTTACAGCTATGTTTGCAAATGCAGGGTCAGCCCCCCTTGGAGCCTTGGATGCTTACAACTATGTGTGCAAAATGCAGGGACAGCTTCCCTTTGAGCTTTGTTGGTTTACAGCTAGGTTTGCAAAACGCAGGGGTAGCTCCCCTGAGCTTTGGATGTTTATAGCTATGCTTGCAAAATGCAGGGGCAGCTCCCCTTGGAGCCTTGGAAGTTTACAGCTATGTTTGCAAAATGCAGGGGCAGCTCCCCTGGGAGCATTGGATGTGTACAGCTATGTTTGCAAAATGCAGGGGCATTTCCCCTTGGAGCTTTGTATATTTACAGCTAGGCTTGCAAAATGCAGGGGCAGCTCTCCCTCGGAGCGTGGTTTGTTTGCAGCTGAGATGAGGAGTGCAACCGAAGATCTCCTTTCGAGCTTGCTTGTTCGCATTTGCTTGTTGGCACCGTAGCTCGGGCACCCAGCAGGTCCTGACTGGCCCTTAGCGCATACTCCCGGCCACATTTATTGCCTGGTGCAGGATAGGGGCCTCACCCCATATTTTTTTTGGACGATCGGCGGGCGGGAAGCCGTCATCGACCTATTAAAGAGGCAAAATACAAGAATAACTGAGAAACTAATAATTGTATACAACGCGCCAACCCTTTGGCTCTGTTGTCGGCTCTGCGGGGGGCACCCAGGCATCCCCCTCGTGCGAACACCACCCGTGGAAGCGGAAAAGTTGTGACGGCGTATTCAGTAGTGCCCAGCACCAGCAGGACCTACCAATCAGGGGAAAGCCTAGCAGTCCTTCATGGCAATTCCCTTGGTAGACCCCCTCAAGCTGACACAGGATCTGGCCACCAGGAAGGGGCCTGGACGGCAGCTCTAGGTCACCGGAAGGTGGTCAGGGTTGACCCGCAAGAGATGCATGTGCGGTGGAGCCTTTGACTAAGCGGCCACCCCTTGGGGCCAGAGAAAGCGGTCTTGAGGGGCATGTGGTCCTTAGTTGGAGGCTTGCACCGCAAACTATGAATGTGAGACCGTCCGTGCCCGGCGAAGGTGTCCATAGTACCAGGCGGGTAGCTAGTCACACTTGTATCCAACACGACAGCCCTTCGGCTGTTGTCTGCCCGGCTTGGGGCGCCCAGGTATCCCCCCGTGCGAACACTACCCGCGGAAGTTGACAAGTCGTCAGCGAATTCAGTAGTGCCCAGCACCAGCAGGAGCTACCAACCAGGGGAAAGCCTAGCAGTCCTTCATGGCAATGCCCTTGGTAGACGCCCTCAAGCTGACACAGGATCTGGCGGCCAGGAAGGTGCCCGGACGGCAGCTCCAGGCCGCCGGAAGGTGGTCAGGGTTGACCCGCAAGAGATACATGTGCGGTTGAGCCTGTGGCTAACGACCATCCCTTTAAGCCAGAGAAAGCGGTCCTTAGTGGCAGGTGGTCCTTGGCTGCAGGCTTGTACCGCACAACCATTATGAATGTGAGACCGTCCGTGCCCGGCGAAGTGGTCGGTAGTACCAGACTGGTCGCTGGTCACGGTGGTCTTTAGCTACTGGTTTCACTGTATACCGAATCAGGCATGCCATCACAGGTCTACAGCGAACAGCACAGAGATCGACGGGACCAAGAATAGGGGATAGCGTGCGGCGAGGCCACCCCCATTATTTTTGGGAGGCACGGCTTCATGTTAGAGCAGTAAATTGCAGTTAGGGACTCAGCTGAGTCAAGCTGGACTCAGCGTGTCAAGTTTGGCATAATACAAGAAGCGCGCTATCCCCAAACAGTTGTGTGGTTATTGTGTGAGTGTATATGCAGGAGTCCGCGGTCACGTGAGGGGGGAGTGATAAAGTACAGTTTTATGGGGAGGTAGCTCCACATTAGTGGAGCTTGACTGTGCTAAGGAAGGGCGGGGGTGCAGGAGGCTACATGAAGTTGATGTGTCCAAACATGACCCAGTTGTCATGGTGATTGGTTGTCCAGGATACTGTCTCAAAATTACTAATGATTATCTGTCAATGCTGTTTCGATTAGTTCGACATTCCTGTATATTTGGTTTTTTGTCTTTTCGTATTCTTTAGATGAACCATTTGGTGATCCCAAGTTCATTGCTAATATCCTACCCTGGATCTGTGAAATTGATACAACGAGGTTTCGACATGCTGTGCAGGGCAAATGCGTGTTCATAAGTATAACGGAAATTGAGACATTGCTGCGTCTGGAGAAGTACGAAGGAAAGGAAAAGCATAATTCTCACATCATCAGTCTTATTCGTCCTGGAGGCACATTTGCTTATAAACTGCTCTGCAATGCAATCCATGACTTGGGTCCATTGTACAATGAAAAGTACCAAGAAATGCTTCTCCTGTTGCCTGTTGACCAGCGACCAACGGCCAAGACATCCTCTTACGAGACAGGTAATTGATATGTGTAGAATGGGGAGGGTTTCAGGGTTGTGGATGTATCATTAACAGTCTGAACATGCCCAATTTATACATTGCCATCAACCAAGCTTCTGCTGTCAAGGGAAATTTTAGTTTTGTACCTTACCAGCAGATTTAAACTTATTACACCAAAGTGTCGTCTAGCTAAAAGTGAACTATACCCCTCTTGCGACCGCGATACACAACAGAAGGCCAGCTGTTTAGTTGGAGAGAATACTTTGTTCTTTCTCTAAGGAGACGTCTGGGGAACTGACGTATGACAACTGACAACTGACAAGTGAATATTATCCAGGAAAGTGGTGCACTCATCAGGGCAAAAGTGGTGCGCTCATCAGCACAAAAGGTGCACGGGTCAGCGATACAATGCTGTCCCAATGGGGACCAGTGCGAGAAGTGTGTGCAGAGCGGGTGACTGTAATGCATGTGAGTACACCTGTTGCAAAAGCGCAGCAGCGTGTACCACGATTTAGCAGCATGTACAACACTATCCCCCACCGAAAAAAGACATCCTCTCCTGAGGATGAAAGCAACTAAATTGAAGCCCAAAAATGTGAAGAAGACAGGAATGGAATAATAGCAAGGAAGAACACGTCTACAGAAACAGGAGCGATTAATCAGTGAAGACACCAGATACCACACAAACAAATCGGTTACCAATACGCAAAAAGACATTAAAGAAAAAATCACACGGCGCTACCCTGAATAGCCCCAGGGATCCACCCTGACAACCACAGGGATAACACCATAATAACACCGGAAACATTTAGTACATCCGCTTGCAAAACCGTAAAAAAAAACCGTCAGACACCTACTGTGACACACATGTGACCACCATCAACACCCAGAAACCACAACACCCACAAAGGCAAACCGATACAAATAAGCGCATGATCCCTCCACCCCTCCAGCCCACCAGGCAGACCGTGGTTCACCATGATCGGACGCCCACCCAGACCCACATGCCGAAACACAATACAAAATAAGACGTTCACGATAAAATTTCAACCTTGATCTATAACGAGAATCCTAGATGCATTTCGCACCTCCCACCAAACCAGAATCTAGCAGCTTTGCTACATTTTCGGCAGTGCATGCCTGAGCACGACAACGCTCCACACAGAACATGGAGAACAGTTGCATTTGCCGAAAAGCCCTGCCCTGTGTATTGTGTGTTGACTTTGTGAAATGCAGCTGTGGAGTGTCAACCAGTCATACTGACAAACTTTAAAACCATTATCCAATGAAAAGCAACACGAAGCGGCAATCCACATTTTTCAGGTGTTTTGTTTCTTTTCTACTTCACCTCCTGTGCAGTTCTTAAGCAAGATTCACAGAAGCTTTTTTGCGATGCGATACGCGATGCGACTCGATCTGCGATGGACGCGTGCGATGCGAACTCGCGAAATACCAGTCACAAAAGAAGTCAGCGATGCGACGATGCCTTGCTGATTTGGCGCGAAGTTCAATGCAGTTGGGTACGTCACCATGGTAATCGCGCAGTTTGGTACAACTTGTACAAATTTATAGGCAACTCTTGAACCTTTGTACAACTTTGCTGTAGAAAAGGTCAAAATCGTATGCCAAATCGCTTGTCGCATCGCCAAAGTTGACCCAAGCTCAACTTCTGCAATGACCCAGTTGCGGCAGTTGAATGGGCTGCTAGATGGCTGCGATTTGGGGATTTCCCGGTTTCGCAGCTGTCGCATTGCGTGTCGCATTGCAAAAAAGCTTCTGTGAAGCCCGCTTTAACCATGTGTGTATGTATATGTACGGTACAATCAGTAGTTCACACACACACACACACACACACACACACACACACACACACACACACATAAACACACACACACGCACGCACACACACACACACACATACACACACACACACACACACACACACACACACACACACACACACACACACACACACACACACACACACACACACACACTATCTACATTTAGGAATATACTTGTCAACATATCATCACAGTACATCTGTACAATGATATACCATCAAACAATTAGTTCTTTTTCCTCTTTCCTGTCCTGTGTTTCACCACAGTTGATGTTGCTACTATGCGTGCAGGCAGCAACACAGCTAACGATGGCACAGTGACATGTAATATACTGTTAGTGAATGATGATGGAGCAGACAATGGTGGGCACATTCAACGTCTTAAACAACATCTACACAGAGTGAATACACATCTGTGCAAGACCACCGCTGATCATTCAGATCTAACTTGCTTGTCCGGCGATGTCAAGGATTGCTTCGTGCCCATGCAGGCTCTGACGGAGAAAGATGCTCTGCAGCTGACGTATCGTGCGCAACAAGCTGCAACTCGCCGTGTCACTGGAAGACAGCCAATATCTGACCGTACACCAGGCGTTGCTATCCCAGGAGCTAGACAAGATAAGAGTGACAAAGTGGAAGGAGGAAGGCAGTTTGTTCTGTCCAGCGCTAAGCAGCTCTTGTCTGATCCCCATTATTATGAAGGTGTAACTAGCGCTGGCAAAAGTGGTGTTTGTGTTGGTGGTGGTGATGACACAGTTGACACAGACATTCTGGAAAGTTGCATTGTAATTGGCAACGCTGGGCAGGGAAAGACAACACTGAGCAAACGAGTCATTGCCGACATCATGGAGACAACGACTGGGAATCTGGCAAAGATTGAATTCATTTTCTACGTGCCATGCCGTGATTTGAAAAGTATGCAGTCAACTGATTGGTGTGTATTTCTTGGTTTGGACAAGTTGCGCATCAGTACACATGAGCAATCTATACTGCTCAACTACCTCTCTGAGCATTCCGACCAGGTATTGATCGTTATTGATGGCATCGACGAACTTGGCAGTGGTGGGTTTGGCAAAGGATCAGCAGCCCAAGCTGTAATATTGAGGAGCAGCAGCAGTAACCATTCACTACTACCTGATGCTATTGTAGTCGCAACTAGCCGACCGTGTGATGAAGCGTATCACCATATCCAGAATTTCCGCTTACGTTTCCGACTCCTCGGCTTCTCGGCAGACCAGCTCTTTGCGTACTGCTCACGACGGCTCGGAGAGGAGGTTGCGAAGCAGTGCATGGCAGAGCTCTCGCAGCCGACCAACTGTCTGCTGAAGGAAGCCATTCAACAATCTCCACTCCTATGTGCTCTGCTCGTTCAGCAATATCCCATCAACAACTCTCTACCCTCCAGTGTGACACTTTTCTACGACCACTACTTACGCTCCTCAGTCGCAAAGCTGGAAAAGCGACGAGGAAAGTTTGGTCAAGTACGGCTTGCACATGACGTCATCAGTCACTGCAGTGGTGGCCGGCACTTCAGTTGTGGTGATCTTGTCAGTATCGCCGTGGTAATAGAACATCATTTGGAGCTCTATGTGAAGGAGACAAGCAACAATGATGAGGAGTGTGATCACCATGCTGTGGAGCTAGTCAAGGCATTGCACAATCTCTACACAATGTGTCTTGCAACATATCAAAGGGGCATGGCTACTTTTACATCCACGCTGTCAACCCTCCACCAGTCCATTTGTCAAGATCTTGGCTTACTGCTCAACCCTGGTATGCATCCGTCGTTCGTCGGTTCCACTCAGACTGTGTCCTTGACTCACTTGACACTGCAAGAGTGGTGTGCATCGAGATGCATCATTTCTTCTGACTCGTGCGCAGACATCATCCGCAGGTGCATCAACACTGTCGGCACAGACTTGAACACACTTGTCTTCTGGCAATTTGTCTTTGGAGCACTAAAGCCAGACATTCTATTTTCATCATTGTTGGCTCTACAGTCTGAAAACAGCATCAGTGATCATACTGTCAAGAGCAAGAAGAAGATGCTTCTGTTCATGATGAGATGTTTGATGGAAAACCGCATTTCACTCCAACATAACCGCACTCTGGGAAATCCCAATCAGGACTCTGACATAGTCACCCATAGCTGCTATGCTATGTCAGCCAACCTCCTGGCCAGTGATGGAATTGATGTTAGGGGAATCCACCTTGAAGTTGTTGATGTGATGGCTTTACAAACTGTTTTGGAGCTTGTAGACCATGTAAAGTCTCTGGATCTAAGCCATTGTAATCTGTCAAGTGACAGCGTCATTTTGCTGTCTGATCAACTGGATAAATGCGTCAAGGTGACTTTGCGTGGTGCCAATCTCACTGCAGCACCATTGGCAAGCATATCAAGCACACTGTCTAGATCAACACGGCGTACCCTCCAGCTTCTTGACATTAGCAACACAGAGTTGACCAGTGGATCTGCAGATGGAGCAGCACTTGCTGGATGTGTAAAACACCCAAGTCTAACGTTCCTGAACGCAAGTGCTACAGTACTTGGCAATGATGGTCTGGCAGCATTTGCGAGCAACTTGGCTCCGTGTAACAATCTCACAGATCTAGCACTGGCATGGTGTAGACTGGATAGGGGATGTGGATCTGACCTGGCAACACTGGTCACAAAGTTACCACACCTTGAATCTCTATGGCTGGATGACAACTCACTCTCCAACAGCGACGTGTCATGTGTACTATCCAGTCTCCATTCTCATGATACCATACAGCATCTTCATTTCGAGAACACCAGACTGACTGATGAGCTAGCCGCTAGTGTGGTTGACTTTCTGCAAGCTCGTCGCGGTCGTGAGCACACTGGGAGTGTCAGCACAACACTACCACCATGCTGGGTTTATCTGACCGGCAGTGGTGTAACAATCCGTCTTCTACAGGAAGTGGCTACGTCTAGTCAATGTGGTGGTGACGTAATCGACATTGGCAGCCGCTATGCTACTGGTACTTTAGTACAGACTGAGTCAATTGATCATCTTGTCAGTCTATGCGTTGGCGGTGGCCTACAGAGTAAGGTTGATGACTCCATGATGTCATCACTTGGTCAGTACCTTGCAACCAACACTGACCTAGACCAACTGAACATAGCACTGTGTAACATCACCGATGCTGGAGCAACTGCTCTGGCAACATCTGGCCTTGCTCACAACACAGTGCTGAAATACCTTCGTCTGGGCAGCAATATGATACAGCTGCCTGGTGTTGTGAGTATACTACAAGCAGTGACATCACCACAGTCACATGTCAGTGCATTGAATCTGGAGGACAACCCAGTGTTTCATGATATACAGCCCAGTCATGCTGATTTCAAACTGCTATGCCAGCTTCTCTCTGGATTCCACCGGCTGCGCTTCATTTCATTTGCCAAGACGGGCATGAGTGATGAAGTTGGTGCAAGTATCCTACACTCTCTCCATCACCATGCGCGTATTGAATGGATGGATATGGCAAACAATGAGATTGATGATGCCACAGTGCATGCCCTGGTGGATATGATGAGGAAGAACACAAGCTTGAGATTGATCAGCCTATCTGACTGCAAGATCACCGATGATAGCATTCAAGCCATGCTGCAGTCACCAGGCATCATGAGGATGGAGGGTGTACACTTGTACGGGAACCCATGCTCTATGGACAAACTTCGACCTTCATTGTACAATTCCATGCTATGGTAGAACAACTCTACTGTCCTGGAGTTCATCTCTGATTGATTGCAGGAAGACGTTGCACAACATCAGCATATTCCCAGGTATGTGTTGTACAGTAGTAGATGTACAGTGTTGATCAGTGTATGAAATACGGGTACACCTGTTTGTTGATGAATAATGATGATCAGACAGACACTACACTAGTCACCCTAGCCAGACTCTCCATCTACAGATGTGTGTACTTGACCAGTACCATAAAGTCTGCAGCAAACTTTCCGGTCCACCTCAGCTGGTCTCTATCAGGGAGCAGTAAAGCGCGATGCACAATATCAATTCTGCGATGCGATGAGCGTCGAGCGAAAGTCTTTTTTCGAATCGCACGAAGAGTCTTCGATGCACAATGCACGGCACATCGTTGCAGGGCATGCACAGTCCAAAACTGTACGCGAGCTGTCATGTGCGCCCGCCATGTAGAAAGTGATGCGCATCGCTCGTCGCTTGTCGCAGAAGTTGAACTAGGCTCAACTTTCCGCGATGAGACCTGCGACGGAGGTGCGATTCAAAATTTTGCAGAAAAACATTTCGATCGCATTGCTCGTCGCTCATCGCGTCGCATAAGTGATATTGTGCATCGCGCTTTAGCCAGTTAGTTGTAGAATGCCAGTAGCGTCGGTCAGTGTCGTGCAATGTTATCGCATGAGCTGATTGTTCAGTAACATGTAGGCTTTGCACAGCAAAGTCTAGTTAGCCCTGGCACACGCGCAATATTGGCATATTGCTGTGAGTGTGTGTCACGTGACTGTCCCTGCACGATTTACAAGCTGGCAAAATTGTACAGACATCCTGTTAGTGTTATGGTGTCATATCGGAAGACGTGTCTTCTTCAAGCTCTTGAATTGTCGGGATGTGAAGGAGCGTTCCTTTGCAGTTGATTTCTTCATGTGTCAAAATGCAGTTTTAGCTTTTAACCCAGGCCCACGGGTACACACGCAAGTCAGGTCACACGCACACACACACACACACACACACGCACGCACGCACGCACGCACGCACGCACACACACACACACACACACGCACATTCATGTACATAAACATGATAGCAGACACTCCGTCTGTGCGTACAACGGTGTACTCGCGCACACACTCACAAGCAATCAACACATAGGTTTGGGGGTTGCCATGACTTCATTTTGATTAAATGTATTAAATATAATAGTATGTGATGATAGACCAGTTCCAAGACAGCGACGATAATATTTGCGTCATATCATCACATTCGGTCGTCAGTAATTCGCACCGCCCACCGGCGGCAGACGCACGAATGGCCCACCATCATATTGTATGTGTGTGGTGTGACGCCTCATGCCAGGCAGTTGTGTGAGTTCTTGGCCACCGAGGGCTAGCCTGCAGCTGCCCACCGTGGGCCATTGACATGAGCGGCTGGGGAGGTCAACAGCCAAGCCACTGAGGGCTAAGTAATCCTGCCTGCTGTGGACCGTTAGCATACTGCCCACCGAGGGCGCACAAATGGCAGACATGGCCAGAAACATGCCCGCTGCGGGCGTATGAACGGCTGCCCAGGCCAACAGCTTACCCATCGAGGGTTAAAGCATACTGCCCAACTGAGGGCGCGAGAGAAGAGTATAGCCCGACCGAGGGCGCATGATTATAGCCCGATCGAGAGTGCATGATAATAGCCCGACCGTGAGTGCATGATTATAGCCCGACCGAGAGCGCATGATTATAGCCCGACCGAGAGCACATGATTATAGCCCGACCGAGAGCGCATGATTATAGCCCGACCGAGAGCGCATGATTATAGCCCGATCGAGAGCGCATGATTATAGCCCGACCGAGAGCGCATGATTATAGCCCGACCGAGAGCGCATGATTAAAGCCCGACCGAGGGCGCATGATTATAGCCCGACCGAGAGCGCATGATTATAGCCCGACCGAGAGCGCATGATTATAGCCCGACCGAGAGCGCATGATTATAGCCCGACCGAGAGCGCATGATTATAGCCCAACCGAGGGCGCATGATTATAGCCCGACCGAGAGCGCATGATTATAGCCCGACCGAGGGCGCATGATTATAGCCCGACCGAAGGCGCATGATCATAGCACCACCGAGGGCGCATGATTATAGCCCAACCGAGGGCGCACGAACGGCCGCCGAGGCCTGAAACCTGCCTACTGAATGCTAAAGCATACCACCCAACCAAGGGTGCACAACGGCCGTCAAGGTCAATAGCCTGTCCCCGAGGGCTACAGCAAACTTCCCGCCAAGGGATAAAGCGTAGTACCCACCGAGGGCTCAATCATACTGCCCACCGAGGGCTCAATCATACTGCCTATTGAGCAAACGAACAGCCACCGAGGCCGACAACCTGCCCACCAAGGGCAAAAGCATACTGCCCGCTAGGGCCGACCTCATACTGCCCAGCGAGGGCAAACAAACGACCACCGACGCCAAGAACTCACACAACTGCCTGGCATGAGGCGTCACACCACACACATACAATAATTATGATGGTGGGCCGTTCGTGCGTCTGCCCCCGGTGGGCAGTGTGAACTACTGACGACCGAATGTGATGATATGACGCAAATAATTTCGTTTGCTTTCTTGGAACTGGTCTATCATCACTTTGCTGAAGTAATCAAAATGAAGTCATGGCAACTCCCAACTTATGTGCTGATCGCTTGTGAGTGCGTGCGCGAGTACGTCGTTGTACGCACAGACGGGGCGTTGGAGTGTCTGCAATTATGTTTGTGTACATGAATGTGTGTGTGTGCGTGCGCATGCGCTTGCGCATGTGCATATGCAGAGGTATGCCCGGAGACCTGGGTGTTTACACGTGGGCCTGGGTTAATGGTGGTGTTAGTGGATATCATAGCGTAACTTGTAGTTCCTTGGTCCTTTTTCTTTTCTATTTTCTATATGCAGGTCATTTCTTTGTGTGTTGAATTTGTATACGAGAATGACCGTACTGCCTACGAACTGCCTGTCTTTCCAGAAGGCCAACATTTTTGTGCGATTTGTGTGCATGTGTGTGTGTGTGTGTGTGTGCGTACGTGTGGTTGTGCATGCATCTTTGTGTGCATCGTGTGTGTGTGTGTGCGTGTGTGTGTGTGTGTGTGTGTGTGTGTGTGTGTGTGTGTGTGTGTGTGCATGCATGTATAATGTCTTCTTTAAAAACTTTCTATCACTTCCAGCCGTTGCTGAAGGAGTAGGCAAGTACAGAGCTGACGTAATGTTCAAGTTTGATCTACCAACCAACAGTCAATGATTGCACAACTTCCAGAATGGTGTGTGTGTGTGTGTGTGTGTGTGTGTGTGTTTGTGTGTGTGTGTGTGTGTGTGTGTGTGTGTATGTGTGTGCATGTGTGTAGGCGTGCAGCACACATCACACTGAGTATTGAATTCACTTGAGTAGAATGTAATTTGTGTGTGTACTGTTTTCAATGATTGTATTGTGTAGCATGCATGACTCTGCTGAAGAAACAGTTCAATCATCAGTCTTCTGGTTATTCTAGGATTTACGGATATAATTCCTCAGTCAAGTATACACACAAGAATACATGATGTTACTGGTAGTGCAACTGCTGATGTTGCAGACAATACTTCTGTTCATACTGTTGCACACTACGTAGCTCTCCGTCACGATTCTTCTCTTGGTTTTGTTGATGTGGTTATTGTCACCAGCAAGTGCTGAGTACACTGTACAATAGTCTTATAGATATGTATATACAGTATAATTATACTGATGGTGTTCACTGCTCTTCTGCTTCTGCTCTGATAGTCGATTGCTGATGTACGTGTTTGTCAATATTGACACCAATGCCACCATTTAATGAAATACATTCATTTTTGCTGGTGGTAAGTTTGCTGATTCTACTCTTGATCACCTGTAGCCGGTACTGTAAAACCGGAAAGTTTAACCACCGAAAAGTTTAACTTTTTTGTAATTTTGGCATGATTACGTGCAGAAAGCGAAACGATGGCTACCTGGCTGCCCATCTGTATGCGCATCTTTACACAGACATCTAGCGATAACGTTTTTTCAAATAACGAAAAATCAATTTTAAAAATTGGTCGTTAAAACGTTAGACTTTGTGACTCGTTAGACTTTTCCGGTTTTACAATACTGTGCTGGTCCCAATGACTGTGACCAAGAGTTTAGCTAGTCTTGCTGTGACCAGACGTGCGGTAACTCCAGTGCTCTCAGTCCACACTGCATTTGCGGCCTTGCTGCATCACCTCATCACACATGATAAAGTTGTAATGCATTTCCTTGATCTCAAGCATGCAGTCACGGTCTGCACTGCACACCGGGGCACCATTCCAGAGAGGGCATTATTACCCCCAGTAGAGGGCACCATTCCAGAGAGGGCAGTATTACCCCCAATAGAGTGCACCATTCCAGAGAGGTCATTATTTTATTACCCCCAGTACACATAGTACATTGCACCATGTAACTTTGCGGATATCTACTGCATGTAGATGATGTCAAACTTACACTGTACTGTTGGGTTAGAAAGAACTGGGGGGTCAGCCTGGTAGTAGCCTAGACCATTCCTATTTTCATGTGCTATGGTTTATGCACAGTTGAGTTACTGTCTATACATTGGTATGCTGTGCCAGGGTGAAATTCCAGCCTGCATGTCCGTTTTTCACCTAACCCAACCGTTCTTCAGCACCCCACAGTACAGCTGTGTGTACTCTTGATGATGTAACCATGCACTGGTCATGTGACTATAGATATTCAGACAGACCGTACACATATACACACACGAGTGCAGTGTAGCTGGCTCAAACGTCCAGCGACGTACAAAACAACAGTAAATAGATGGTAGAGTGTTGATTGCTGTTGCAGGCAAGAACAAAAAGGATAGATTCAATAGATTGGATAGCTTTCAGTATGACAGCAGGCAAGCCGGGGTGACGGGGAAATCACTGATCACGGTAAACTCACGTCATCTCAATAAAAATGATACGTAAACGGCGGCGGAGGCAGCAGGCGATGGAAAGTAACCCGGTACATGATTCACTACGTGTACTATGCTGAAGATGCTGAGAACGAAACACACACAACACACGCCAACCACACCACGATGGTGTGTGCAGAGCAGTAAAACTGAACATGGGAGGGAGATAAAGTGTGTACTGTGTTGCCATGGTACCCACTGCTGCTGCAGCTGTACATACAGATATTACAGGTATGTAAACAGGAGAATGACGTCATGTCTGCTGCTAGTAATACTATTAGTCTTGTAGTAATGATGAGCTTACTTGCTTACAATAGGTCAGGAATACTAACACATATTCATATGATAACTTCACCATTGCCAGCCACTGGCTATGTAACTCTGTCGTTGTTGCTGTGTTGTATGGGCAGAGCACAAATACTTCACACTTACATTGATATGCAGAGTATCATCTTTGATCACCCATACAACCACGGCTACATAAGCTACCAGACACTGAGATCACGGGCCGAATGCTTCATGGCGTGCATCTTGCCTTGAACCTGTTGGAAAAGGCACATACATAGAACACAATGACATCCACTTGGATCATTGTTTCCACAGGCCAATCACTACAGAATACAGAAATGAAACTGTCGCCTAAACCAAGAAAACACAAAAAGCACCAAGGAACTACAAGTTGCGCTATAAAGTCCACCAACACCATCAGTTACAGGGCCATCTGAAGGTATTGTAGTGTGGTAAGGTCAGCCATCTGAAGTACAAGTTACTCGTGGTGGAGGGGTGACTGAGTCGAAATTCTGGAAATTTAGAGTCCAAATCAGTTTATTTTATTGGTTCACGGGGTGGTACCTGGGGGCAAACAGTGATACGGTCAATAGCGTAATGACCGTAGCGTGTCCAACACCCCTGTGTCACATGACAATCAACTCATGCGATAACATTGCACGGCACTGACCGACGGTACTGACCTTCTACAACTAACTGGCTATCAGCTCTAGCAAGTCTTGGATGCGCACTCCAACAGCCTTCCAACTTGGAATGTTCTTACTTGTAGTTATATGATAACTTAGGAGGGGAAGGTGAGCACAACCAAGACAAGCACAAGCTGAAAGTCTTAGCTGTGAAGGCCGATGTACATGCATGTCCATGACGATACTGGCAAGACCATTGGACAGTACGGTCAAACCAAGAGTCAAGGACGCATAGCAACATAGCACACAACTTGTGTGGCTCTAAAGATTCAACATGCATGAGCTGATTGTCAAGTAACTGGTGGTGTTAGTGGACATTATAGCGTAACTTGTTGTTCCTACAAAATAATCAACAAGGCGTTGCAACCCATACCCACTGAGCAATGACACAAATTCCACTAACAAGGCTAAGAGAAATTTATATTTTACATTACAAGTCATACAGTACCGTATTTTCCCGAGTATAAGCCGCACCCCCTCCCCCCCCCCCCCCCCCACATTTTTTTGCCATGAAATACAGACATCTATTTGATGATCACTGTCATTTTGGTCATTGGAATATAAGCCATTCTTTTGGGTGAATTTTGAGTGTTCAAAGTGCGGCGTTGTCTCCAGAAAATACGCACGGTACGTAATTCCAATACCATCGACATGACGGAAACCTCGTGCCCATGCACGGTCACTTTGTCTAGCCAACTCAACCACACACGAGAGTGTGTGCATGACTTTACACACACACATACTTGAACATTGAACTTTCCCATTGCCAGAGGCAATGATAGAGAAAAGGACTAATATGGCAGCATCCGGCAGAAAGGTTCGTGGCACACAATACACACACACATATACTGTGCAAACACACACACACACACACACACACATACACACATACTATACACACACACACACACACACACACACACACACACACACACACACACTGTACACACACACACACACACATACACACACACACATACTGTACACACACACACATGCTGTACACACACACACCTTGACCTTGCCCATTGCGTAGCAATGATAGCGCATAGTTATTTCTCCAGTCCACAACAGAACGACTGATGGCGTTTCAGGTCGCCGCTTCGACGGAACATGCGGCCGCAGGCGCAACCGTAGCCAGCAGCAGAGGGTGCCTTGGGTGGTCGACGGGCAATGGTACGCCACTCCGGACTGTTCTGGGCTGCACCGTACCATCAACATGTTGGTACCGGTGGCTCAACCGACGAAACGTCATCCATAATGACGTCCCTCCACCTCTTGCCTGGACCATGCGCGGGACGCGGGGCAGGCAGTTCACCGAAGAGAACACACTTGGGCAACCTGTGATCTTCCATCCGTGTCACGTGTCCAAGCCAGCGCAAACGTCGCTCCCGTACGATGTGACCAATGTCCTCAGGCACTCCAAGGGTCTTTGGAAGCGCTATGGACGCAAGCACACGCACACACACACACATACATACACACACACACTTGTACTTGTTGCTCACTGCCAAAACTGGGTCACCCCGGGAGAGGGGAGAGAGACTCAAAAGGAATCTTGGAAAGATGACTCTATCGGCTATTGAACCGCCCAATGGCTGAAACCCTCTGAAATCTCCTAAACTCTGGGTGGACTTGAAAATGATCCCACTTATGAGCTCACCACACCTCAGTAAATGGGCGAGGACAATTTGCAGAAAAAGGATTGACGGAATCAGGGTATCCGTCCCAGGATCCAACTGCAGTTACCCCTGCCCCCAGTGAAGGTAATACTTGCTACTAGTGTGGGTGGCTAAATCAGAGTGGATCTGATATAAGCTTCACTAGCACCATTGATTACACAAGAGTTAATCTGGCCAGAAGCAGTCCAGGTATGTATACTTCAAATAGAAAGTACAGAGAAGCTTGGTTATAACGACAGATCAGCTACAACGACAAAAATTCCATGGCAGCAGCAATTTTGTATTGATTTGTGTACAAAAAAGATCGGTTGCAACGACAACTCGAATAACGACAAATCGAGAATAACGACCAAATTGTCATGCACCGTAGTGTGAAAATGGGTCAAAATAACGACATTCTCACGACTGCGACGTACGGTGTACGATCGATCCTGGCTTTCACAGCTGCCGCGGGCCGGGTGCACAAGATCGTACAGTGCGGTCTAGTGTACATCGACTGTACACTGCACTGCACTGCACACTCGTACACGCCCGGAATTTGAAGGAGTGTCGACATGTCGCACTAACGGTAAAATACGTGTACTGTGTACAGGTGTAGTGCGCACTTACCCTCCGTACCTTCCGTATCTTCTGCGACGAATTTTCGCAACATTCGCCATGCTTCTTTCTCCGAGAAATCACTTTCTCAGTTGCGTACTAGGTTGGTGCTGTTCAAATAATCAAGATCCAAAGGGACAACTACAGGTCGAGCAGCTCGCCAGTCGGGGTCCTCTGCAAAATCTGTTGCTTGCAGGTTCCGTTTGATTGATGCACAGTTTTGCGGGGCTCCCGACTGGTGTTAACCCTCCTGGCCTACTCGTCATGCATTCAACAGTTGTGGCCCCACTTCTTTTCTGTTTTATTGTCGCCTGTTTATGTTGCTCCACATTTCATTTGTCCTGTCTTTCTGTCTTCTTCTCCGGTCTGTCTTCTTCTGTTTTTTTAAATATATATACACTTCCATCCACAGGAGCGGATGTCTTTTTTTTGGTGGGGGATAGTGTTGTACATGTGGCTGCGCTTGTGTCTCTTCGTAGTACATGCGGTTGCACGTGTAGCTCTTTGTCGTACATGTGGCTGCTTTTGTGTCTCTTTGTTGTACATGCTGCTGAGTCGTGGTACATGCTGCTGCGCTGTTTTCGACTCCTGCGTACATGCGGCTGCACCGTCTTCTGTCCCCGTTGGTACACACTTGCTCGTCTTGTCCCCGTAGTACGCCTTCACTATAATATATTCTGTTGTCTCGTCTTGTCTCAGTGTCAGTCGTCCGTCGTTCGTTGTCAGTGTTGGTTCTTCTTTATGAGTTCTCCATCGCCTACTGAAGCAAAGTAGAAGAAAAAGCTCTCTAACAATTTGTGCTGGTCCTTTGTTGTGTGGCGTGGCGAGGAGCGTGGAGGCAGTTCGTTCACGGTTCTCAAACCCGTGACGACACAAAGACTTGGAAGTTCGAGATATCTCGCCCTGTCTCTGTTGCGAAAGCGCTTCTCCTACGCGGAAAAGTACGCCATTCTGCAGGAGCTGGACAAAGGTGCAAAGCGGTCATTCATTCAAGAAAAGTATGGAGTCGCGCACAGTACTCTCGCTGGCTTCATCAAGAAGCGAGAGGAGATTGTGGCCAAAGTGAAGAAAGCAACGTCAATGGATGCCAAGAGCTCTAGGCAGTCGAGTTTTCCTGGGTTGGACGAAGCGCTCCTTGTGTTCAGTTGAAAAAAGCACCATTGTGCAGAAAATTGATTTTGCCGCGTTTTGGTGTGCATATTGTGTTGGAAATCCCAAGATCGGATATAGTGACAGATCGCAAATAAGGACTTTTTTGGCGTTCCATCTCAGGTGTCGTTATAACCAAGCTTCACTGTATATGAACCCTGGAACCAACAAAGGTGGCAGGTACAACATTACACCTTCAAGCAGCCGAGCCTGTTGGCAACAGACCCAACACAATCAGGCATAAGTGTACCTACCAACCGAACTAGCTGGCACTAGTCTTGAGTTGTCGTTGTCCTGTTCTCCTTCTTGTCTACACTCTTGTACTTGCATAATTCAATACTATAAAACTCTTGTGTTTTGGTGTGGGGACTTCATTAGCCGGGAGCAGCTAACACTGGTGGCAGCGGTGGGATTCGAACCCACACCTCCGGGGAGACTGGAGTACCCACATACACACACACACACACACACACACACACACACATACACCAGGTAATCGGAGCGTGTGGAGCGCCACTAACTGGAAAAATGAAGACGGAATACTAATCAGGATGTTACATGTATGTTTGAGTGAACCTTTTTTTCTATCTTATTTCAAATTTCTTCCACACAATCAACTTACATGACATGTACTTACTTCCCATCATCTCAGTTTTCTTTTCTATCCATCCATCTGTTCTCCATATCACTCCGTATCACTGTTGTAGAAATATTCCTCCATGTGTGTACTAGTCTCCACAGCCATGTGATGACACTTTGGGACACGTCCCTAACACCAGAGCACACTCCAGTTGGTAGTTTTACATTTGCCCACATTATCTGTGACCACAACACGAAATGCATAGCGGCAATCAATGGATGAAGTGTTCATTGAAGAGAGAGGGAGTGAGTTTGTAAATACACGCATCTTTCCACTTTTTCAGCAGCTTACCGTCTTGAGCTCACATCCTATACGAAATCTCTCATGCTCGCTTGCACCTTGGCTCTGTTGACTTTGGACGTGCCATCGCAGAAAACATTTTTCACTACAGGAGCTGCTAATGCAGAGCGTTTTTCCACGCTCGATCCCGGCGCTCCGCCGCGTTGCGCCGTTGGTGACACTGACCACGGTCACAAGAGATGTCTCAGTAAGATAACGAGCACCACAACACTGTCGAGATCAATGAGAAAGAGAAAACACTGAAAACAACAAAGAAGAATCAAAGTCAAGTGCATGCATGCGACGCGCGTATGCGACTTGCATGTGTTGCCACTGGCAACTGGTTCTGTGGAGAGGACGATTTCTTTTGCGATTTTTAGTACAGTGTGCATGCACCGTTGCTATGCGCATCGAAGGAACCGTGACCATGGTGACGTAGGACGTACTGTATAATTTTTCCGTGGCGCTTGATCATGTTGATCAGACTCCAGCACAGCCCACTTGGACTGTCGCCCATGCCCAGTGTCGGTGCCCGGTGGTGGATTCACTCGTTGATTACTCACTGTTGTCACGGACGTGAAGCCTTTGCCTTTGCCTTGGAGCTGGTTCGAGATAGTTTTTTTTAGTTTTCTGTCTTGGTTCCTGTCTTGGTCCAATCGTCAAGTAGAAGGCCAGTCACTGTTTGAAACTTTGAACGCGTACTTTGTAAGTGTAACTAACTTTCGTTGCGCAGACCATCGCTCACCAATACTTCAGGCATTAGTTCGACTGTCCATATACGAGTTTAGCGGACACTGCGAGTCTTTTGGACAGTGCTAGCGGATCAAATCGAACTAACTACCTTGAATGAAGTTTAGTCTTCTACATGACCTGGAGTAGATTCTAGACTCGTTGTTCTTCCTCCACACGCTGTCAAAGTTGATTACCTGTATCAGTATACTGCAGTGTTGAGTGGAGACGAGTGTGAAGGTTAGTACATGGAGCCGGGGACCGACTCATCCATGCAGTGGCGTATGAAGATGTTTTGGTTTGGGGGGGGGGGGGCTGACTTGCTGGCAATGACCTTGATGTATGTTGGGCTATGCTAGTACCTATTGTGCGTATGTACCTGTGTACCGGTAATCCTTCTACGGAGATTTGTATGCTTGTGTAAAAGTATGTGACAACACATCATGATATAGGTGCTGCACTGCACTAGACATGTACATAATATGACTGTGTGTGGAGCAATCGTGAAAACCGAGTACTGCACTACTACTGGAATCTGGACAAGAATAATGAAAATGCTGTACATGTAGATGTACATGTACGTTGAACACCAGGGATTGCACACAGCCACCACTGGATATGTAGCTCTGACTGACAGCCTGGCCAAAGTCCAAAGGGAAATTTACCGGAAAGCGTAATACCGGTACATCCGTAATGGTGAAAGAGAGTCGACCATAAAGCAAAACTTACTGGCAAAGGCAGAGAGATACTTGTAAGCTGATGTTCAAGACTTCCCTGATTTTGGCTATTGCAAACAAGAACCTCGGACTCTTGAAGGAATCTTCTCCTGTCAGTGATAAGAAGTATTGCAATGTAGTACGCTCCACTGATAACGGATTTTCCACAATGACTAATGTGACCCTGGTGAAATCTTTAGGAGGTAATTGAATTATGGCTGCAAGCCTCGATCGGGCTCAGTTTCTAATGAAAATGTTGAAATTTATGACCACCGCCCAAGAGTTTGGTGGTCGTATCTAGAAATCTTCGCTCTCCGAGAACTACTGTGCTTATAACAGTCAGTCACGAATTTTTTTTCTGGAAAGTGACTTTCTTCAGAACGCTGTGGTATAGCAATGAGAAGCACTGACTCTGACTAAAGGAAAGTACTCTTGCCTTTCCGATTTTGAAGAAAACTGCCCATGAAAAACAACGCTTCATTAGCTGCTACGATGCAAAAACAACCAAGGGATGATCTAGTGAGTGTGCTTCACGCCGGTGACACGCACATTCTTTTAGATCTGAAAAAGTGGAGACTTATGACTGTACAGTCCATTTCAAAACTATAGACGCGTACCTAGGCAAAAACCGTTATGCCAGCATCTATACCACATAAAATCTGTGATCACTTTGTGCATAAATTTTTCCAAATTGGGCGTCTGTTATCCAATCCTTTAGAAACTATATGAGAGTAATTGTGGAGCGATCCTGAGCAATATTCCGAAAACTATTCTCAAAAAGTTCCAGCCAAATTTGAAATATTTCAAAAACCCTACGCGTCTATAGTTTTGAAATGCACTGTAGTGATGTCGCTTCTCTGCGGATGACGTCACAGTATAAGAATTAGCAGAAAAGTAGTGTTCTCTGTCCACCCGGGAACGGGTATGAGGGAGCACGGTGTGGGATAAATGGAGGTGACGAGTCCAGGGTCGGCCTCTTTTGTCTTTGTGCGGAGAGTTGAGTGAGAGTGCCCACCCACCCACCCCAGTAATCATCATGTAATTTCAGATTATATATCATCGCTTATATTCTTCTAGAGTTGTGTGGATGCATAAGGCCACACGTTTTTATTTCTATGTTTCTCGTCACCTGAAAAACTAAAAACGTATGCGAGAGGTGGAAAAAATTAAAATGACCGAAAAATTAAAAAAAAGTTTATTAGACCTTTGTTGACACTAAAATCCACAAATACACCCTGCAAAATAGCATCCATAGTTAACACCTAGTATGTGGTAGGAGCTTCTGTCACAATCTGTGCATGTGCAGCTAGATTGCGCACAAAAAATGGCGACCTCGTATCATGTGTCGCGCAGGCCAGGCCACATTATGTCCATGTGCATGAGTGTGCTGGTCCCCACATGCACGGTCAGTGCAGCACATGTTTTTATTTTTTCCTCCAGACTCCTGAATCGTATGCGCGCGGGTGACGAGAAACATAGAAATAAAAACGTGTGGCCTAATGGTCTAACGTGTTGGGAGTTTTTTGTTGGACTAGGCAATGGTTTTGTATAGTCATGACCACGGAACTGTGTGCAAAGACGATAAGTTGGGGCGATGTGCTGTGGTGGCCCCCACTGGCAATATGGACGTGTTCAATAGTGGTGTACACGTATGAGTGAATGTGCGGATGTGTGCGAAACGAGTGGAGTGCAGGGTGGACAGAGAAATGATTATGTACATACATGTACATGAATGACTGCAGGGTCAGCTCTGACTACGATTGATCTGAGTGCATGACCACTGACTGATCTGCACTGCATGCATGATCCTCACTTGCGTGTTCATCAAGTTTAGGGCCTTTGGCCCCACATCCACCAAAAGGTTAGGGGAGGGGGGGGGGGGCGGGGCGGCTGGCTCCCCCCTTGCCCCTACCCCCCCCCCCCCCCCGCCCCGATTCCTACACCACTGCCATGATCCGTGGAACATTTGGTTCGAAACACGATTGTACTGGTAAATGATTTGTATTCTCTCTTCCCTTTTCTCAGACTCGACAGCGCACTTGTGAACATCACACAGCGTTCTGACTCTACTTTGCAACATTCCAAGCAGAGAACTGCGGATGAGCAGTGACGGCGAAAAGTCACCAAGTCGTCGCCAGTTTCAATCTCGCATCAAGACTCAACACACGCTGGTGTGAGTTAGCACACCCTTCACTTCAGCTGATCACCGCAGCTTAGCGAAAGCTGACGCCGCAGTTCTGTTGGGCCGACAGCAGGGTGGCCGACAAAAGCTACTGGACACTGGCGTACGCATGCACAGTATCTTCACTGTTGCCGAGGTGATGGCTGTACTGCAGATCAATGGACGTATTTCTGACACCCAAGTAGACTCTGTCAAGCAATTTGTCAAGTACAATCAATTTTAGTCGTACGTTCCTGTTCTGTTTTGCTGATACCCGTACGCTCTGCTGCTGGTGCTGGTTATCTACAGGTTTCGTGAGTGATGTCATCACATGTGCTTTTGTATGGAGTGCATGACGTCATCCCATGTGCTTTGTATGGAGGACATGCTGTGGAAACCAGTGCTGGTTTTGAATTGAGTAGTAAACAGTTTATATTGAGATTTGAACAGCAAACAGTTTGTATTAAGTGGCAAACGGAACAAACAGTGTTACGAAAGTAGCAGCCATGTCACTGTGGCAAAGCAGCAACATCGCACTGCTCCTGTACGGCATTGCCACTCCATACAGGGAAAGCATCCCAAATGATGACGTAATTGCATACCCAATGATGACGTAATTGCATACCTAATGATGATGTCATCGCGTAACGTCTATCAGTAAGCTAGTATATTATGATTTCGGCGTGCTCTCTGTACTAACAAGCAGTGGCTTGTTTTAAAACTACTGCTACCATGATTTGCCGCATTCGAGGGTATTAACGGTATTGCCACTGCTGCATTCGAGGGTATTAACGGTATTGCCACTAGCGAGGGCGCGTACCGTATGACTATGAGTATGCAATTCCAACAAGTTACAACAAACCCTGTGTTCTCTGAAGTAACACAGTAACCATGGTAACCTCTCTCATGTTGCCTAGGTATATGTGTGCAGTGCTGATCAATGAAATCCAGCCACGTTGCTCAACTCAAGTACATGTCCGTGCCGACCGTTGTGCAACACCCCCCCCCCCCCCTGACCTGCGAACACTGGGCTGCGAAATGGTGCAAGGCGCAAGCTGGAGTGACGCGCCTGGATTTCATTGAGCAGCACTGTGCAGCTCTCACTACGCGATGACTCCACTGTATTGCAGCCATCCACAAAGTCCATACATCCACTATACCCATACATCCACTATACCCATACATCCACTATACCCATACATCCACTATACCCATACATCCACTATACCCATACATCCACTATACCCATACATCCACTATACCCATACATCCACTATACCCATACATCCACTATACCCATACATCCACTATACCCATACATCCACTATACCCATACATCCACTATACCCATACATCCACTTTACCCATACATCCACTTTACCCATACATCCACTATACCCATATATCCACTATACCCATACATCCACTATACCCATACATCCACTATACCCATACATCCACTTTACCCATACATCCACTTTACCCATACATGTACATCCACTTTACCCATACATCCACTATACCCATACATCCACTATACCCATACATCCACTATACCCATACATCCACTATACCCATACATCCACTATACCCATACATCCACTTTACCCATACATCCACTATACCCATACATCCACTTTACCCATACATCCACCATACCCATACATCCACTATACCCATACATCCACTATACCCATACATCCACTTTACCCATACATCCACTATACCCATACATCCACTATACCCATACATCCACTATACCCATACATCCACTTTACCCATACATCCACTATACCCATACATCCACTTTACCCATACATCCACCATACCCATACATCCACTATACCCATACATCCGTTTTACCCATACATCCACTTTACCCATACATCCACTATACCCATACATCCACTATACCCATACATCCACTATACCCATACATCCACTTTACCCATACATCCACTATACCCATACATCCACTATACCCATACATCCACTATACCCATACATCCACTATACCCATACATCCACTATACCCATACATCCACTTTACCCATACATCCACTATACCCATACATCCACTTTACCCATACATCCACTATACCCATACATCCACTATACCCATACATCCACTATACCCATACATCCACTATACCCATACATCCACTATACCCATACATCCACTTTACCCATACATCCACTTTACCCATACATCCACTATACCCATACATCCACTATACCCATACATCCACTATACCCATACATCCACTTTACCCATACATCCACTATACCCATACATCCACTTTACCCATACATCCACTATACCCATACATCCACTTTGCCCATACATCCACTTTACCCATACATCCACTATACCCATACATACACTTTACCAAGAGTAGATAAACAAGAGTGTGCAACTCGCGGATGGGTTGGCCCACGGCGGAATTTTTTGTTGACGTAATCTTTTCGACGACGCACGCGCTGCGAGCCTTTTGGAGAGTTTTCCCTCGTGCAATTGGCTGGGCTTTACACTACAAGGTCGGTGCCCAGCACGTGCTCTCACACTGCTCTGCGGCAAAGCAGCGTTTCTCTGAAAAAAGGTGACGTAAACAAAAATTCCTCCGTGTATCTGCAGATTGTGCAGGAGAGATCCGGAGTTGCACACTCTTGTTTATCTACTCTTGACTTTACCCATACATCCACTTTACCCATACATCCACTATACCCATACATCCACTTTACCCATACATCCACTATACCCATACATCCACTATACCCATACATCCACTATACCCATACATCCACTTTACCCATACATCCACTATACCCATAAATCCACTATACCCATACATCCACTATACCCATACATCCACTATACCCATACATCCACTATACCCATACATCCACTATACCCATACATCCACTATACCCATACATCCACTATACCCATACATCCACTATACCCATACATCCACTATACCCATACATCCACTATACCCATACATCCACTTTACCGATACATCCACTATACCCATACATCCACTATACCCATACATCCACTATACCCATACATCCACTATACCCATACATCCACTTTACCCATATATCCACTTTACCCATACATCCACTATACCCATACATCCACTTTACCCATACATCCACTATACCCATACATCCACTTTACCCATACATCCACTTTACCCATACATCCACTTTACCCATACATCCACTATACCCATACATCCACTTTACCCATACATCCACTATACCCATACATCCACTATACCCATACATCCACTTTACCCATACATCCACTATACCCATACATCCACTTTACCCATACATCCACTTTACCCATACATCCACTATACCCATACATCCACTATACCCATACATCCACTATACCCATACATCCACTATACCCATACATCCACTATACCCATACATCCACTATACCCATACATCCACTATACCCATACATCCACTATACCCATACATCCACTATACCCATACATCCACTTTACCCATACATCCACTTTACCCATACATCCACTATACCCATACATCCACTATACCCATACATCCACTATACCCATACATCCACTTTACCCATACATCCACTATACCCATACATCCACTTTACCCATACATCCACTATACCCATACATCCACTATACCCATACATCCACCTTACCCATACATCCACGTTTAATACCCATACTCACAACACTTTCCAAGGTATGTGTGTGTGTGTGTGTGTGTGTGTGTGTGTGTGTGTGTGTGTGTGTGTGTGTGTGCGTGTGTGTGTGTGCGCGCGCGTGCGTGTGTGTGTGTGCGTGTATGTGTGTGTGCATGTGTGTGTGTATACGTGTCAATAGTAAAACAGAACAAAAAATAAAATAAAATAAATATCGGTACATGCCATGATGCCAGTGACCATGGGAACCATTGACACTGCACGTAGATCTACTGTGAGAGACGCTGTGACAGGCACTGAAGTCAAGAGACTGGTTTATGGTGAAAATACACATATGAAGAATAATTCTACAATCATCGTGCTCATGTAGATGTACATGTACCTCAGTGACAATACCTGTATGCCTCTCTACGTCTACAGCTAGACGTCATTGTTGTTAGCTCTTGACAGCATGAAACAAGGTGGAGGACACTGTGTTCGGAAACCAGTGACCTTACTACAACCATCCACGGTTGGCAGAGCCCCGGTCCGTTGGAACCATCTGAACCATAAATTGCATAATGGGTGTTGAACCCGGTTCTGACTAGGCGCCGGCGGATTATGCCCGCAGAAAAATTGGCAAAATTCGGTACTTTTTCTGGTAAGTTTCATGCATGTGTGGTATGTGGATAAAGAAATGGAGCAGAATTTGAGGAATTGCCTGCCATAAGGTTTGTATGGTTCTGCCAATTTCACTGCTTTTCGAGCAGAATCTGCCACCTTTTCGAGCAGAATCCGCTGGTCCCTAGTTCCGACCCTCATTATGCTAGGGGAGTTTAGAGTTACACATGGGACAATGTCATGTAACTCTTGGGTTACCATGGTTACCGGTATGTGTTCTGAGGGTGTAGTCGGAGGCGTCTTTATATACAAGTATAAAATGTTTAGTTATGCCTTATGATAAGACTAAGGGGCCGTCCGTAAATATCGATGTTTTTTTAGAGACGATATTGGTGCTTCTCTCCCTTGACCCCCCCCCCCTCCCCCCAGAAGACGCACATGTACATCTAGATCATGGATTCAATATTTTTGGATGCTCATTTTTTTTTCCTTTTTGGCAATAATATGAACCCAAGATGGCAAGTTTGCAGTATTTATATGGTCTAATTGAGAAGGAGAGCATTATGACTTTTTTGGTCGCCCTCGAGAACACTTGTGGCCAGCAGCCTTCTTGTGCTGCATTAGCCCATGGTAGGTGGTGAAGGCTAAGCCACAAGTAGACATGGTAGAAGCACCATCCAAATACGAGCATACATGCTCCTTCTGCTGCCTGGATGTAGTGCCTTCACTGCTATGACTCAGGTGGTTGTGGCGAAGCTTATCAGCCGCTGACAAGAAGACATACTTGCAGTGCTCGCATCGCTCCGTTGCACCATTCTCAGCGTTTTTCAAATCCTTGTTCAGACAGTGAAGACTGGAAACTCTTGTGGAGTTCGTCCGTGTTTGTTCACACTGCCTCTACGTCTTGAAAAAGGTATCCTGCAGGCATCGTTCGGCCGATTTCCACAATCAACAGCTCATTCTTTTGCTCCTGAAATTCGCCATGGGCGTACAGCTTCCAATTTTTGATTTTGTTTTTGTGTCGCGAGTTTTAGCTCCGCGAACGGAAGCTGGTTTCACATTTCTTGTATAGCCATTTAGACGTCCGCGTGCAGGGATCGGCGAAACTTCAGATATTACTTATTAGAGAGGTTTTGCATTCCGAATTTCGGTACAGCGTTCTTCGGTCATTTGTCGAACATCAAAATGTCGAATTTTCGCACCAACGTTTGTTTTGCAAGTCGAAAATGATGTGTTTTCATTTCGTGAGCCCCAGCATCAGCAACGTCCTGTCCCGTGCCCCTTTTCTTGCTGATTCCAACGAACTTTGATCGCCCAAAGAGTCGAGGGCCAAACCTGCCTCCTCAGTCGCCTCAGAAAAACCAACTCCATAGCCAAGTCAAATTTTATGCGTGTCGCCATAGTCTTTTCAGCCACACAGATGACGGTGAGGACACTCCAGGCGAAAGAGAGTCGACAGGCAGTGGAGAGGAGCAATCAGAGGTAGCTGACGATGCTATGTCGCCGCAAAGACGCCTGCCAAGCGATGCCGAGATAAGAAACCTCTTTGAATAAATCAAGCGCTAGCACTCTTCTACAAGAAAATGCATCCGAAAAATATTTTCGGCAAAGTGAGCTTTTTCCGAACAAACACTCCGAATCTTCGTGTGCATTTTCGACCTCGCTCCCGCGTGCCGAATCTTTTTGCCGAATTTCGGAATGCAAAACCTCACTAATTACATCGATATTTTTCTGATGCTCGAAAAGACGCACATGTCACATGGCTCAAACCTCCTCTGGCCCCCAGACGCACCAATATCGTCTCTAAAAAAACATCGATATTTACGGCCGGCCCCTAATTATAGGTTAGTGCATGGCAGGGAGGGCCTTAAGTTATGGCTTGTTAGTGCCCGACAGGTTAGCCTGAGGGCCGTAGGCCCGAGGGCTACCCTGAAGGGCACAAACAAGCCATACGACCCTCCCTGCCATGCACTAACTATTTTAGAACGAGGTTACATGCATTATCTCACTTCCATTATGCTTGTGTACCATTATATTGGGTAGTTTTGTTGTTTGTGTGCAGAGAGACTTGGTGTGGTATGAAAGAATATTTCCTTCTGTTTAGTTATGGTAACTCAGCGCAACGGAGGACTACTAAAAGTAGAATAGCAGCAAATGAAATGCTGGACTCTTATTGCGAGCTTCATTCTCTCATTCAGCTTGTGGAGCTATTTAGGGGCTTTGAGGGCCCCTTGTCGATACCTCTAATGACTTTGATCTTCGGTTTTTATAGGTTTCCACAAGCTGTTGACAAAGGAAATTCGTACAGATGAAAGAATACGGGAGGCAAAAACCGTACACACTTCTGAAATGCGTAGCTTTTAGTAGTACACCGTACATTTTATGCAGAGTTCATTACCTGCACCGCACTATAATGCATACAGGGAGTTGTACGCACCAGTTTAGAGTATATTCAGCGGGCTTTAAACTAATCCAAGGCCCTCAACGCGTCATCAAGAGTAGTAAAATAACGATTGAGCGGGCTTTAAACTTTGATAAGGCCCTTGGCGGGAATGTCGCTGATTGGTCGTTTCCTGGACAACGAGACAGACCTCGTTCTAAGATGGTATTAACTAACGGACTAAGACTAACTGTCCCCGGGGAAAATTGCGATTCCGCGGCCGCGTTTTTTTCCGCGTTTTTTGCGATTTTTTAAAAGACCGCGTTTTCCGCGATTTTCCCGCGTTTTTTGAACTTTTTGTTGCACTACACGTACACACAGTGCACTTTTCGGTCAGCAACGTCTCATCGTGGCGGCTTTTTACTCAAATAATGGGTGCTTTATACACCAGAGACTTGTAACTGATTGATTTCACTACATACTCGCTGAAAATTGCCGCATTCACCGCATATTTACCGCATATTTACCGCAAATTCACCGCAAATTATGCCATATTATGCCGCGTTTTTCCCCGCGTTTTTTGCGATTTTTTTCCGCAATTTTCCCCGGGGACAGGACTAAGTCATGTAGCATAGTGTAGGCCGCATGTTTTGGCCACGACTAGACTGCACATCTACATGAGTACTATAATTATACAGAAGCCTTGCTTGATAGTTACATGATGACTCATGAGGTAGGAAGGCGTGAAAGCGACCTGACCCTGACCCTGACCTGCTACTGTAAAGTGAGAAACTTTCGCTAGAGATTTAATTTCGCTATTTTCGTGACCATCACACATTCGCAAATACATGTATAAATCGCCGCAAATCTCCCCGTACATTGATCGTAGACAGTACAAGATCCGACTGAAGAGATAGAATCGCAAAAGTTTCTCACCGTGAACCAGCCCAATTTATGAAAACGCTAAATTTGCGCCGCGAAAGTGTGTCGCTTTACAGTACATCAGGTACATGGTTGGGTTGAGCTGAGGGCAACCTCGACGACGTCGGCTGGATCGGAGGCTGGAGCCGGTTGTCTGGCCCGGCCGCGGCTTGATCGTTTTTTCCGTGGCGCGTGATCTCGACCACAGAGGCACAGACTGCCCCGCATCAGTGCCATGTTACCACGCGATCGTCGACAGGCTTAGCTGTCAGTGTCATTCCTAATCCTAGTGCCGCTCATGTGACTAACGCGGGACGGGTGACGGGTAGGTCCGACTGGGTCGACTACCTACGCTACATGACATGAGTGGCACTAGTAGGAATGGCCAATTACGGCCAAGCCTGTCGACGATCGCTAGCGCTGGGCATTCTGTGGTGGAGATCACGCGCCACTGAAAAAAGCGATGAAGACAGAGTGAGTAGTCGACATTAGGCTACGTGACATTGACTTTGTACACCATGTAGATATACACGGCCCCGGGCTTCAATCGATTTGACTCTTGCTTTGGAGCTGGTCCAAGATAGCTTTTTAGTTATCTGTCTTGGTCCGTTCTTGTAATCGACCAGTCCGCTGTACAGTACTCAGTAGATGCTCCCGACCGAGAAGGAGCAAGTATTAGTATTAGTTTGTATTCAACGTTTCAACGGTTTGTCAAGAAGGGAAAATCGGAGACAAGCGTAGTTGCCAGCGTAAGACTAGGGGACTTAGTAAGAGTACCAGTCGCCCATCTTCAGTCCACCGCAGAATTAGGAACTCATTTCGCTGTATGCTAGGCTAGGCTAGTAGCTCAGACTCAGTGACTTCTACTAGTTCTAGAACCAGTTTGTAGAAGCCCAGCCACTGTTTGAAAACGTTGAAGGCGTGCTCTGTAAGTGTAGCTAACGTTCCTTGCGCAGACACCATCGCTCATCAATACTTCATTCAGCAATCCGTCCGACCGTCCGAGTCAGTTGAGTGGAAACTTGAGCTAGCGCACCCTTCACTTCAGCTGATCACCGCGGCTTAGACTGTGCGGAGCATGCGCATGCGCATTACTCCAATTCGCCACCGCGGCTTAGCGAAACTTTGAAAGCTGACTGATTTCGCCCCTCTGCCAGCCTCAATAGCACGGTGAGTTTCAGAGATGCTTCATGTCTCACTGCTAAAACATGCATGCTGGTTTATTCTAGGAGAGTTTCTAGATTCATTCCAAACAAATCCAGGGGAGGGGGTTGGGGATGGGGGGGGGGGGGGGTGCTTTGGGTGCAAAAGCACTCAACTTTCCGATCTTGGTTGGAGAGACAGCATTGTACACTGTGCCTTCATCACACGTGCAACTCTGCAGAACGTACAGTGACTGTTTACCTATCCACAATATTTCCAAATGTAGCGTATTTTCAGGAGTATAAGCCACACTTTGAACGCTCAAAATTCACTCAAAAAAGGGAGTGCGGCTTGTACTCCGATGATCAAATTAACAGTGATAAAAAGGGTAGATATCTGTATTCCGTGGCAAAAATGGGAGGGGGGGGTCTGGCTTATCTGTCCCTGCGGGAATTTGCGGAAAAAACTCTCGAAAACTTGCGCAAGAAATTGCGGCAGAAAGTAACAAAAAATGCGACGAAAAGTGCGGAATGATGCAGAACTTGCCAGGAATCCGCGGAATAATTTGCAGAAAATTGCGGATTTGGGCCAAATCACGAAATTTGTTGCATCGTATATCTACTCGGGAGTCGTGCTGTGCAAATAACCTACAGGATCATGGAAAGAACTGCGTGAAAAGTGCATAAAACTGTGAGATATAGTGCAGAAAACAACAAAAAACGCGGGAAGTCGCGGATTTTGCTGAAAATCGCGGGTTTGGGCCAAAATCGCGAAATTTGTTGCATCCGTGGAATCGCGATTTCCTGGAGGGACAGGCTTATACTGCAGTGGCGCTTATGCTTCGGATAATAGCGTACTGGTCGGTGTTTTCAAAATGGTCAAGGAAATTTCTGAGAGTGTGTAGACAGTAGGTACAAGTAGGCTAGTACCTGTCTGCAGTGGAGCGGTGTCAATACATGATTATTAATGCTTTGTGACAGGGAGTAGTAATATAGTAGTATTTTACTACTCTCTGCTTTGTGCATACTGTTTATCACCACAAGTAGCAACAAAACTGGATTCTCCACAGCACCACAAGATATGTGTTGAGGAACACATCAAGTAAAGTCGTTTGCATCAGCCGGGCAGATCACCACTGGCACTTGGCCCATATTTCCTAGTGTTGATGTCGCTGATTGCTGGTGATGGTTGAATGTAGACAAGAGGGGATATGTCTCTGAACTAAATCAGCGTGTAGCTGTCGCACAGCCCTATAGACTCATCCTTTGATAACACAAGAAAAAGCCGCGCCGCATAGCAATTTGTTCCGTTGTGTTTTGTAGTTCTGGCTTTTTAGTGTTAGCGTTGGCGGTCGTGTAAAAGAAAAAATAAGTTTCGTTCATGTTTTTCCAAGTGCACTCATATATTTGCAGAAGCAGAGCGGTACATGTACAAGTTGAAATGCGATTCACTATTCTTTAGGAAAGGTAGTAAGTCTGATCAACCAGTCAGGTTTCCTGCACTATCTGAGAAGATAAAGAGAAAAAAGAGTGGAGAAATCTGATTTTGGGATCATAGGAGAGTGTGGTAATTCCAGCAAAAGCAGCATCCAGGATCTGGCTCATTACTAGGAAGCTGAACATTGAAGAGTGATCTTGAATGTCAACTGTGGTGGTTGCTTCTGTTGTTTTGCCTTCATTGACCCGGTACATATCATGGACTATGTGGAAATCTAGCGGCATCCTAGCAGTACTTGAAAGTACAGTCATGTGCTACCATGGCATGGTGTGTGTATGAACACACAGAACACATCTACAATCATGTACTTTTGGGGAAATTTGTGCCCCCCCCCCTCTCTTGATCATGATCCTGGCTATGCCCCTGAAATCCATATCGCAGTGTGTCCAGTCAGCAGCTGTTTGAGCCAACACCAATAATACGTGGCGGGAGAATTTCTTCTCTTACAAAAAGAAAAGGGATTCCCGGGCCGTCCCGCACCAAAATCGAGCCGAAGTCATTTTTTATAGTACTGATCGTGTGAGTAGATCTGTGACAGGGAGTCACCGTGACAAACCCGGGCTTGTACGACTCCCTGGTGTACGACTGAGGGCCGTTGTTGACCGAAATACCAAAAAATTCTCGACATCGAGTTCTGTATAAGCAAGAGTAAATAGCCCCCGGAGAGTGCAACTCAGATGGGATTCTTTACCAGCCAAGTCAAAACCAGCAAGTTCTTGTGTTTGTAGTACAGGTAGAGATCAGCTATAGGGTTGGTGGTTATAAGAATATACCGCCTATAATGTTATCAGCTTCAGAATTCCAAATCTAAAGAATCTTTTCCACTCAAATTCAACGGTGGTTATAGGAGTAATCTCTGTATATGTATATCATGGTTTGTAAGTTATAGGAAAATAGGGACAGTCGTGAATCAGATACATGTACTGCTCTATTACTATGTCAGTGTGAGGAGAATTAGAGGGAGAATGTCACCTGTCCGCCATGTGTCTCTATCCGTACAAGAGAGCAGACTGAGTATGCACAACTGCACATCACATTGCTCAGCTTTTCTCATCTTTAATTCCAGGTACTGTTTTGTAGAATCTACTAACTTACAAGCTTGAGCAGGCCAATGGGAGTTATAAAATTTGGACTTTGATGTATGTGCATGTGAGTGTGTGTGTGTGTGTGGGGGGGGGGGGGGGTTACAATGTGCAGATCTATTGTTTGAAAGACATTCATGCTCCATTTTTCTTGCTTTCTTCAGATACTAATTTCAGTGCGACGGCCGGCCGTGTGCAAGTACTGCTGGTACTATGGTCTGACGCTAACTGTCAACATTGCTAGCAAAGAACTGATGTGCAGTGAATGAAGCCTGATTCTCAATTCTTGTAAGTTTCAGTCCTGGATCAACAGTTGCTGAACCACAGCACAAACACACAAGACAGGCACGGTTAGCAAGCACACCATTCCACTGATCACCAACTAGCGATTACCTTAGCCATCCTCTATGACAGTGAGTTTGTGAACCGTGTGGCATGCTGGACAGCTAAGTTCATGAGTCAAACGGTTTGCTTGAGATCGAGACTGTAGATGTGTTCAGGCGGTAACTAGATGCTAGTTTAGACCAGAGACAGTTGTTGAAGGGGAAAGGATGTGTTGTACTGCAAGACCAGAGACAGTTGTTGAAGGGGAAAGGATGTGTTGTACTGCAAGACCGGAGACAATTGGTTGGTATGGCAATGCAGAATTTTCCATCAAAGGATTAGGTACTGAAGTATTTTTACAGTGCTATGCAAGATAAAAAGTTTGAACTCTTATCAAGCTGTGCAGGACTTTAAATAGATTCTACAGGCTCAGTTCATACCAGTGGTGTACCCGGGGGGGGGGGGGGGGGGGGTGCTTTGGGTGCTCAAGCACCCCCTCAAAATGTTCGACATAGGTCAACGTTCATGATGTACCCACAGGGGCATATGAACAGGTCCTGCGGCCGCCGATGTTTCGCCCAAAAAAGAAGAAAAAAGGCAACTAGCTCGTTTACAACCATGCGGAGGGTCAAGTCCTACACAGTACAACCGGCCAGGAAAGGCTCAAACACATGACTCCTGATGTTCCTGAATGTCCACAAGAAACTGCTGGACGTCTAGTGCCTGAAGAGTGAATTTGAATGTGGAAGTGAGCATCAGCTCTCCCAATTCAGACAGTTTTAAAACCTCAAGTCTTTCATGATACCACAGTATTTGTTCATATCAATCCTTTTACAAGTAAAATCACCCTCTTCATTCAGTAGAGACAGAGTCGAGTAAGCTGTATTCCCGGTGCCAATAGGCGGGCTCACCACCCCTGTATGGCAACTTCCCCATGCCTAACCTCCAAGACAAAGTCCATACTAAAGCAGTTATACTGGGCGGAGTTAAAAATTAAAAAAAATTGCGACCTGTAAAGAGCTAACAATCCGCTGGACCATTGGAAATCTGCTTCCTACGCCCCTGGCCCATGCCACTAAAAGTGTCATAACTTTGCCACCGTTATTCTGATTTTTTTGCCTTCCACTCGCTGTCACTAGTTGATCATAGTTAACCGTGTTACATGTACTTAAATGTGCCAGGACCGAGGGCTATCCATATTGTCAGGGCCTCGACTTGTTCTATTCCAATTTTCCGGAAACACTCCGATCAGTTGTTCCGACAAACCGACCGAAACGATTGTTCACGAAAATGTACTATTTTGTTGTTTCGGGCCCTTGAAATCCTAAAAATGTTACGGCTTCTAAAGAGGTCGCTGTCCCCTCGACTCCCTGCCATTGAACACCTCAGACACTGCTTCTGATTTCTGCCAACAGAAAAGTGGCAGCCCTCTGCTACTATCCTGTTTGTGAAGCTACCACTGTCCATTACACTTGCTTCCTCTAGTACCTGATTCTATTTCTCCATACCAGAAGCAAGAGTATATAAGCTTGTGGGAGCTTATTTACTCTTGCCAGAAGTTGTAATGGTAGTTTTACCTTCTTGCCCATTCAATAAGTTAAGTATATTGTTACTACACGTAGACTACCTCTAATTCGAATACGGTATAATTCAAACATTCCGTGTAATTCGAATTTTTTTCGTCGTACCCGTCTTCTGCAAGTCACTTCAAGTCAATTTTTTTCATGAAAATAAATAAACACAAGCGCAACCTCAACAGTACAGGAAGAAAAAGAGCAAAAAAATGGCTGTAAACACGGTCGAGAAAGCAAAAATGGCTGTGAAAACAGTCTAATGCGGAGCCTCTGGAGGGAGTTCGAAAATGCCATGGCTGTGATCAAACTCTAGTACCGATTTTAATGACTCTCAAAAGAACCTAACCGATGCTGCTCATGGTAACCGCAAATCGGGCCGAGTCGTTTGCATCTTAGGATACTCGGTGCCGATGGCCTCGCAGACTGGCACCAGCAGCACGGATGAGGGCTAAGCTTAGCTTGCATCGGATGTACGAGATTGTGGCAGAGTACGGCTCCTGCTTCTTGTCGGCTGAGCTGCTCGCCGCCTTCTGCATGAGTGGGAGGAGCTCAATGGCATACATGGGCATTGCCATCGGGTCTCCCTGGGTGGTGCCCTCCTCAGAAAGAAGACAATCCCCATCGACGAACAACCGTGCGGGATGCCGGTAGGTGTTGGTAACGGCACCCGCGATAGCCAGACCTGAGAGGTGACGGATGTTGTGCAAGCACACACTGCGGTTCAGCCTGTTGAACGCATTGCTTGCGTCTGCTAGGAGGACTGCTTCGGTCTCTTCCCCGTTCCACAGGTGCCGCATTGCGTGTATTGCTGCTTTCACTCCACATTCTTGGCCGCCACACAGCTGAAGCGACCCGACCGCCTGTTGGATCTGCCCTCCGATGATGGTGAGGATGGCTTTGCCTACTATCCTTCTGAGGACTTCACATACCGTAAAATTCCGTTAATAAACCCCGGGCGTATACTTTGCAGAGGTTCAAAAACCGGGCGTATATTTGGGCATGGGCTTATCTTAGGGCATGGGCGTTATTTCGGGTGCAGAAGATGTACCTCTCAGCAAGCCACTAGTTTGAGTGAAGCACCATTCTCACTGAGCACGGTACACGTACATGTACATCAAACCAACTCTGGAAATTTGATCGTAACCAAGAATGTAGCGATAAATTACAGATTTGATAGGTAAACCACTTGCTATGGTAAGTACAAGGCACAACAGGTAACGGCATGGCTGAACACGTCTACAACTGTTATACAGTTTGTACGCGAACACACGCTCGCGCGCTGGTCATTTTGTGTCCACTTTACGCCCTGGGCTTATTTCGGGCATGGGCGATAAAACGGACTTGAAGTGTACACCGCCTAAAACTGGGCTTGTTATCGGACATGGGCGTTATTTAGGGTGGGCTTATCTACGGAATTTTACGGTATGCCAATTGGGCGCACCCCGGACTTCTTATCCAGAGGCACCAAGTGGCATGCTGTGAATGGCTTGAGGGGGATTGGGTTGATGATTCCGGTGGCGATGCGCTTAGCACAGGCGGCGAAGCTATCACATAGCTGGTCCGAGGACGCTCCAAACGTGGTGCACAAACGTTTCCAGCTGGTAGAGTCCATGGCGGATGGGCCGTAGCACCGATTGCCGAATGATGTCTCTGTTCAGAGCTTCGAACAGCACCGGGTGCGGCAATTCGGGGCAGGGGCCGATGATGAGGGCATCTGCATGCATGGGTTCCGCCGGCAGGTGCTTCTCTTTCAGCGTTTGTCTCACGGTTTTACCAACAGTGGAGGAGTCCAGATTTAGCAGCCCACCCGAAGGCGTTGCTGTCAGGGACTGGAGATCTGCACCCAGTTCACCATTTGTGATGAGGGTAGCGAAACTTCGCGCGCCATCTGGACTTTGTGCCCGTTTCCCGCCACGTTCCTTGGTTAGTTGGCGCTGGATGGTACGTGCCTCCCGGACAAGCTCATCGATGTTTCCCTCGTTCCAAAGCTGCATTCGTCGGTTCAGACATTCCACATGCACCTTGTGTGTCAAGCAGTTGACCGGTTGTTGCAGTAGAAGACTACGGCAGACCATAATTGCCTTCAAGGCTATGCCTTCTCCCGCTGCGTTTGTTCAGAACGTGTTGAGGTAGCGAGCGCTCAAGTCCCCCACTGACCTGCCATGTGCACCCGATAGGATGGAGAACAGGTTAGGCCGGAAGTGTGCGATTTCCTCGTACGCTGCAGATATGATCTGCCCTGTGTCCTCGGGGCTCAGCTCACCGAGTCTTGAGTCGTTGGTCAGCTGGCGGGATTGGCGGTGTTGCAGCCCCCTGCCCTCTAGCTGTGCCATGCGAATTTGTGGGTTTCCGGCTCGCTGTTGCTATTGAGCTGCGAGGAGCTCAGGCTTGCCCGGAGGGCGACCTCTTGTGCAGTTGGTTGTCGGTCTTGCAGGTGTAGCATTGGCATACGGCCCTGTCTACTACTATACACTGTGTGTAAGTTGATAACCTGTATCAGTATAGTAGAGTGTTAAGTGAAGACACATGTAAAGCCATTACAGTGTAGTTAGTGACTAAGAATGAGCATAGGCTGCTCATCCATGATTCATGATACATTCTCTTCTGAATATTATCAGTACTTTAAAACCTGCCTTCTATTCTCTCTTTCCTTCTTTCAGACACCACAACAAACGTGTGCACCTTACACACTGTACCGCCAGATGTAAAGGTTGCGACAGCGTAGCAAGGAAGGAACGGATCACTGCAGTGAATGAGGCATTGTCAACTCTTGTATGTTGGAGTGACCTGGATGACTAGCCAAGCTGAGTTTCTGGTAATCACATAATCCAGCTGTTCAACGCCTAGCAGCTGCTTTCATCTCCCGATGATAGCGGTGAGTTGTATTGCAGAGCCATGACTACCATTGCTAGCTTCTGTATTCCTGGGAACTTGTTCAATGAAAACTGGGCATACCGGTTTGAAGAAACAACAGCACCAGCAGTGGCCTATCTCAAATTCAGTTGTGTATTCGTGCGTGTGTCCGTGTGTTTGTGTTTGTGTGTCCGTGTGTGTGTTTGTGTGTGTGTGTGTGTGTGTGTGTGTGCGTGTGCGTGTGTGTGTGTGTGTGCGTGTGTCTGTGTGTGTGTATGCAGAAAACTACACAGACCATGACTGCAGTGAAGAGTGTATGAACCGTGCTACAATAACCAGTTTATCATCGTCCTGAAAGTACTTCAAAATGTCTAACAGTAAGTCAGACCAGCAGTCCACCATAATTGAATGTGCAGTATCTTAGCAACAAGCCTTTGGTTACATGCGATTACAAGAGCAAACAAGAAACAAAACTCCTATCTAAAGCAGACAGACTATAGAATGCAGATGCCTTATAGAGAACCAAACCCATTATAGAATATTTGTTGCTTACATCCGTTGAGCCGCTGTACGCAATTTCAAATGGCAAGCCGAAATCCGATGATGGCCGAGCCCTGGCAGTAGCAGTGCTCCTTACATCCCGAAAAGCTGCCTCGAGATATCACCACAAATAGAACAGGGGACCTGCCAACTTGACTTTTCATTTGACTGTATTTGACTACCATCCCGCAGAGCCGTCCATAAACAAAACATCCATCAAATGTTTCACTTTGCAAACCTGCAAGAAATTATGGCTCCATACTTAAAGTACAGTTTTCCAGGGAGGTCGCTCCACATCAGTCGAGCTTGAGTATGCTAAGGAAGGGATGGTGGGCGGGGGGGGGGGGGGGGGGGGTTGGGAGGGTACATGATGTTGAGGTGTCCAAACATGACCCGATTGTCATGGTGATTGGTTGTCCAGGATACTGTCTCAAAATTGCTGATGATTATCTGTCCATGCTGTTTCGATTAGTTCGACATTCCTGTATATTTGTTTTGTCTTTTCGTGTTCTTTAGACGGACCATTTGATGATCCCAAGTTCATTTCCTATATCTTACCCTGGATTTATGAATTGGATGCAACGAGCTTTCGACATTCTATGCAGCACAAAGGTGCGTTCACAAGTACAAAACAAATTGAGACATTGGAGCATCTGGAGAACAACAAAGGAAAGGAAGCGCATAATTCTCACATCATCAGTCTTATAAGTCCTGGGCGCACAGGTGCTTATAAACTACTCTGCAATGCAATCCATGACTTGGGTCCATTGTATGATGAATTGTACCAAGAAATGCTTCTCCTGTTGCCCGTTGACCAGCCACCAACGGCCAAGACATCCTCTCACGAGACAGGTAATTGATATGTCCAGAATGGGGATGGTCACAAGAATGGTCTTGGGGGTGTGGGTATACCACTTACAGTCTGAACTTCCCCAATTTAAACATTGCCATCAATCAAACTTCTGCTGTGAAGGGAAATTTTAGTTTTGTACCTTACCAGCAAAATTAAACTCATTACACCAAAGTATAGTCTACAGTACATTCAGAAAAAGATGATATCCTAGCTTTTGGCCAGAAATGGGTCAAATTTTGAGTTTTTTCTCAATTTTTTTGCAATCCCCCATGGAATCCTCTTCCAATTGTGTTTTTGAAGTCTATTTCTCCAAAAAGCAAGCCATAACAAGAATAGGATTTCGGCCGGGTTTTGCCCCCAAAGCACTGAATTGGGGAAAACCATGAAAATCCAACCCGTGCACTCCACTTGCAGAACAGTGCATTTGAGGTTCAAACCCCAGTCGAGGTACCTTTTTTGGACCCTTTTCAAGTTTCGAATCTCGCGTCACTGGCGAAATCACCAAGCACGAGTGCTCTCCGGGGCCAACGCTCATCTTTTTCTGAATGGACTGTAGCTAAAACCGAACTGTACCCCTCTTGCGGCCGCGATACACAACAGAAGGCCAGCTGTGTAGTAGGAGAGAATACTTTGTTCTTTCTCTAAGTAGACGTCTGGGCAACTGACGTATGACAACTAACAAGTGAATATTATCCAGGAATGTGGTGCACTCATCAGGGCAAAAGTGGTGCGCTCATCAGCACAAAAGGTGCACGGGTCAGCGATACAATGCTGTCCCAATGGGGACCAGTGCGAGAAGTGTGTACAGAGCGGGTGACTATAAAGCCTAGTTCACATTCGACGGGGCACGACGGGACGTGACGTAAGGATCGACGGGAAGCGACGGGACAGTCTGACGGCGTCCAATGTGAACACCAGGAACGAGAGCGCAGCCGTACTGCCGTACAGATCGGGAAGCTACGGGAAGAGTTGGATCGATCCAACCTTTCATACCGTAGACGGGCGTAGACGGGGATGCAAGTGTACAAAACAGCTGCATTTTGAGTGTGAACAGGAGACGGCGTTGTGCGCCGACTACTCCCGATTCGTACTTTGGAAATTTTTAGCATTTCGAACACTGTGCTTCCCATGATAACTCGCAGAATGGCTAACACGACTTGAGTTGAATTTTTGCAAGATACGGTCTGGGGTCACTTATGGTATTTTGGGATAGTTCAGGAGCGTGGCAGACGAACTGTTTTATCATTCCCTGGAGCTATAATTTGAATGGCACGCCTTTCGATGCTACTTTTTGGTGTTCATGAAATACTGGTATTGTGAACTTGATTCCGCTTCATTCAAGGAGAAATAATTGAAAAGAAATACCGAAAATAAGAAAATAGGGCAACGGTCACCCTGTCATGGGCCGTGCCTTATGACTGGCGTCGTTCGCTGCTGAACCACGAAACGACTGCAGCATGTCGTGTCGTACGATTCGTACAAGATTTTACAGTTCATCCCAGCCTTCCCGACAGGCCTTACGTCCCGTACCGTCAGCGTTCCGTCGAATGTGAACTAGGCTTTATGCATGTGAGTACACACCTGTTGCAAAAGCGCAGCAGCGTGTACCACGATTCAGCAGCGTGTACCACGATTCAGCAGCGTGTACCACGATTCAGCAGCGTGTACCACGATTCAGCAGCGTGTTCCACGATTCAGCAGCTTGTACAACTCTATCCCCCACCGAAAAAAGACATCCTCTCCTGAGGATGAAAGCGAAACAAATGAAGCCCAAAAAATTGAAGAAGACGGATCGGAGAAGACAGAAAGAGGAAAGAAATGAGATTGTGAATGAGCATAAAATGCGAGAATAAAACACAACATGTATAACCACAATTGTTGGACACGTGACGAGTAGGCGCACGCTGGACTCCGCGACGCTGCCGGGAGCGGCGAGACCGACGGCACTCACAGACCGAGAAGACAGTGGCAGCAGAACTGGGTATCCAGGCATCTTGCAGCACAGGACCTACACTGGAGGGTTGACCGAAAAACCACAACACAGCCGATGGGGTTACGAAAACTCACAGAGAGACAAAGACGCACACAGAAATAGACATGGACTGACACAAACATCTCAACCATCGCCAAAAATCAGAAAAGAAAACCACACGAAGGAATGGAAGAACAGCAAGGAAGAACACATCGACTGAAACAGAAGCAATTGATCAGTGAAGACACCAGATACCACGCAAACAAATCGGTTACCGATACGCATAAAAGATACTAAAGAAAAAATCACACTGCGCTGCCCTGAATAGCCCCAGGTATCCACCCTGAAAACCACAGGGATAACACCATAATAACACCGGAAACATTTAGTACATCCGCTTGCAAAGCAAAAAACCAAAACCGTCAGGCACTTATTGTGACGCACATGTGACAACCAGCAACACCCAGAACCCACAACACCCGCAAGGCAAACCGATACAAATAAGAGCATGATCCCTCCAGCCCACCAGGCAGACCGTGGTTCACCAAGATCGGACGCTCGCCCACCCAGGTGAACTGAAGAGACCCACATGCCGGAACACAATACAAAATAAGACGCTCACGAAAAAATTTCAACCTGGATCTAGAACGAGAATAATAGATGCATTTTCGCACCTCCCACCAAACGAGGATCTAGCAGCTTTGCTACATTTTCGGCAGTGCATGCCTGAGCACAACAACGCTCCACACAGAACATGGAGAACAGTTTTTCAAGAAAACCCTGCCCTGTTTATTGTGTTGGACATTGTGAAATGCAGCTGTGGAGTATCGACGAGTGATACTGGCAAACTTTGAAATTATTTTACAACAAAGCTGTACACAGCGTCAATCGAGATTACTCACTTATTTGTTTCTTTTGTTGACGCCTTTCAGTTCAGTTTTTATGTATGTGTGTATGTAAAGAGTACAATCAGTGGTTCACACACGCACACACACACACACACACACACACACACACACACACACACACACACACACACACACACACACACACACACACACACACACACCTGTCCTGTCCTGTCCTGTAGAGCCACTACCACTAGGGTCACGTGGGCCCCGGAGGGGCAGCAGAGAGAGCGAAAGAGCACGCCACCCGATGGCGCTCCAGATGCGAGACTAGTCGGAACCGGCGAGAGCAGATACACATATGCGGGAACTTGTCCCGTTCTCTGGCCATTGGACGGTGGCATTGCGTTGAACAGCGATGGCGGTTGCGTCCCTGGATTGAGCGAAAACAACGATTGCAGGTGTCACAGTGAGCATTGCAGCACCTCCGGGCGGTAGTGTCACCGGTGACAACAGCAGCTGGTTCTGTCGGTACTGGGCACGCGGTAGAAGCGGAGCAACGATGCACACCCACAAGCCTCCGCGGCTCCGGAACCAACGATGACACCCGAGGGCACTGACGTGCACCTCTCTGCTCCGAAACCGGCTTCTGCCGTTCAGCCATGCACTTGTGCCTAGCGAGAGTCACAGGCGACTCTGTACCACAGGGGCGTAGCCAGGATTGTGGCTGAGGGGGGTGCTCACTGGAAGTGTGGGCCTGCGCCCGAAGGGCGCGAAAAATGGGGGGGGTCCGGGGGCCATCCCCCGGAAATTTTTCGATATTGAGTGCCAAATCCTTCATTTTTGCATCTATTTCATTATTTTCCATTCCACCAATGATTCAATAAAAAGTCAGATAATCGTATGAAACGCACAGTACTTTGCTACAGAAGTTGGATGGTAAGAGATTGACAGGGTGTGGTTAGACCCAGAATATAATACAGACAATTGTTGAAATTTTTGAGGAGGGTGCTTGGGCACCCAAAGCACCCCCCCCCCCCTGGCTACGCCACTGTACCAGTCCGCTTCAAGGTCTCGTGAGCGGAGGTCCTTTACAGCGCAGTCTTTCCACCGTCGACGTGGGCCATGTGCCGGGCGACGAGATGGCAGGGTGCCGAACAGCAACTGTTTGGGCAATTGCACATCGTCCATGCGGGCGACATGGCCTAGCCACTCGAGGCGCCGATGCTGAACCTTGGTGACGATGGTTTCAGAGTCACCCCACTACTCAAGCAGCTGGTTGTGTGATAATTATGTGGTCATCCCAGCAACGATGGCGTGTGATACCCAATATGGACCGCGCGCATCGCATGTGGAAAACAGACATGCGACGGAGGTCCTGCTTCAGCGGCGTCCAGCACTCGGACCCATGCAGGAGCAGAGACAGGACACAGGCATTAAACACACAGCGTTTAATATGAAGATCTAAGTTCTTGTTCCTGAAAACTGATTGCTGCAGAGCACCACAAGCCCGGGACGCACTTGCCACCCGAGCGCTGATATCCTGCGAAGATCGGCCGCCACAGTGGATGATACACCCCAGGTACTTGAACTCCGGCACACACTCAATGTCCACACCGGCAAGCTGTATGGACGCCTGGTCCGCAGCCGTGACGCCAGCTCCCGCAACCAAGAACTTGGTTTTGGTCGCGCTCACGGTGAGGCCAAACTCCGAAGCGGTCAAGTTGAACAGATCCAAGGCAATCTCAGCACCAGCACGCGATGTTGCAAACAGAGAGGAATCTTCCGCGAACTGTGCCTCTAGGGCGGTGGCAGCGGTGTCAGCCCGGCGTGCCTTGCGATATAGTTAACCCTCACCATAGTGGTAGCTGAACTGGAAACCAACGCCAGGAATACCTCTGACCCTCTGTTGCCACTTGGTGACTACTGCCCACATGAAGATGTTGAAGAGGACAGGAGCCATAGTGCAGCCTTGCCGCAAGCCATTGGTGACGCTAAACAGACCCACACCTGTGCCACTCACGCGCAATACTGCATACATCTCATGGTGGAAAGATCGGATGACTGCAAGCAGGGGGGAGGGACACCAGCACGGGAGAGCACCTGCCAGAGGCACTCACGGGGCACGGAGTCGTAGGCCTTCTTCAGGTCAATGAAGACGAAGAAACCCTTGGCTGTATGCTCGATGGTCTTCTCGAGCAGCTGACGTACGCTGAACACCATGTCCGTGCAGGATCTGCCTCGCCGAAAGCCGCATTGTGATTCCGGGAGGAAGCTGCTGGCCAGGCCCTGGAGTCTCGTCTGAATGAGACACGCCAGGACCTTGCCGACAACATCGAGCAGCGCGATGCCACGCCAGTTGTCGAATCGGGTCAGGTCCCCTTTTTTCGGAATTGGTACCAGGGTAGCGTCTACTCACTCCTGCGGCACTTGGCTGGCACGCCACACATCTCCGAATAGCTCCACAAGCTTGTTGTTCAGCGACTCACCCCCTGCCTTCACCATCTTCGGCAAGACACCCGAGGCTCGAGCAGCCGTGCCATTCTTCAAGAGAGCAACGGCGCGGCACACTTCGCGCAGCGTGGGAGGTTCAGCAAGGTCTTCGGCAAGCGGTAGTTGAGGGACACCATTCAGCGTGTTCGGTGTCCAAGTGCTCATGACGTTGAGCACTCCAGAGAAGTGCCTTCCCCAGCGCTGTCCCTGCAACGCGGTGACGTGCATATATTTCCGTTCTCGTCAACGATCGCTGCTGTCCGTACTGGTTGAAGGCCGCGACCAGCAGACTGGAGGTCATGGATACATTTCCACACGACAGCGCCATTGAAACGGGCCTCGGTGGCCGCCTGAGCTTTAGATTTGATCCAGTCCACTCTGGCCATATCGATTGCTACGCGTGCGTTCAAGCGGGCTGCCTTAAGCTCCTGATGAAGCGGAGTGTCTCGCTGCTGGCCCCGGCAAAGCCAATCCTCGTAGGCCGAATTCCGCGTGTCCAGTAGGTGTTGGATGTTTGGCAGGGCTTCTGGAACCAGTCCGGCTGACGCCGTTTGGTGATTCCAAGGGCTGTGGATGCAGCAGTGTCAAGGGTGGACTTGATAGAGGACCATTTCTCACTAATGTTGGCATTCTCAAGCCAGTTGCGGTCGATCTCCTCCTTGATCACTGCCTGGTATATATCGGTAGGCGTAGGATCTTCAGGGGAAGACGTGCGGCAGTCCTTTAGCTGTGCAACGTCAAACCGGCGCCGAACACTATCCTTGCTCTGCGCCCCGCGCCGCACCGGCGATGGAAGCTGCAAAGCCATATATAGCAGTTGGTGGTCGCTGTCGCATTCAGCACTCCGGATGACGGCCACGTTGGTGCATAGATGGCAGTCGTCTTGCCGCACAAGTATGTGTATGCAGTGCCACTGCAGCGTGCCACGGTGCTGCCAGGTCTGTTTGAAAATGTTCCGTTTAGGGAACCAGGTGTTGCATATACACTAGGGCTCAAACGATTAGTCCGATTAACCGGTTGCAGACCGGTTACGAAGAATTAACGGTTAACCGATAAAGATAACGGTTACGCAGTAACTGTTCAGTCAATTTTTCAAGTATCAGGTCGTTGCAAAGTGTGCACTTTCGCGGGCTGTCGCACGCGTACGCAATTTCTGGGCTGTCAACTCGGTCATATCTGGTCTCTTCGTGTGAGAGTATGTATGAATGAGCATGCAAGAGAATGTACATGTGTGTGTTGTACTGAATAGGGTACATTTTTGAATGAGTATAGTCAAATATACGGTTAAAAAAGAGTCCGCAGGATTGCCGTGGCTTATAGGTTATAACCGGTTAACCGACCGTTAGCTTAGCAGTTAACCGTCAGGGGTAAAACCGTGACCGTTTGAGCCCTAATATACACAGTTGATTGGAAACAGCAAATGACAGTAGCTCAGCTCCTGATGCATTCATGGTGTTATACCCGTGAGTGCCTCGCACATCGGACCACTCATCGCCCCTTTGGCCTGAACCGACCCGTGCGTTGAAATCGCCAACTACGACACAACAATCAGATGGTGGAACGTCGTACAAGACACTTTGGACATCGTCAAAGAATTTTTCTTTCACGGTGCGACTAGCTGCGTAAGTCGGGTCGTAGGCACAAACCAGAGTGAAACTCTTAGCTGACCCATCAACGAGGGCGAACTGCAGGCGGGCAGATACAACGTGAGAACTCACCGCCTTCCAGACGCAGCCACCAGATCTCCACGCGCTCGCAGCGCAACGATCCAAAACAATTGCGACTCCTTCTCCTCGGCGGCGAGAGTCGACTGTGCCAGGAGATGGACGGCCAGAGCTGAGGATAATGAAACCATCCACGACGTAGCTCTCCTGTGAAACCGGTGAGTCTCCTGCAGGCCTGCTGCGGCGATATCAAACCTCCGTAGTTCCGCCACACCCCGATTTATTTTTTTGTTTTCAACTACTCGGCCAGAAACGCTTGCCGTCTCAATGGCTCCGTCTCGCTCCACCAGGGACCTGACATTCCAGCATCCAAAGCGCAACAGATGGCATCTCCTTCTCTCTCTCCTCTCTTCAACAAATTTCATGGCGCGTGATGGAATCCACTCGGGGGCTTGTCAAACCTCAGCGAGTGGCGATGAAGGGCGCAGTCAAAGGTGACGGCATCAAACGCCGTCCCGTCATTTAGCTGTGTCGGTCCCCTCGTCGAAAGCGCTTTGCTGGCCTCCGGCTTGGAGAGAGTATACTGAAAGGTTTTGACCAGAGATAACTGGAGCTCGAAAAAGGCAAACCGTCCCCCACGAGTACAAGGACACACACACACACACACACACACACTATCTACATTTAGGAATGTACTTGTCAGCATATCATCACAGTACATCTGTACAATGATATACCATCAAACAATTTGTTCTTTTTCCTCTTTCCTGTCCTGTGTTTCACCACAGTTCATGTTGCTACTATGCGTGCAGGCAGCGACACAGCTAACGATGGCACAGTGACATGTAATACACTGGCAGTGAATGATGATGGAGCAGACAATGGTGGGCACATTCAACGTCTTAAACAACATCTGCACAGAGTGAATACACATCTGTGCAAGACCACCGCTGATCATTCAGATCTAACTTGCTTGTCCGGCGATGTCAAGGATTGCTTCATGCCCATGCAGGCTCTGACGGAGAAAGATGCTCTGCAGCTGACGTATCGTGCGCAACAAGCTGCAACTCGCCGTGTCACTGGAAGACAGCCAATATCTGACCGTACACCAGGCGTTGCTATCCCAGGAGCTAAACAAGATAAGAGTGACAAAGTGGAAGGAGGAAGGCAGTTTGTTCTGTCCAGCGCTAAGCAGCTCTTGTCTGATCCCCATTATTATGAAGGTGTAACTAGCGCTGGCAAAAGTGGTGCTGGTGTTGGTGGTGGTGATGACACAGTTGACGAAGACATTCTGGAAAGTTGCATCGTAATTGGGAACGCTGGGCAGGGAAAGACCACACTGAGCAAACGAGTCATCGCCGACATCATGGAGACAACGACTGGGAATCTGGCAAAGATTGAATTCATTTTCTACGTGCCGTGCCGTGATTTGACACGTACACAGTCAACAGATTGGTGTGTGTTCCTTGGTTTGGACCAGTTGCGCATCAGTACACAGGACCAATCTTCACTGCTCAATTACCTCTCTGAGCATTCTGACCAGGTATTGATCGTTATTGATGGCATCGACGAACTTTGCAGTGGTGGGTTTGGCAAAGGATCAGCAGCCCAAGCTGTAATATTGAGGAGCAGCAGCAGTAACTATTCACTACTACCTGATGCTATTGTAATCGCAACTAGCCGACCATCTGATAAAGCGTATCAGCACATACAGCATTTCCGCTTGCGTTTTCGACTCCTCGGCTTCTCGGAAGACCAGCTCTTTGCGTACTGCTCACGACGGCTCGGAGGGGAGGTTGCGAAGCAGTGCATGGCAGAGCTCTCGCAGCCGACCAACTGTCTGCTGAAGGAAGCCATTCGACAATCTCCACTCCTATGTGCTCTGCTCGTTCAGCAATATCCCATCAACAACTCTCTACCCTCCAGTGTGACACTTTTCTACGACCACTACTTACGCTCCTCAGTCGCAAAGCTGGAAAAGCGACGAGGAAAGTTTGGTCAAGTACGGCTTGCACATGACGTCATCAGTCACTGCAGTGGTGGCCCGCACTTCAGTTGTGGTGATCTTGTCAGTATCCCCGTGGTAATAGAACATCATTTGGAGCGCTATGTGAAGGAGACAAGCAACAATGATGAGGAGTGTGATCACCATGCTGTAGAGCTAGTCAAGGCATTGCACAATCTCTACACAATGTGTCTTGAAATGTATCAAAGGGACATGGCTACTTTTACATCCACGTTGTCAACCCTCCACCAGTCCATTTGTCAAGATCTTGGCTTACTGCTCAACCCTGGTATGCATCCGTCGGCCGTCGGTTCCACTCAGGCTGTGTCCTTGACTCACTTGACACTGCAGGAGTGGTGTTCATCGAGATGCATCATTTCTTCTGACTCGTGCGTAGACATCATCCGCAGGTGCATCAACACTGTCGGCACAGACTTGAACACACTCGTCTTTTGGCAGTTTGTCTTTGGAGCACTAAAGCCAGACATTCTATTTTCATCATTGTTGGCTCTACAGTCTGAAAACAGCATCAGTGATCATACTGTCAAGAGCAAGAAGAAGATGCTTCTGTTCATGATGAGATGTTTGATGGAAAACCGCATTTCACTCCAACATAACCGCACTCTAGGAAATCCCAATCAGGACACGGACATAGTCACCCATAGCTGCTATGCAATGTCAGCCAACCTTCTGGCAGGTGATGGAATTAATGTTAGTGGAATCCACCTTGAAGTTGTTGATGTGATGGCTTTACATACGGTTTTGGAGCTTGTAGACCATGTAAAGTCTCTGGATCTCAGCCATTGTAATCTGTCAAGTGACAGTGTCATTTTGCTGTCTGATCAACTGGATAAATGCGTCAAGGTGACTTTGCGTGGTGCCAATCTCACTGCAGCACCATTGGCAAGAATATCAAGCACACTGTCTAGATCAACACGGCGTACCCTCCAGGTTCTTGACATTAGCAACACAAGGTTGACCAGTGGATCTGCAGATGGAGCAGCACTTGCTGGATGTGTAAAACACCCAAGTCTAACGCACCTGGATGCACTCCGAACTGAACTTGGCAATGATGGTCTGGCAGCATTTGCGAGCAACTTGGCTCCGTGTAACCATCTCACAGATCTATCACTGGCATGGTGCAGACTGGATAGTGGATGTGGATCTGACCTGGCAACACTGGTCACAAAGTTACCACGCCTTGCCAGTCTATGGCTGAATGACAACTCACTCTCCAACAGTGACGTGTCATGTGTACTATCCAGTCTCCATTCTCATGATACCATACAGCATCTCTTGTTTGCCAACAACAGACTGACTGATGAGCTAGCCGCTAGTGTGGTTGACTTTCTGCAAGCGCGTCGCAGTCGTGAGCACACTGGGAGTGTCAGCACAACACTACCACCATGCAGGGTTTATCTGAACGGCACTGGTGTAACAATCCGTCTTCTACAGGAAGTGGCTACGTCTAATCAATGTGGTGGTGACGTAATCGACATTGGCAGCCGCTATGCTACTGGTACTTCAGTAGAGACTCAGTCAATTGATCATCTGGTCAGTGTACTTGGTGGTGGCCTACATTGTACGGTTGATGACTCCATGATGTCATCACTTGGTCAGTACCTTGCAACCAACACTCACCTAGACCTACTGGACATAGCACAGTGTAACATCACCGATGCTGGAGCAACTGCTCTGGCAACATCTGGCCTTGCTCACAACACAGTGCTGAAATACCTTCGTCTGACCATCAATAGAATACAGCTATCTGGTGTTGTAAGTGTACTACAAGCAGTGGCATCACCACAATCACATGTCAGTGCATTGAATCTGCAGGACAACCCAGTGTTTCATGATATACAGCCCAGTCATGCTGATTGCAGACTGCTGTGCCAGCTTCTCTCTGGATTCCACCGGCTGCGCTTCATTTCATTTGCCAGGACGGGCATGAGTGATGAAGTTGGTGCAAGTATCCTACACTCTCTCCATCACCATACACGTATTGGATGGATGTCTATGGCGATGAATAAGATTGGTGATGCCACAGTGCATGCCCTGGTGGATATGATGAGGAAGAACACAAGCTTGAGATTGATCAGCCTATCTAACTGCAAGATCACCGATGATAGCATTCAAGCCATGCTGCAGTCACCAGGCATCATGAGGATGGAGGGTGTACACTTGTACAGGAACCCATGCTCTATGAACAAGCTTCGACCTCCATTGTACAATTCCTTCCTAGGGTATAGAAACTCTACTGTCCTGGAGTTCATCTCGGATTGATTGCAGGAAGACGTTGCACAACATCAGCATATTCCCAGGTATGTGTTGTACAGTAGTAGATGTACAGTGTTGATCAGTGTATGAAATACGGGTACACCTGTTTGTTGATGAATAATGATGATCAGACAGACACTACACCCTAGCCAGACTCTCAATCTACAGATGTGTGTACTTGACCAGTACCATAAAGTCTGCAGCAAACGTCCACCCCAACTGGTCTGTACCAGGGAGTAGTAAAATAACAGTATATAACTACTTCCTGGTCTGTACTATTTTCTATACAAGATGTGCTAGAGCTGATAGCCAGTTAGTTGTAGAACGTCAGTACCTTCGGTACCAGGGAGTAGTAAAACGCGATGCACAATATCACTTCTGCGATGCGATGAGCTTCGAGCAAAAGTCTTTTTCGAATCGCACGAAGAGTGTTCGATGCACAATGCACGCCACATCATTGCAGGGCATGCACAGTCCAAAACTGTACGCGAGCTGTCATGTGCGCCCGCCGTGCAGAAAGTGATGCGCATCGCTCGTCGCTTGTCGCAGAAGTTGAACTAGGCTCAACTTTCCGCGATGCTACCTGCGACGGAGGTGCGATTCAAAATCTTGCAGAAAAAAAACATTTCGATCGCATCGCTCGTCGCTCATCGCGTCGCATAAGTGATATTGTGCATCGCGCTTTAGCCAGTTAGTTGTAGTATGCCAATACCGTCGGTCAGTGTCGTGCAATGTTATCGCATGAGCTGATTGTTCAGTAACATGTAGGCTTTGCACAGCAAAGTCTAGTTAGCCCTGGCACACGCGCAATATTGGCATATTGCTGTGAGTGTGTGTCACGTGACTGTCCCTGCACGATTTACAAGCTGGCAAAATTATACGGACATCCTGTTAGTGTTATGGTGTCATATCGGAAGACGTGTCTTCTTCAAGCTCTTGAATTGTCGGGATGTGAAGGAGCGTTCCTTTGCAGTTTATTATAGCCCGATCCAGAGCGCATGATTACAGCCCGACCGCAAGAATAAGCGTACAACCCAACCGAGGGCGCACGAACGGCCGCCGAGGCCAGAAACCTGCCTACTGAAGGCTAAAGCATACCGCCCAACCGAGGGTGCACAACGGCCGTCAAGGCCAATAGCCTGCCCCCGAGGGCTACAGCAAACTTCCCGCCAAGGGATAAAGCCTAGTACCCACCGAGGGCCAAAGAATGCTGCCCACCGTGGACCGATTATATACTGCCCACCGAGGGCTCAATCATACTGCCTATTGAGCAAACGAACAGCCACCGAGGCCGACAACCTGCCCACCAAGGGCAAAAGCATACTGCCCGCTAGGGCCGACCTCATACTGCCCAGCGAGGGCAAACGAACGACCACCGACGCCAAGAACTCACACAACTGCCTGGCATGAGGCGTTACACCACACACATACAATATGATGGTGGGCCGTTTGTGCGTCTGCCCCCGGTGGGCAGTGTGAATTACTGACGACCGAATGTGATGATATGACGCAAATATTATCGTTTGCTTTCTTGGAACTGGTCTATCATCACTTTGCTGAAGTAATCAAAATGAAGTCATGGCAACTCCCAACTTATGTATTGATTGCTTGTGAGTTCGTGCGTGAGTACGTCGTTGTACGCACAGACGGGGCGTTGGAGTATCTGCAATTATGTTTGTGTACATAAATGTGTGTGTGTGTGTGTGTCACGGTGTGTGTGTGTGTGTGTGTATGTGCATGCGCATGCGCTTGCGCATGTGCATAGGCAGAGGTATGCCCGGAGACCTGGGTGTTTACACGTGGACCTGGGTTAATGGTGGTGTTAGTGTACATCATAGCGTAACTTGTAGTTCCTTGGTCATTTTTCTTTTCTATTTTCTATATGTAAATAATCGACGTGGAGACAACAATTTTATAATAGCTATAAAGAGAACAAATTCTGCTGTCATCGCCACACTACAACAAAGTCATGAAGGTTTACCAAAATCGACTTTCTTGTCACAATCATCAGTGGAAAGCCGTGACTGAAGAATAACCATGCCAAATCAATAATTTATATACATTCAATAATGTGTTACGATGATTGTGACAAGAAAATCGATTTTGGTAAACCTTCATGACTTTGTTGTAGTGTGGCGATGACAGCGGAATTTGTTCTCTTTATAGCTAATTTCTATATGCAGGTCATTTCTTTGTGTGTTGAATTTGAATACGAGAATGACCGTACTGCCTACGAACTGCCTGTCTTTCCAGAAGGCCAACATTTTTGTGCGATTTGTGTGCATGTGTGTGTGTGTGTGCGTGCGTGTGTGCGTGCATGCATCTTTGTGTGCATCGTGTGTGTGTGTGTATGTGTGTGTGTGTGTGTGTGTGTGTGTGTGTGTGTGTGTGTGTGTGTGTGTGTGTGTGTGTGTGTGGGTGGGTGTGTGTGTGTGTGTGTGTGTGTGTGTGTGTGTGTGTGTGTGTGTGTGTGTGTGTGTGTGTGTGTGTGTGCATGCATGTATAATGTATTCTTTAAAAACTTTCTATCACTTCCAGCCGTTGCTGAAGGAGTAGGCAAGGACAGAGCTGACGTATTGTTCAAGTTTGATCTACCAACCATCAGTCAATGATTGCACAACTTCCACTGAATGGTGTGTGTGTGTGTGTGTGTGTGTGTGTGTGTGTGTGTGTGTGTGTGTGTGTGTGTGCGTGTGCGTGCGTGTGTGTATGTGTGCGTGTGTGTGTATGTGTGTATGTATGTGTGTGTATGTGTGTGCATGTGTGTGGGCATGCAGCACCCATCACACTGAGTATTGAATTCACTTGAGTAGAATGTAATTTGTGTGTGTACTGTTTTCAATGATTGTATTGTGTAGCATGCATGACTCTGCTGAAGAAACAGTTCAATGATCAGTTTTCTGCTTATTCTAGGATTTACGGATATAATTCCTCACAGTCAAGTATACACACAAGAATACATGATGTTACTGGTAGTGCAACTGCTGATGTTGCAGACAATACTTCTGTTCATACTGTTGCACACTACGTAGCTCTCCGTCACGATTCTTCTGTTGGTTTTGTTGATGTGGTTATTGTCACCAGCAAGTGCTGAGTACACTGTACAATAGTCTTATAGATATGTATATACAGTATAATTATACTGATGGTGTTCACTGCTCTTCTGCTTCCGCTCTGATAGTCCATTGCTGATGTACGTGTTTGTCAATGTTGACACCAATGCCAGCATTAACTGAAATACATTCATTGTTGCTGGTGCTAAGTTTGCTGATTCTACTCTTGATCACCTGTAGCCGGTACTGTAAAACCGGAAAGTTTAACCACCGAAAAGTTTACGTTTTTTGTATTTTTGGCATGATTACGTGCAGAAAGTTTAACGATGGCTACCTGGCCACCCATCTGTATGCGCATCTTTGCACAGACATCTAGCGATACCTTTTTTTTTATAACAAAAAATAATTGGTCGTTAAAACGTTAGACTTTGGGACTCGTTTGACTTTCCGGTTTTACAATACTGTGCTGGTCCGAATGACTGTGACCAAGAGTTTATCTAGTCTTGCTGTGACCAAGAGTTTATCTACTCTTGGTGTGACGAGACGTGCGGTAACTCAAGTGCTCTCAGTCCACACTGCACCGCGGCCTTGCTGCATCACCTCATCACACATGATACAGCTGTAATGTATTTCCTTGATCTCAAGCATGCAGTCACGGTCTGCACTGCACCCCGGGCACCATTCCAGAGAGGGCAGTATTCCCCCCAATGAGGGCACCATTCCAGAGAGGTCATTATTTTATTACCCCCAGTACACATAGTACATTGCACCATGTAACTTTGCGGATATCTACTGCATGTAGATGATGTCAAACTTACACTGTACTGTTGGGTTAGAAAGAACTGGGGGGTCAGCCTGGTAGTAGCCTAGAGCATTCCTATTTTCATGTACTATGGTTTATGCACAGTTGAGTTACTGTCAATACATTGGTATGCTGTGCCAGGGTGAAATTCCAGCCTGCATGTCCGTTTTTCACCTAACCCAACCGTTCTTCAGCACCCCACAGTACAGCTGTGTGTACTCTTGATGATGTAACCATGCACTGGTCATGTGACTATAGATATTCAGACAGACCGTACACATATACACACACGAGTGCAGTACAGCTGTGTGTACTCTTGATGATGTAACCATGCACTGGTCATGTGACTATAGATATTCAGACAGACCGTACACATATACACACACGAGTGCAGTGTAGCTGGCTCAAACGTGCAGCGACGTACAAAACAACAGCAAATAGATGGTAGAGTGTTGATTGCTGTTGCAGGCAAGAACAAAAAGGATAGATTCAATAGATTGGAGAGCTTTCAGTATGACAGCAGGCAAGCCGGGGTGACGGGGAAATCACTGATCACGGTAAACTCACGTCATCTCAATAAAAATGATACGTAAACGGCGGCGGAGGCAGCAGGCGATGGAAAGTAACCCGGTACATGATTCACTACGTGTACTATGCTGAAGATGCTGAGAACAAAACCACACAACACACGCCAACCACACCACGATGGTGTGTGCAGAGCAGTAAAACTGAACACGGGAGGGAGATAAAGTGTGTACTGTGTTGCCATGGTACCCACTACTGCTGCAGCTGTAGATACAGATATTAGAGGTATGTAAACAGGAGAATGACGTCATGTCTGCTGCTAGTAATACTATTAGTCTTGTAGTAATGATGAGCTTACTTGCTTACAATAGGTCAGGAATACTAACACATATTCATATGATTACTTCACCATTGCCAGCCACTGGCTATGTAACTCTGTCTTTGTTGCTGTGTTGTATGGGCAGAGCACAAATACTTCACACTTAAATTGATATGCAGAGTATCATCTTTGATCACCCATACAACCACAGCTACATAAGCTACCAGACACTGAGATCACGGGCCGAATGCTTCATGACGTGCATCTTGCCTTGAACCTGTTGCAAAAGTCACATACATAGAACACAATGACATCCACTTGGATTATTGTTTCCACAGGCCAATCACTACAGAACACAGAAATGAAACCGTCGGCTAAACCAAGAAAACACAAAAACCACCAAGGAACTACAAGTTACGTTATAAAGTCCACTAACACCATCAGTTACAGGGGTGTCTGAAGGTATTATAGTGTGGTAAGGTCAGCCATCTGAAGTACAAGTTACTCGTGGGGGAGGGGTGACTGAGTCGAAATTTTGGAAATTTAGAGTCCAAATCAGTTTATTTTATTGGTTCACGGGGTGGTACCTGGGGGCAAAAAGTGATACGGTCCATAGCGTAATGACCGTAGCGTGTCCCCAGGCAACACCCCTATGTCACATGACAATCAACTCATGCGATAACATTGCACGGCACTGACCGACGGTACTGACCTTCTACAACTAACTGGCTATCAGCTCTAGCAAGTTTTGGATGCGCACTCCAGCAGCATTCCAACTTGGAATGTTCTTAGTTACATGATAACATAGGAGGGGAAGGTGAGCACAACCAAGACAAGCACAAGCTGAAGGTCTTAGCTGTGAAGGCCGATGTACATGCATGTCGATGACGATACTGGCAAGACCATTGGACAGTACGGTCAAACCAAGATTCAAGGACGCATAGCAACATAGCACACAACTTGTGTGGCTCTAAAGATTCAACATGCATGAGCTGATTGTCAAGTAACTGGTGGTGTTAGTGGACATTATAGCGTAACTTGTTGTTCCTACAAAATAACCAACAAGGCGTTGCAACCCATACCCGCTGAGCAATGACACAAATTCCACTAACAAGGTTAAGAGAAATTTATATTTTACATTACAAGTCATACAGTACCGTATTTTCCGGAGTATAAGCCGTACCCCCTCCCCCCCCCCCCCACATTTTTTTCCCATGAAATACAGACATCTATTTGATGATCACTGTTATTTTGGTCATTGGAATATAAGTCATTCTTTTGGGTGAATTTTGAGTGTTCAAAGTGCGGCGTTGTCTCCAGAAAATACGGTACGTAATTCCAATACCATCGACATGACGGAAACCTCGTGCCCATACACGGTCAATTTGTCTAGCCAACTCAACCACACACGAGAGTGTGTGCATGACTATACACACACACATCCTTGAACCTTGAACTTGCCCATTGCCAGAGGCAATGATAGAGAAAGGACTAATATGGCAGCAACCGGCAGAAAGGTTCGTGGCACACAATACACACACACACACATACTGTGCAAACACACACACACACACACACACACACACACACACACATACTGTACACACACATACCGTACACACACACACATGCTGTACACACACACCTTGACCTTGCCCATTGCGTAACAATGATAGCGCATAGTTATTTCTCCAGTCCACAACAGAACGACTGATGGCGTTTCAGGTCGACCCCTTCGACGGAACGTGCGGCCGCAGGCGCAACCGTAGCCAGCAGCAGAGGGTGCCTTGGGTGGTCGACGGGCAATGGTACGCCACTCCGGACTGTTCTGGGCTGCACCGTACCATCAACATGTTGGTACCGGTGGCTCAACCGACGAAACGTCATCCATAATGACGTCCCTCCACCTCTTGCCTGGACCATGCGCGGGACGCGGGGCAGGCAGTTCACCGAAGAGAACACACTTGGGCAACCGGTAATCTTCCATCCGTGTCACGTGTCCAAGCCAGCGCAAACGCCGCTCCCGTACGATGTGACCAATGTCCTCAGGCACTCCAAGGGTCTTTGGAAGGGCTATGGACGCAAGCACACGCACACACACACACACACACACACACACACACACACACACACACACACACACACACACACACTTGTACTTGTTGCTCACTGTCAAAACTGGGTCACGTGGGTCTCCCCGGGAGAGGGGAGAGAGACTCAAAAGGAATCTTGGAAAGATGACTCTATTGGCTATTGAACCGCCCAATGGCTGAAACCCTCTGAAATCCCCAAAACTCTGGGTGGACTTGAAAATGATCCCACTTATGGGCTCACCACACCTCAGTAAGTGGGCGAGGACAAGTTGCAGAAAAAGGATTGACGGAATCAGGGTATCCGTCCCGGGATCCAACTGCAGTTACCCCTGCCCCCAGTGAATGTAATACTTGCTACTAGTGTGGGTGGCTAAATCAGAGTGGATCTGATATAAGCTTCACTAGCACCATTGATTACACTAGAGTTAATCTAGCCAGAAGCAGTCCATGGTTAACAGGTATGTATACTTCAAATAGAAAGTATATGAACCCTGGAACCAACAAAGGTGGCAGGTACAACATTACACCTTCAAGCAGCCGAGCCTGTTGGCAACAGACCCAACACAATCAGGCATAAGTGTACCTACGAACCGAACTAGCTGGCACTAGTCTTGAGTTGTCATTGTCCTGTTCTCCTTCTTGTCTACACTCTTGTACTTGCATAATTCAATACTATAAAACTCTTGTGTTTTGGTGTGAGGGGACTTCATTAGCCGGGAGCAGCTAACACTGGTGGCAGCGGTGGGATTCGAACCCACACCTCCGGGGAGACTGGAGTGCCCACATACACACAAACACACACAAACACACACACACACACACACACACACACACACCAGGTAATCGGAGCGTGTGGAGTGCCACTACCTGGAAAAATGAAGACGGAATACTAATCAGGATGTTACATGTATGTTTGAGTGAAACTTTTATTTTATCTTGTTTCAAATTTCTTCCACACAATCAACTAATTACTTACATGACATGTACTTACTTCCCATCATCTCAGTTTTCTTTTCTATTCATCCATCTGCACTCCATATCACTCCGTATCACTGTTGTAGAAATATTCCTCCAGGTGTGTACTAGTCTCCACAGCCATGTGATGACACTTTGGGACACGTCCCTAACAACATAGCACTCTCCAGTTGGTAGTTTTACATTTGCCCAGATTATCTGTGACCACAACACGAAATGCATAGCGGCAATCGATGGATGAAGTGTTCATTCTACACTACAGGAGCTGCTAATGCAGAGCATTTTTACACGCTCGATCCCGGCGCTCCGCCTCGTTGCGCCGTTGGTGACACTGACCATGCACGGTCACAAGAGATGTCTCAGTAAGGTAACGAGCACCACAACACTGTCGAGATCAATGAGAAAGAGAAAACACTGAAAACAACAAAAGAAGAATTAAAGGGAAATTGAACGCCAAAAATAAGTATGGCTTATCCGAAGGAGAATTGGGCACTGATTCCGATGAGCTATGTCTCGAGCCGATCAGAGAAGAGGAACTGTGTCAAATTTCATAAATAACACCTCCCATATTTGGAAATTGGCCTTGATGACGTGCGTACTGCTTAGCTGTCACCATGCTGTGCATGCTCAGCAGTGTTATTGAATGGAAGAAAACAATTACTTTGGTGTTTTGCAGCTCTGTTTCGTTCCCTGACGGTAACCAAATCTAGATGTAGGAATCTGTTGAGCAGGAGAGTGACACATGTCTTCCCGAAGGCTGTCCAGGCTGCAGTGGTGATGAAAAAGACACATCATCACCCCGAGATCGATCGTAGCGAATTGGAAAACTCATGGTGAATTTGCTTCCACTCCAAGGCAATGTCGAGGTATGAAGGGTGCTTGTACTGCCTTCCAAAGTGAAGAGGAGATGAACATGGCTTTGCATAGCTGATGTTCTATGCCAACCTACCTACTCTTGCTGGTACCGTAGTGGCATATTGCAAATTTCGTGGACGAACAACTCTAGTCACTAGTGGCTAGTGAGCAACACTAACAGGTGAGATTTTTCAATTCGACAAAAATTGTTTTTGTTTGAGAATTGACAGTGGCAGTCATTAGACTCAGTAGGTGTCTCTCTGCTGCTTCTTTCCCTTCATCGGTAGGGTTGTGCTTGAAGTAAAAATAAATAGAAAATGTGGAACAAAAATCTGATCATGTAATTCGAATTTGAACTTCAAAGTATGTGTACATCAAATCACAAAGATGACTGTCAAGGTGGTGCTGTGCATTGAAAAAGACTGGGAGCTGGCAGCAATGGAAAGGGTAGAAACGAAACCAGTAATGCAGAGTATTCATAAGGTAGAGGGAGATGAAAACGGGAGAGGAGTAGTGAGCACTTCAGTTTGAAGTAGTGTCAATAGACAGCATCGTGTTGCATACGTTGTGAATATTGTGTGAATCTAATAATTGTCACGAAATTGATATCCAAAACTATTATCCCCTGAGTAGTATTATGGTGTTCTCCTGTGTTTACATGCCGAGCCTTGACGTTGCTGGATGAGCGACAATATAAATTACATAAACATGTAGCTCGTGATGTGGGATGACTGCCGTATCGCATTGCCAACGCAAACCCATCCTGTGTCAGTGCAGCCATCCAGCAACTTGAACTCCCCGGACCAGATGCCGCTGCAGCTGAACACCATGCCGATGGAAAGCCAGGAGTTGATAGCGAAGCATTCTGGTCTGCACAGTACAAGGCAAAGAACAATTATGAATTATAATGCATTGTAATCTTTCCCACACTTCTTTGTAAAAACAAACAAACAGTGCCATTATCACAAAACTTGATCAAGCATCTTGATGGAGGTATTTTCCATTGTGCTGGCTCAGCATCTGCACCAGGAAGACCATGTACACTTACACGTATCTTGTGTGTGTGTGTGTTCGTGCGTGTTTGTTTGTGTATCTGTATGTGCACACGTGTGTGTGTGGGGGGGGGGGGGGCACGCACATGTGTATGGGTAGGAGTGTGTGTGGGAGGGGGGGGGGGGGGGGCGGTACACGCACATGTGTATGGATGTGCGCGCTGCATGCGTGTGTCTGTGGGATGGGGTGGGGGTGCACGCACATGTGTACATGTGTGTGCGCAATACAGCATGTGTGTATGTGTTCGTTGAACACAGGGTGTACTCCTGATTACATAAACTTCGTGATCATTGTGATTTCATGTGCTTTGAAGTTGAACTTCGCAATACATGTACTGATGCTTGATTAGATTTATGTTCCACATGTTCTATTTATTTTACTTCAAGCACTTGTACTATTCAAGCACAACCCTACCAATGAAGGGGAAGAAGCAGCAAAGACACCTACTGAGTCTAATGACTGCCACTTTCAGTTCTCAAACAAAAACAATTTTTGTCGAATTGAAAAATCTCACCTGTTAGTACAGTGTTGCTCACTAGCCACTAGTGACTAGAGTTGTTCGTCCACGAAATTTGCAATATGCCACTACGGTACCAGCAAGAGTAGGTAAGTTGGCATAGAACATCAGCTATGCAAAGCCATGTTCATCTCCTCTTCACTTTGGAAGGCAGTACAAGCACCCTTCATACCTCGACATTGCCTTGGAGTGGAAGCAAATTCACCATGAGTTTTCCAATTCGCTACGATCGATCTCGGGTTGATGATCGTGTCTTCTTCATCACCACTGCAGCCTGGACAGCCTTCGGGAAGACATGTGTCACTCTCCTGCTCAACAGATTCCTACATCTAGATTTGGTTACCGTCAGGGAACGAAACAGAGCTGCAAAACACCAAAGTAATTGTTTTCTTCCATTCAATAACACTGCTGAGCATGCACAGCATGGTGACAGCTAAGCAGTACGCACGTCATCAAGGCCAATTTCCAAATATGGGAGGTGTTATTTATGAAATTTGACACAGTTCCTCTTCTCTGATCGGCTCGAGACATAGCTCATCGGAATCAGTGCCCAATTCTCCTTCGGATAAGCCATACTTATTTTTGGCGTTCAGTTTCCCTTTAAATCAAAGTCAAGTGCATGTATGCGCCTTTTGCTTTTGCATATGTTGCCACTGGCAACTTACGTGTTACTTGTTCGGTGGAGAGGATTTTTAGTACAGACCAGGGAGTCGTCTATTCACTATAGTCTATAGACCCAGGGAGTCTATACGACTCCCTGGTACAGACTCAGTGTGCATGTACAGCCATGCAGTCTAGGACTAGGGACTGTTCCTAGTGCTACTGGTACTGTGTACTGTCTGTGTACATGTTCTGGCATGTACTCAGTTATAATGCCGAGTAATCATGGTAATGGCAGCTGACTTTATTTTTGGAGAAACACTAGTCCTGGAGTGTCCTTGTAGTAAAACGTAACAATGAATGGCGATAGCATCTAGGAAGGATCGCTACCCTGACGTGAAAGAAAGGCCTTGCGCGGCTGCTCTACGAAGTGTTGCAGAAAGACTCAAAGTTAGTTGCTGGACGAACAACTCGCTGGGGCCGGAAAACCTGGCCCCAACGGCAACGATGGAGTTTGGTGAATCATCAAGCATAATATCTTGTAGCAGTGTTCACCGAGGAAGGAGAACGCTCTAGCCGCTGCTGTTGTCCGTTTCATCCACGTTGGGCGTGAGCTGCACCGCGCCTATTGTGTTTTAGTATTCCATGGACACACATTAGCATTCTGAGCGATTGTGGAGCCACAATTTACTTCACACGGCGTTGTATTGTCCACGAGCGCAAACTTTATTATCAGCAGTAACTGTTACTCTTCATCCTACATGTAGATTTGGACTATACACGGCCTTGTCAAGACAGCGACAGCTCTACAGAGTGTTCAAGTGAGAAACATTAATTTCAATTGTTGGTGGACGAACAAATCACTGGTTCTGAAAAACGCGGCCTGCATCGATGGTGTTTGGTGGATCATCGAACAGGGTGACCAGCAGTGTTCACCGAGGAAGGAGAACGCACTCGCCACCACTGTCGTCCGATTCATCCAAGTGGGCGCTAGCTGCGCCGCGCCTATTGTGTTCTAGTATTCCATGGATGCACACTAACGTTCTCAGCGATTGTGGAGCCTTGTCTTCATGCAGCGTTGCACTGTCCAAGAGCAGAAACGTCAGCAGTGACCCATCATCATACATGTAGATTTGGAGTATACACACCATGCGCCAATGGGCCTTGGCACAACAGCGGCAGCTCTACGGGGTGTGCAAGTGAGAAACTTTTGTTCCGACTATTGGTGGACGAACAAATCGTTGGTGCCGAAATACGTGGCCTGCGCCGATGGTGCTTGGAACATCAAGCATGGTATGTGGTGGCTGCCAATGTTCATCAAGGAAGGAGAACACTCAGGCCATCGCCCGTCATCCATTTCGTTAGCTGCACTAAGTCTATTGTGTTCTTGTACTCCATGGACACACAATCATGAAGCATGGCGTCTGAGCTGTGTTCACAGAGCGGGGAGATGCTCTCGCCGCTATCTTATCTGTCCTGTGTATTCCCAAGTGTCGAAGGCTCACAACGATGGCGTTGGACAAGTGAAATAAGATGGAATCAACGTAAGTACGCATGTGTACTCTTACTGACTGAAACATAAGTGGGGTGTAAGAGCTAATTCATATGGTGTTGTGACATTCACATGTACGAGTTTAGTGTGTAGTACTGTCTTGTTACGTACTGAGTTCTATGACTTTGTTTTGTCTCCATATACTGCATGCATTCACGTTACACACTTATCAGTTTGACCCTGAGTTCATGTCTGCTATCCCGTGTCTCCTCTGCTTCTTATTGTTTCCACATGGTTCACGGTGTAGCGCTGCACGTGTTCCGTCAGTTTGAACTTTAGCACAAATCGCAACTACTTGTACTTTCAGACATGGCACGTGATTCACGGTTGCCAGGGTTTGAGCCAATCAGAGCGCTTACACGCAGGTCCTGAACCCCTGATCATGCCCTGCCTGCCAGCTGCACTACGATATTATGTCACGTACCCGCACGCGCACGGTTCTCCTGCGCTTGGGCTTGCTTTCCCTTGGTAGTTGGAAGTCAGTGGCTGTTTTAGGACTGTTAGATTATGTAAAGAAAGTGGTGGACATCACGCAACTGCATTGTAAATAAAAGGGGGTTTGTCAACTGCCAACCGCATAATTTTCGACATCATTAATAAAATAATTTTCATCTAAAGAGTGAATAGCAACTAAAAAGAGCGGTTGTCAGTTGACAAATCCCCTTTTATTTACATTACTTTTATTTACACTACTTTTATTTACATTACTTTTATTTACATTACTTTTATTTACATTACTTTTATTTACATTACTTTTATTTACATTACTTTTATTTACATTACTTTTATTTACATTACTTTTATTTACATTACTTTTATTTACATTACTTTTATTTACATTACTTTTATTTACATTACTTTTATTTACATTACTTTTATTTACATTACTTTTATTTACATTACTTTTATTTACAATGAAAAATATCAATTGTGCACTCATAATCATGTATAAACAATTAAAATGAAACAATTCCAGAACGTTTTCGTGTGACCATCATCAGTGGAACATCGTCACATAGTAAGAATCACTAAAACAACCAGTTATATAGCTAGAGTAACATGAAAAGAAGCGTGAGAATGCAGCACAGCTAGCGGTTATGCATAACGCGTGTAGTGTGAACCTTTGCAGTGTATCTGAGAATGGTAGCAGTAGATGAATGTGGCAGCTGTGAGTGCGTGTGAACAAAAACTGGTGAGTGCGTATTATTTAAAAAGTGTGAGTGCTACAACATTTTCTTTTTGCTTGCATAGAACAGGGTCACGTGTGCGAATATATACAGCTTCCAACACCTGCAACTGCTTAAAGAAACGCGCGCGACAAATAACACTAAACCAGGAATCGTCAAACAACTTATTTAATTGTTTCATTTTAATTGTTTATACATGATTATGAGTGCACAATTGATATTTTTCATTGCTATTTTACGACTGTTGTCTCCTCGTCGGTTATTTAAATACTTTTATTTACATTACTTTTATTTACATTACTTTTATTTACACTATCTACTGTAGAGCAGGACATTTTCGGACGGAATTTATTTTCGTACGATTTCGTACACGGCCTCTTTTGTACTAAAATTATTCCGTACTAAAATTTGTTCATGTGAAATTATGTACACTATACATGCATACTGCTTGCGAACACGTGTATTTAGAATGCAGCACTGTACGAAAATATGATCCGTCCGAAAGGTCGAAATTTGGCTTTGTCCGAAAATATTTCCGTCCGAAAATTTCCTGCTATACAGTATCTGAAGTAAACACAACGTAGAAATATCACAATTGTCTCTTGTGTATTATATCCGTCTGATGTCACCAGATCGTCACATGGTGCTGTGACCAGGATACGGATCATGACGAACGCTGATTCAACTGGACGAATCGCAACCTGACGACGAAGAATCGCGAGGCTTTTCAGATGCTGGGACACAATGGAAACTGAACGACTTTAGAACAGCACTGAAGCGTTATGTTATCATGCAAGACGCCTTTCTGAGCTGCACAAACACAGGTGATACTACAGCAGAAGATGTCACTCACTATTCTGCAGGTGCACTGGTGACAGGCGCATGCAAGGTCACGAGAAGGAAGCGGTCTGATGGTAACTGGAATACCAGCAGTATGAGAGGGTGTGCATTCTGCGGTGGATCTCACCTGGACAAGAGCTGCACGAAATACACAACAGTAGCACAGCGGAAAGAATAACTGATTGAACAGAAGCGTTGCTTTGTGTGTTTGCGCACAGGGCACCGGTCAACTCAGTGCAAGGCCACCCGCAAGTGTAATGTGTGTTCTCGCATGGGTCACCAATCAGAGTCACCATCATGTCACGATCTGCCCTGAATCTCAACAGAAATCTGACAGCAGTACCAACATGGTATCTGATCAGCCTGTGTTTGACGAGGTACCAGTATCTAGCGCAACAGCAGCTAGTGCAGTATCAACCAGTATCGCCATCGACCGAAAGATAGTCAGTCGTCTTGATCGGTGCAGATTTCCTCTGGGAGTTTATGACGGGGAGCACCAGAGGACTTCCGTCAGGACTACAGGCTCTGCCTACCACAGTCGGTTTTGTGGTGACTGGCCGGACACGTCACCCCAAGCACTCAGCTACGCCGATGAGCAGCCATGCCAGCTATCGTTTCTCTAACTGATGCGATTTCCGACTCCTGCACCATCTCAGATCTGTGGGACTTGGACTGCGTTGGCATCCAGGATTCAGCCAATCTTCTAACAACGACCTAGCAATTAGGCAATTCATCTCAACTGTCATTCAACTCGATCGTTTCCGGTCTCTATCCAAGCGCCTAGAAGTAGAGTCGGAACTCAAGGTCAAATGCGACGACGTGATCCAGCAGCAGCTACGACAAGGCATCATTGAACAAGTGAGTCCTTCTACACCTGTGGGTGCCAGAGTGCCCTATCCGCCTCATCAACCAGTCGTGATACCACAGAAGACGATCACAAAAGTCAGAATTGTCTATGACGCCTCAGCCAAAGCCAGACGCACTTATGTGTCCCTGAACGACTGTTTGCAACGTGGCCCAGCTTTGCTGCCAGATCTGTTTGGCATTGTTCTACGATTTTGCCTGCCACCAATCGTTATGACCTGCGATACTGAGAAGGCCATTCTACAAATCAGTGTCAACCCAGCATACAGAGATGCGACACGATTTCTGTGGTTCGCCAACTCCGACAGTACATCAGCCTGGCAACGTATCGCTTCTGCCGGGTACCGTTCACGCTCATAAGCAGTCCATTTCGGCTTGGCGCGTCTATACAGCATCATTTGGCACAGCAAGATGACAAACAGCTAGCAGTGGCTATTGGTGAGAACATTTTCTGCTGTGCCATTGGAGTGTGCACTATACACGTACCCTGCTCTTTTGTTGGCACCGCCTCTGTAACTTACTGCATATAATAGGGTGCAAGGTGACCGTTGTCGGTTTATATGTACTCCAGTTATTACACCGTGCATGCACTGAGTCTGTGCTGTACTGTGCTGCATCCATAGGTGTTCGTTTGCGGTAGCGCAAGGTGACACGCAAGGTTGATGTATTGTGTCGTCCGCTGCTATTTGAAGCTCTCGGAGTCGGAAGCATTGCCTCTGTTTCCCCTGTTCCTCCCTGCGCGGAGTCTGTAGTTCTGGCTTGCAGTCGCTGTTACATGCATGTTGGCAGTTGCATGTGTTTTGGTTTTCAGTTGTCTTTATTTGTTTTGTGTGGACGACAGTTCAATATTCTAGCAGTTGTTACACTACCCATGTTCCGTAGTTATCTGCTGTTGGTGTTTGAGAGAGCAAACTGTGTTCTTCTCCAGAGTGGAGTAAACCATTCTCTTGTGTCTGAGGAAAACCTGTGTGTTGACGAAGTGGGTTGACTTGGCTGTAGAGTGAAAGTACCACATGGTCGAATGGTCCACAAAATCTTAGAACTAACTTAGGGTCTTCTGGCGTATGGTATATATGAGCAGCATGAGAGTGAAGTAAAAGACTATTAGCTCAAACATTCAGTCTTTCAAGAGTAGGTGTTCCATCACGGAATAGGTTCTGCAGTTCACTTACACACTGCAACAATGGACCAGCAGTGTCCAGCAATAGAGTCATGTGGATATGTACCGTATGCATACTCACAGCTGCAACTGAGGCCAACGCCCCGTGGCTGCTTGACTTCTCACTCGATTTTAATATTCACAACAGTAAGACTCTGTTATCAATCAGGGCTCTGTGAGCAGTTATGCTTCCGTTGTAGTCACAGATGCCGCATGATCAGTCACAAAACTAAACTTGGCAACCCGCAGTCACAGCTTCCATGGTGCCCCAAGACCAGTCCGACCAGAGATGACTAAATCTGCAGGGAGTTTCATAATCTGTTCATTGCAGAGTCCACTATACTGTGATTCTAGAGGGTGGTAGCGTTCCTGCAGTTGCGGAAAACTCGGCTGGAAGTGTCACGTGAAACCTGATTTTTAAAGACTTTTATTATTAATTAATTTTGTTTACTATGAGCCTATTATACGCGATACAGGCTCAGAACACACTTTTCGTCTAGTTGGCATATCAGGGATATTGGGCGGAGCAGCTGGAGCAGCCCATATCCCCAATTATGACACGCGAGTAATAGTGAAATACGATTGGTGTATTGTGCTGGACTGACTTCGGTAATGTAAAGCTAAAATCAAGTAGTCAGTTTCACTTTGCCCTTAGCATGGCCTTGTCATGAAGGTGCCACATACGTGGAAAGGCAACATGCCGGCTAATCTCCCTGAGAAGTTGAGTGGTTATCAGCAGGCGATGACGCTGTGTCGATGATGACCTGTCGATGCCCGACAGGAGCCTTGCGAGGAGAGTCATTGGGCCCGACGGGTAGGTAAAGCCAACTTCCACATGAAGTTTGCGGATGGCCGACAAGTGTAGACATGGACAGATCAGGGCTGAAAAGTTCTGAACAACTCGGCAGCAAAATAACACAAAGTAAAAAGTCATCACCTGGCAATGGATTGCAGGCATGCACTTGACAGAACTGGAAGCAACGGGTATCGGCGGAAAAATATTTCCGACTGGTGCCAGTGCTGGTAGCTGCAGCACGGAGTCCGTCAACTGAGAGTTGGCAAGACTGGCTGATCTGGCTCAGCTGCTGTTTCCGGAGCCCTTGATGTTTCAAACACAATCGCCGCAGGCCATGTTTTTCGGCACCGACGATTTTTTCGTCCACCATTTTTCTCACTGGACACTGCGTAGAGCTGCCGCTGTTGTGCCAAGGCCCATTGGCGCATGGTGTGTATACTCCAAATCTACATGTATGATGCTGGGTCACTGCTGACGTTTGTGCTCTTGGACAGTGCAACGCCGCATGAAGATAAGTTGTGGCTCCACAATCGCTGAGAACGCCAGTGTGCATCCATGGAATATTAAAACACAATAGGCGCGGCGCAGCTAACGCCCACTTGGATGAATCGGACGACAGTGGTGGCGAGTGCGTTCTCCTTCCTCGGTGAACACTGCTGGTCACCCTGTTTGATGATCCACCAAACACCATCGGTGCAGGCCACGTTTTTCGGAACCAGGGATTTGTTCGTCCACCAACAATTGAAATTAATGTTTCTCACTTGAACACTCTGTAGAGCTGTCGCTGTCTTGACAAGGCCGTGTATAGTCCAAGGCTACATGTAGGATGAAGAGTAACAGTTACTGCTGATAATGAAGTTTGCGCTCGTGGACAATACAACGCTGTGTGAAGTAAATTGTGGCTCCACAATCGCTCAGAATGCTAATGTGTGTCCATGGAATACTAAAACACAATAGGCGCGGTGCAGCTAACGCACAACGTGGATGAAAGGGACAACAGCAGCGGCTAGAGCATTCTCCTTTCTCGGTGAACACTGCTACAAGACATTATGCTTGATGATTCACCAAACACCATCGTTGGGGGCCAAGTTTTCCGGCACCAGCGAGTTGTTCGTCCAGCAACTAACTTTGAGTCTTTCTTCAACACTCCGTAGAGCAGCCGCGCAAGACCTAGCCTTTGCGTTAGGGTAGCGATCCTTCCTACATGCTATCGCCTTTCATTGTTACTTTTTACTACAATGACACTCCAGTAAGGTTTCTCCGAAAATAAAGTGAGCTGCCATTAAAGGGGAAGTTAAGGCAAAAATTAAAATTTCACCAGTTGTAGTCTTCGGGGTGCTGAGTCGAATGGTCGTGGTCCGAGGAAGCTGAGACGCTCCCTTCCTACTTGAATCCCAATCGAACTCGCGCACTTCCACCGAAACTGGGTGACTGCGCCCTACTAGATGGGGATTTGTATGCAAAATGTCACTAAAAGCGCCATTTCGTTCTTATAAAAGCACGGATGACCGCGATTGGCCCATATGTTGTAGTCTTTTGGACGCTGAGTCGACTGGTTTTGGTCCGAAAAGGCTGCGATGCGGCGTTCCTCCTTTATTCCCAATCGAACATGGTTGAAGAAGCGGTCACGTGCTCCTGCGTACACCAGTCACCTGGTCACCGTGCCTGCAGGGTACAACTTACTAGCCTGTTTGACCTTTTTTGGGTGCAGTCCTGTCACTCGAGTTGAACTCGAGTTGAACCTTGGTGTGAAAGTTGTCACCTGCTGGCGTGGTGACCAGGTAATTTGGGCACCCAGGACCACGTGACCGCTTCTTCAACCATGTTCGATTGGGATTAAAGGAGGAACGCTGCATCGCAGCCTTTTCGGACCAAAACCAGTCGACTCAGCGTCCAAAAGACTACAACATATGGGCCAATCGCGGTCATCCGTGCTTTTATAAGAACGAAATGGCGCTTTTAGTGACATTTTGCATACAAATCCCCATCTAGTAGGGCGGGTGAAAAATTCCAGATCCACAAACTCCCTCACATCACACGAGGATCTAGTTGCACTGAGGCAGCTCGCCCAGGATCGTCGAAAGTGGAAGGATCTAATGTGTGCTGTGTGTAATGGCTGAAGTTATACAATTACACTAGATACCCTTAACAATAATAACGGATACAATTACACTAGATACCCTTAACAATAATAACGGATACAATTACACTAGATACTCTAGATACTAGAGACTCGGTACTCTAGATACTAGATACTCTAACAATTTTATCAAACATTATGATAATTACCACATCAAATGCTGCGGAGACCTATCCAGAATCGGCAATATGCTGGCCCTGGCCTGGAGATCTGCAACTATAATCAGCTTCTACTTTGCAACACTAACGGATTAGTCCCCTTTGTCGATTGATGGATCAATCGGTAGATTCGGCTCTGTTTTTCTTCCCTTTCTTTCTTGTTTTGAATTGTACGTTGAACTCATTGGATTTCTTTGTATTCTGTATCTCGTTATCGTTATATTTCCCTCTAGCCCTCTCGCTTAGGATGAGCTTTCTTTTTTATGGCAGCTTAAGCGAAGGCTATATACCTGCTTTATGCAGGTTGATGCCAACGCGAACAAGCAAAATAATAATAATAATTATAGTAGGGCGCAGTCACCCAGTTTCGGTGGAAGCGCGCGAGTTCGATTGGGATTCAAGTAGGAAGGGAGCGTCTCAGCTTCCTCGGACCAAGACCATTCGACTCAGCACCCCGAAGACTACAACTGGTGAAATTTTAATTTTTGCCTTAACTTCCCCTTTAATGATTTAGGCATTACCATGATTACTGAGTACAGAGTCACTCTCACAACAGTCAGTACTCAGTGGCACAGACGTAGACTACATCATTACATGCATGCCATGCGATCCTAGATCCTGCGATCGTCGACAGGCTTGGCCGTGCACATGGTGCATGCAGCATGTGCCGCTAGCGCTGTGACGGCCCGGACCCGGACAGTACAGTCAGTCGGTAGATCATCTAATGAATACTAATGATCTACGCGGCTAGGCTGTGGCCAGTGTGGGATTAGTAAACCGGATTACTCGTTGAGATCGGGAGTCATATAATAGTACTAGTACTACGTGAAGGGTTGGCTTTGCCCATGCCATGGTCCCTGGCCTTGGCTTGGAGCTGGTCCGAGATAGTTTTTTTTAGTTTTCTGTCTAGTACTACTACTAGTAGTAGTAGTACTAGTAGTAGTAGTAGTAGTAGTAGTAGTAGTAGTAGTAGTAGTAGTAGTAGTAGTAGTAGTAGTAGTAGTAGTAGTAGTAGTAGTAGTAGTAGTAGTAGTAGTAGTAGTAGTAGTAGTAGTACTAGTAGTAGTAGTAGTAGTAGTAGTAGTAGTAGTAGTAGTAGTAGTAGTAGTACTAGGGTGAGTTATTTGGGTTCCTGTTAGTCCGCTGTAGCTGCTGCTGCAGTCAACCTCAGAGTTAGGAACTCGTTTCGTTGCACCCTATCATGGCCTAGCTCAGTAACATCTAGAAACAGAAACAGTTGTACAGATAGAAGTCCAGCGGCTGAGCCACTGTTTGAAAACGTTGAAGGCGTGCTCTAGCTCTGTAAGTGTAGCTAACGATTACGTTCCTTGCGCAGACACCATCGCTCACCAATATTTCATTCAGCAATTCGTCCCATGCCCACCGTCCGAGTCGGTTGGGTGGAAACTGTAGCTAGCGCACCCTTCACTTCAGCTGATCACCGCGCGCGGCTTAGCGAAAGCTGACTGATTTCGCCCCTCTGCCAGCCTCAGTAGCACGGTGAGTTTCAGAGATGCTTCGTGTCTCACTGCTAAAACATGCATGCTGGTTTACTCTAGCCGTCTAGGAGATCGAGAGTGGACCGTATGCGTGTTAAAACAAAATGGCGTCACGATTTATTGAAAGTGGTATAGAGTAGTTGGTGGAACGAGTGTTCAAAACCATTTGAACTTCATACTGTTCGTCTTCTTTTTGACATGCTCTCTTTCCATCGTCCTTAGCTTTTGTTTGTTGTGAGCTGTTTTGGCTTTCTCCTATATCTCTGGGGGATGCCAAGTGATGGTTTTGATAGGCTGGTGATGGCTGTGAGCGAGAGTTTGCCGATCGGCATCGTCCTCGCTATAGCGATGAAAATACTAGTTACTGCGCACCTGGCAGATATCACAACACGTCTAAGCGTCCAGGAGCAAAGGAATCTTGGGTTTTCACTGGAATCTAGTTCCTCCAGCATCGTGTAGCCCACCGTCGGTGAATGGCAGTCCAGAAAGGTCGAACGTGGTCTTCTGCAGCATCTCGCAGTCCTGCGAGGCACACTGAATACGCCTGTCATGTATTCTACAAATAAAAATCACGAAGTAGTGGATTCTTTAGTGATGAGTCTATCCTGTACCCTGCAAAAGACACAGGAAATGTGACTGGTGTCTGTACACTGGACGCCAATATCCCATTCTTCTCCTGCAGGATCTGTTTGGCATTGACATACCGGTATGCAGTGGGTCGACATTGGCCTGGTTTGGCAGCTATCTGCCTGGGTGGATGTAGCAGGTTTGCATTGGCTCGTCGTCCAGTCCGACATTTTCTTGTAACTGTGGAGTACCGGTAGGGTTTGAGAGGTTGCTCATGCTGTGAACACATCTCTACTGCCTGTTTCGTCCTGGAAGTGCCGTCTCGCCGCTTCCTTGCTCTACAGTCGTGCTTATTTCGCTTTATTTCGTGGTGCAGCTCAAAACCTGCCCAAACAACTGTGAGCTCGCAACATGGTATGGACAAATTGCGCCACTCATGCTGGATGACTAAAACCAGGATAGTCCAGTAAGCGAGTTTACTCCCTGGGCCATGGCAAGATCTGTTCAGCGCGGGCTATTCCAACCTCCAAGTGCATAGTCACCGATCGATCCATGCGATGGTGGTTGACCTACAAAGAGCCAAGGTCTATGAGTACTACTAGTGGATGCTGTCTACATGCAGTCAACAAAATCAAAGTACCTCAGTATGCCCCAGAACAGGGCATGTGCATCTATAGCATGACACAACAGGGGTTCTGGCGGCACATGTCAAACAAGCAGTAGCTACTAGTGCCAGCTACCTATTAGAGGCTAGCCGCTACAGTCTGTCACTGGAGATAATTATTGTGTTCATTGTTTGGACTGAGCACAATCAATGATGCCCAATCAATCTGCCCAATGTGTGTTCTGTTCCACTTAATTATAACGTCCCATCGCATCAACCCTACTACACGCACATGTCGTCACTCTAGCATGACTTGTGTTATTATTGTTTATTTTGATTTGCACGATAAATAGAGCACAAAAAACGTTAACTTGACCGAAGGATAAAGGCGACTGCAGATAGAGGAACACATCGAGGTACAGGTACCGGCATCAATACAGTATCAGAGAGAAACAAACAAAAATGAGAGGCACGCAGAAAAAACTCTCGTAAGCCCAAGTCTGAAAGGGGTAGTGGTTGATGAGGGATGAATGCACTGTCCACGCTCGTCTACACTGTTCGTGGAAATGCACACATACATACAATAATAATACAACACAGCATGCACAGAACCGAACAATTTCATGTTCACACATGCAAGTACAGACTTGAACGTTGGTACCAAAAGCCGATACAGACAATATCCCCATACATACAGACACACACGCGCACACACACACACACACACACATACACACAATGTCCCATGTATGCGCCCGTGGCGAGAAAAGCACGCAAATCTACAAATGCCCTGGATGTGAACCCACATATTTTCTCTTATTGCAATGATAGCGGATCTGATTCTGAATGAAACACACACACACACACACAATACAATAATGCCCATCCGCAGATGATGGCAGGTCCTGAAAGGACAGGCAGTGTTTCAGTTATGGGGAATAGAACTTCGAGTGGCGAGTGAAGTATACACACACAAACACATGTGCGCGCGCAGGCACACACTAAAGTATGCAGAAAGAGAATCGACATTGTAGTATTCATTGGTTAGGGAATGGAAAGGAAAATAAAACATTGCAGCAGGTTATTGTTGTATGGACACTATGAGCACAACAGAAAGGTAAGCAACTTGCTTTGAAGCAAAGAAAGTTATTATACCACGCATCTCAGAAGGAAAGAACGTTCCGGAATGCTGCACTGGCAACAGGCAGCCTACATGTGCGTGACCCCTGCAGTCGGTCCAGCTGCCGGCCTTGCAGTGCTGAAAAGAATGTGCAGTACAGCATGTCACGTCGTATCGCAGCCTGGACAAATAGGCGCTGGGAAGTCCTAGTTATGTGCTCACCTACACCACGATGCACCAATCTTCTGAGCTACTTTGGCAACAACTTTGTCCACTTGAGACTCCCATGGGCTGAGCCAGTTGTTCAGGGCTGCACCAAGGTGAACGGCAATGACCGGTGATGGCAATGCAATCCATGACACACAGTCACTAGGGCATCGTTAACATGGCGCTGAGGCTGGATCGATAAAATCTGCCTTTAGGCTGGGTTGACAACGAGGCCGCTGTCTTGCTAGTCAGTCAGCCTGGTCACCGCCATTGACGATCCAGTCGCCACCGTCAGCAGTGGCGGTAGGTTGTGACAAGTGTGGTGCAATATTCTGTCCCCGGGGAAAATTGCGAATCCGCGGCCGCGTTTTTTTCCGCGATTTTCCCCGCGTTTTTTGAACTTTTTTGTTGCACTACACGTACACACAGTGCACTGTTCGGTCAGCAACGTCTCATCGTGGCGGCTTTGTACTCAAATATGACGAGTGCTTACACCAGAGACTTGTAATTGATAGATTTCACTACATACTTACTGAAAATTGCCGCACATCAATATTATTCACCGCATATTTACCGCATATTTACCGCAAATTCACCGCAAATTATGCCATATTATGCCGCGTTTTTCCCCGCGTTTTTTTGCGATTTTTTCCCGCAATTTTCCCCGGGGACAGAATATTGTCAGCAATTCAGTACTCGGGATAAGATGAGTGACAAAGGGAACGTTGTGTTTGTATAATATTGAAGTGAACAGGGATGATCACAAATCTTGCGCGTACTCCACCGTAAGTTACAAGAAAATTCCGGACTGGACGACGAGCAAACGCCAACCTGCTACATCCAACCAGGCAGATACTATTACGATAGCTGCCAAACCAGGTCAATGTCGACCCACTGCATAATGTCAATGTCAAACAAATCCTGTAGGAGAAGACTGGGGTGTTGGCGTCCAGTGTACAGACACCAGTAACATTTCCTGTGTCTTTTGCAGCATACAGGCTGAGACTCCTCACTGTAGAGTCCACTATTGCATGAGTTTTATTTGTACAATACATGGCAGGCGTACACGGTGTGCCTCGTAGGACTGCGAGATGCTGCAGAAGACCAGGTTCAACCTTTCTGGACTGCCATTCACCGACGGTGGGCTACACGATGCTGGAGGAACTAGATTCCAGTGAAAACCCAAGATTCCTTTGCTCCTGGACGCTTAGACGTGTTGTAATATCTGCCAGGTGCGCAGTAACTAGTATTTTCATCGCTATAGCGAGGACGACGCCGACCGACAAACTCTCGCTCACAGCCATCACCAGCCTATCAAAACCATCACTTGGCACTCCCCAGAGGTATAGGAGAAAGCCAAAACAGCTCACAACAAACAAAAGCTAAGGACGATGGAAAGAGAGCATGTCAAAAAGAAGACGAACAGTATGAAGTTCAAATGGTTTTGAACACTCGTTCCACCAAATATATCACTTTCAATAAATCGTGACGCCATTTTGTTTTAACACGCATATCGAGGGTTTCTGGATTCATTCCAAACATATCCAGGGGCGTATTGTTGGGAGGGGGGGGGGGGGGTGAGGGGTGATTTGAGTGCCAAACACTCAAATTTCCGATCTTGGTTCGAGAGACACCATTGTACACTGTCCGTTCAGCACACGTGCAACTCTGCAGAACGAACAGTGACTGTTAAGCTGTCCACAATATTTCCAAATGTAGCGTATTTTCCGGAGTATAAGCCACACTTTGAACGCTCAAAATTCACCCAAAAATGGGAGTGCGGCTTGGACTCCGATGATCAAATTAACAGAGATAAAAAGGGTAGATATCTGTATTCCGTGGCAAAAATGGGGGGGGGGGGGGTCTGGCTTATACTGCAGTGGCGCTTATGCTCCGGATACTAGCGTACTGGTGGGTGTTTTCAAAATGGTCCAGGAAATTTCTGAGAGTGTGTAGATGTACAGTAGGTAGAAGTAGGCTAGTACCTGTCTGCAGTGGAGCGGTGTCAATACATGATTGTAATGTTTTGTGACAGGGAGTAGTAATATAGTAGTATTTTACTACTCTCTGCTTTGTGCATACTGTACAAGTAGGCTAGTACCTGTCTGCAGTGGAGCGGTGTCAATACATGATTGTAATGTTTTGTGACAGGGAGTAGTAATATAGTAGTATTTTACTACTCTCTGCTTTGTGCATACTGTACAAGTAGGCTAGTACCTGTCTGCAGTGGAGCGGTGTCAATACATGATTGTAATGTTTTGTGACAGGGAGTAGTAATATAGTAGTATTTTACTACTCTCTGCTTTGTGCATACTGTACAAGTAGGCTAGTACCTGTCTGCAGTGGAGTGGTGTTAATACATGATTATAATGTTTTGTGACAGGGAGTAGTAATATAGTAGTATTTTACTACTCTCTGCTTTGTGCATACTGTACAAGTAGGCTAGTACCTGTCTGCAGTGGAGTGGTGTCAATACATGATTGTAATGTTTTGTGACAGGGAGTAGTAATATAGTAGTATTTTACTACTCTCTGCTTTGTGCATACTGTACAAGTAGGCTAGTACCTGTCTGCAGTGGAGTGGTGTCAATACATGATTGTAATGTTTTGTGACAGGGAGTAGTAATATAGTAGTATTTTACTACTCTCTGCTTTGTGCATACTGTTTATCCACACAAGCAGCAACAAAACTGGATTCTCCTCAGCACCACAAGATATGTGTTGAGGAACACATCAAGAAAAGTCGTTTGCATCAGCCGGGCAGATCGCCACTGGCACTTGGCCCATATGTCCTAGTGTTGATGTTGCTGATTGCTGGTGATCGATGGTAGACAAGAGGGGATACGTCTATGAACTAAATGAGAATGTAGCTGTCGCACAACAGAGAGTAGTAATATAGTAGTATTTTACTACTCCATGCTTTGTGCTGTCACACAACCCTATACATTCATCATTGGATATCACAAGAAAAAGCCGCGCAGCATATCAATTTGTTACGCTGTGTTTTGTAGTTCTGGCTGTTTAGCGTTTGTGTTGGCGGTCGTGTAAAAGAAAAAAGAAGTTTGGTTCATGTTTTTCAAAGTGCACTCATATACTAGCAGAAGCAGAGAGATACATGGACAAGTTGAAATGTAATTCACTTTTCTTTAGGAAAGCTAGTGAGTCTGATCAACCAGTCACGTTTCCTGCACTATCCAAGAAGATATCCAAGAAGATGAAGAGAAAAAAGAGTGGAGAAATCTGATTTTGGGATCAAAGCCAAAGGAGAGCCAACGGTGTGGTAATTCCAGCAAAAGAAGCATCCAGGATCTGGCTCATTACTAGGAAGCTTACCATTGAAGAGTGATCTTGAATGTCAACCGTGGTGGTTGCTTCTGCTGTTTTGCCTTCATTGACCCAGTACATATCATGGACTATGTGGTAATCTAGCGGCATCCTAGCAGTACTTGAAAGTACAATCATGTAGTACCATGGCATGGTGTGTGTATGAACACACAGAACACATCTACAATCATGTACTTTTGGGGAAATTTGTGCCCCCCCCCCCCCTCTCTTGATCATGATCCTGGCTATGCCCCTGAAATCCATCATCGCAGTTTGTCCAGTCAGCTGCTGTTTGAGCCAACACCAACAATACGTGGCGGGAGAATTTCTTCTCTTATGCGAGACCAAAAGAAGGTTTCCGGGCCCTCCCGCACTAAAATCGTGCTGAAGTCATTTTTAACCAGCTCATATACATGTACAGTACTGATCGTGTGAGTAGATATGTGACAGGGAGTCACACAAACCCGGGCTAGTACGACTCCCTGGTGTACGACTGAGGGCCGTTGTTGACCGAAATACCAAAATATTTTCAACATAGAGTTCTCTATAAGCAAGGGTAATTATAATTAGCCCCTGGGAGGGTGCAACTCAGATGGGATTCTTTACCAGCCAAGTCAAAACCAGCAAGTTCTTGTGTTTGTAGTACAGGTAGAGATCAGCTATAGGGTTGGTGGTTATAAGAATATACCGCCTATAATGTTATCAGCTTCAGAATTCCAAATCTAAAGTATCGTTCCACTTAAATTCAACGGTGGTTATAGGAGTAATCTCTGTATATGTATATCATGGTTTGTAAGTTATAGGAAAATAGGGACAGTCGTGAATCAGATACATGTACTGCTCTATTACTATGTCAGTGTGAGGAGAATTAGAGGGAGAATGTCACCTGTCCGCCATGTGTCTCTATCCGTACAAGAGAGCAGACTGAGTATGCACAACTGCACATCACATTGCTCAGCTTTTCTCATCTTTAATTCCAGGTACTGTTTTGTAGAATCTACTAACTTACAAGCTTGAGCAGGCCAATGGGAGTTATAAAATTTGGACTTTGATGTATGTGCATGTGAGTGTGTGTGTGTGGGGGGGGGGGGGGGGGGTAGGGCTTAGAATGTGCAGATCCTTTGTTTGAAAGACATTCCTGCTCCATTTTTCTTGCTTTCTTCAGATACTAATTTCAGTGCGACGGCCGGCCGTGTGCAAGTACTGCTGGTACTATGGTCTGACCCTAACTGTCAACATTGCTAGCAAAGAACTGACGTGCAGTGAATGAAGCCTGATTGTCAATTCTTGTAAGTTTCAGTCCTGGATCAACAGTTGCTGAACCACAGCACAAACACACAACACAGGCACGGTTAGCAAGCACACCATTCCACTAATTACCAACTCGCGATTACCTTAGCCATCCTCTATGACAGTGAGTCACGTGTGAACTGTGTAGCATGTTTGCCAGCTAAGTTTATGAGTCAAACGGTTTGCTTGAGATCGAGACTGTAGATGTGTTCAGGCGGTAACTAGATGCTAGTTTAGACCAGAGACAGTTGTTGAAGGGGAAAGGATGTGTTGTACTGCAAGACCAGAGACAATTGGTTGGTATGGCAATGCAGAATTTTCCCTTAACATAGCCAGCAATCGCATGTCATCACGTACATTCAAAATCAACATAATTTTGCGAATCGACCTTTTTTCAGGATCACTTTTCAACGAGGACGAAGCAAAGTCGGCCGAACGAAGCCTAGAGGAAGAAAATCACCCTCTCCACTTCACCATCACGATACTGACATAGATACGAGATGAAAGAACTAAAAAATGCACAAGAAAACTGTACGGCCATCATCGCGCTGACTTTGGTCTGACTTTGGTCTGAGAATTTCTATCACGATCAAAAATGTACGAGGAGCACTCAAAAATACGCCACAGACGTACCTTTATCGCTCTCTACTCCTTTTTCAAGGCACAAAAGTCGACTCTCCACTTTCAAACCAGGAACTAGACATACCAGTGGTCCTTTTCAGCTGCTCCACGAGCGCAGGAAATGTTCACCAAGGGGCGCAGAGCAGCATCCATTCCAGAAAAAGAGCTAAAATACGAGTGAGACTGCATGCCTGAGTACATGAGTACATGTATGAGTACATGCAGAAAATAGTCAATTTCAGCGTTTCTGCTCCAAACAGCAACTAGCTTCGACTAGGAACAAAGATTACACCAAAGGATCAAACAACAACCATTTTCTGCCGTTTTTTTGCAGATGACTTCCTTGTGCTTGGCCCAGCACGCCAAAAATCACACCTCGGAGGAGTACAAAAATTACAACTCTCAGATGTCCTCGATTGCTGGCCATGAGGATTAGGTACTGAAGTATTTTTTACAGTGCTATGCAAGATAAAAAGTTTGAACTCTTATCAAGCTGTGCAGGACTTGAAATGGATTCTACAGACTCATCGGGCCTACCAGTGGTGTACCCAGGGGGGGGGGGGGAGGGGGGGGGAGGGTGCTTTGGGTGCTCAACGATCCCCCTCAAAATGTTCGACATAGGCCAACGTTCATGATGTACCCACAGGGGCGTAGGAACAGGTCCGGCAGGTCCGGCATCCGCCGATGCTTCGGCAAAAAAGAAGAAGGAGAAAGGCAACAAGCTCGTTTTCAACCATGCGGAGGGTCAAGTCCTACACAGTACAACAGGCCAGGAAAGGCTCAAACACATGACTCCTGATGTTCCTGAATGTCCACAAGAAACTGCTGGATGTCTAGTGCCTGAAGAGTGAATTTGAACGTGGAAGTGAGCATCAGCTCTCCCAATTCAGACAGTTTTAAAACCTCAAGTCTTTCATGATACCACAGTATTTGTTCATATCAATCCTTTTACAAGTAAAATCACCCTCTTCATTCAGTAGAGACAGAGTGGAGTGAGCTGTATTCCCGGTGCCAATATGCGGTCTCACCACCCCTGTATGGCAACTTCCCCATGCCTAACCCCCAAGACAAAGTGAATACTGTTGTAGTCATACTGGGCGGAGTTAAAAATTAAAAAAAATTGCGACCTGTAAAGAGCTAAAAATCCGCTGGACCATTTGAAATCTGCTTCCTACACCCCTGGCCCATGCCACTAAAAGTATCATAACTTTGCTACCGTTAGTCTGATTTTTTGCCTTCCACTCGCTGTCACTAGTTGATCATAGTTTAAAACCGTGTTACATGTACTTAAATGTGCCAGGACGGAGGGCTATCCATATCGTCAGGGCCTCGACTTGTTCTATTCCGATTTTCCGGAAACACTCCGATCAGTTGTTCCGACAAAGCGACCGAAACGATTGTTCACCAAAGTGTACTATTTTGTTATTTCTGGCACTTAAAATCCTAAAAATGTGACGACTTCTAAAGAGGTCGCTGTCCCCTTGACTCCCTGCCATTGAACACCTCAGACACTGCTTCTGATTTCTGCCAACAGAAAAGTGGCAGCCCTCTGCTACTATCCTGTTTGTGAAGCTACCACTGTCCATTCCACTTGCTTCCTCTATTACCTGATTCTATTTCTCCATACCAGAAGCAAGAGTATATAAGCTCATGGGAGCTTATTTACTCTTGCCAGAAGTTGTAATGGTAGTTTTACCTTCTTGCCCATTCAATAAGTGAAGTATGTTGTTACTACAGGTGGACTACCTCTAATTCGAATACGGGATAATTCAAACATTCCGTGTAATTCGAATATTTCGTCGTACCCGTCTTCTGCAAGTCACTTCAAGTTAATTTTTTCATGAAAATAAATAAACACAAGCGCAACCTCAACAGTACAGGAAGAAAAAGACAAAAAATGACTGTGAACACAGTCGAGAGAGCAAAAATGGCTGTGAAAACAGTCTGATACGGAGTCTCTGGAGGGAGTTCGAAAATGCCATGGCTGTGAACACAGTCTAGTACCGATTTTAATGACTCTCAAAAGAACCTAACCGATGCTGCTCATGGTAACCGCAAATCGGGCCGAGTCGTTTGCATCTGAAGATACTCGGTGCCGATGGCCTCGCAGACTGGCACCAGCAGCACGGATGAGGGCTAAGCTTAGCTTGCATCGGATGTACGAGATTGTGGCAGAGTACGGCTCCTGCTTCTTGTCGGCTGAGCTGCTCGCCGCCTTCTGCATGAGTGGGAGGAGCTCAATGGCATACATGGGCATTGCCATCGGGTCTCCCTGGGTGGTGCCCTCCTCAGAAAGAAGACAATCCCCATCGACGAACAACCATGCGGGATGCCGGTAGGTGTTGGTAACGGCACCCGCGATGGCCGGACCTGAGAGGTGACGGATGTTGTGCAAGCACACACTGCGGTTCAGCCTGTTGAACGCATTGCTTGCGTCTGCTAGGAGGACTGCTTCGGTCTCTTCCTCGTTCCACAGGTGCTGCATTGCGTGTATTGCTGCTTCCACTCCACATTCTTGGCCGCCACAAAGCTGAAGCGACCCGACCGCCTGTTGGATCTGCCTTCCGATGATGGTGAGGATGGCTTTGCCTACCATCCTTCTGAGGACTTCACATACCGTAAAATTCCGTTGATAAACCCCGGGCGTATACTTTGCAGAGGTTCAAAAACCGGGCGTATATTTGGGCATGGGCTTATCTTAGGGCATGGGCGTTATTTCGGGTGCAGAAGATGTACCTCTCAGCAAGCCACTAGTTTGAGTGAAGCACCATTCTCACTGAGCACGGTACACGTACATGTACATCAAACCAACTCTGGAAATTTGATCGTAACCAGGAATGTAGCGATAAATTACAGGTTTGATAGCTAAACCACTTGCTATGGTAAGTACAAGGCACAACAGGTAGCGGCATGGCTGAACACGTCTACAACTGTTATACAGTTTGTACGCGAACACACGCTCGCGCGCTGGTCATTTTGTGTCCACTTTACGCCCTGGGCTTATTTCGGGCATGAACGCTAAAACGGACTTGAAGTGTACACCGCCTAAAACTGGGCTTATTATCGGACATGGGCGTTATTTAGGGTGGGCTTATTCACGGAATTTTACGGTATGCCAATTGGGTGCACCCCGGACTTCTTATCCAGAGGCACCAAGTGGCATGCTGTGAATGGCTTGAGGGGGATTGGGTTGATAATTCCGGTGGCGATGCGCTTAGCACAGGCGGCGAAGCTATCACATAGCTGGTCCGAGGACGCTCCAAACGTGGTGCACAAACGTTTCCAGCTGGTAGAGTCCATGGCGGATGGGCCGTAGCACCGATTGCCGAATGATGTCTCTGTTCAGAGCTTCGAACAGCACCGGGTGCAGCAATTCGGGGCAGGGGCCGATGATGAGGGCATCTGCATGCATGGGTTCCGCCGGCAGGTGCTTCTCTTTCAGCGTTTGTCTCACGGTTTTACCAACAGTGGAGGAGTCCAGATTTAGCAGCCCACCCGGTGTTGCTGTCAGGGACTGGAGATCTGCACCCAGTTCACCATTTGTGATGAGGGTAGTGAAACTTCGCGCGCCATCTGGACTTTGGGCCCGTTTCCCGCCACGTTCCTTGGTTAGTTGGCGCTGGATGGTACGTGCCTCCCGGACAAGCTCATCGATGTTTCCCTCGTTCCAAAGCTGCATTCGTCGGTTCAGACATTCCACATGCACCTTGTGTGTCAAGAAGTTGACCGGTCGTTGCAGTAGAAGACTATGGCAGACCATAATTGCCTTCAAGGCTATGCCTTCTCCCGCTGCGTTTGTTCAGAACGTGTTGAGGTAGCGAGCGCTCAAGTCCCCCACTGACCTGCCATGTGCACCCGATAGGATGGAGAACAGGTTAGGCCGGAAGTGTGCGATTTCCTCGTACGCTGCAGATATGATCTGCTATGTGTCCTCGGGGCTCAGCTCACCGAGTCTTGAGTCGTTGGTCAGCTGGCGGGATTGGCGGTGTTGCAGCCCCCTGCCCACTAGCTGTGCCATGCGAATTTGTGGGTTCCGGCTCGCTGTTGCTATTGAGCTGCGAGGAGCTCAGGCTTGCCTGGAGGGCGACCTCTTGTGCAGTTCGTTGTCGGTCTTGCAGTGTAGCATTGGCATACACCCCTGTCTACTACTATACACTGTGTGTAAGTTGATAACCTGTATCAGTATAGTAGAGTGTTAAGTGAAGACACATGTAAAGCCATTACAGTGTAGTTAGTGACTAAGAATGAGCATAGGCTGCTCATCCATGATTCATGATACATTCTCTTCTGAATATTATCAGTACTTTAAAACCTGCCTTCTATTCTCAAATTTCCTTCTTTCAGACACCACAACAAACGTGTGCACCTTACACACTGTACCGCCAGATGTAAAGGTTGCGACAGCGTAGCAAGGAAGGAACTGATCACTGCAGTGAATGAGGCATTGTCAACTATTGTATGTTGGAGCGACCTGGATCACTAGCCAAGCTGAGTTTCTGGTAATCACATAATCCAGCTGTTCAACGCCTAGCAGCTGCTTTCATCTCCCGATGATAGCGGTGAGTTGTATTGCAGAGCCATGACTACCATTGCTAGCTTCTGTATTCCTGGGAACTTGTTCAATGAAAACTGGGCATACCGGTTTGAAGAAACAACAGCACCAGCAGTGGCCTATCTCAAATTCAGTTGTGTATTCGTGCGTGTATCCGTGTGTTTGTGTTTGTGTGTCCGTGTGTGTGTTTGTGTGTGTGTGTGTGTGTGTGTGTGTGTGTGTGTGTGTATGCAGAAAACTACACAGACCATGACTGCAGTGAAGAGTGTATGAACCGTGCTACAATAACCAGTTTATCATCGTCCTGAAAGTACTTCAAAATGTCTAACAGTAAGTCAGACCAGCAGTCCACCATAATTGAATGTGCAGTATCTTAGCAACAAGCCTTTGGTTACATGCGATTATAAGAGCAAACAAGAAACAAAACTCCTATCTTAAGCAGACAGGCTATAGAATGCAGATGCCTTATAGAGAACCAAACCCATTATAGAATATTTGTTGCTTACATCCGTTGAGCCGCTGTACGCAATTTCAAATGGCAAGCCGAAATCCGATGATGGCCGAGCCCTGGCAGTAGCAGTGCTCCTTACATCCCGAAAAGCTGCCTCGAGATATCACCACAAATAGAACAGGGGACCTGCCAACTTGACTTTTCATTTGACTGTATTTGACTACCATCCCGCAGAGCCGTCCATAAACAAAACATCCATCAAATGTTTCACTTTGCAAACCTGCAAGAAATTATGGCTCCATACTTAAAGTACAGTTTTCCAGGGAGGTCGCTCCACATCAGTCGAGCTTGAGTATGCTAAGAAAGGGATGGCGGGGGGGGGGGGGGGAGGGGGGGGGGGGGGGTGGGAGGGTACATGATGTTGAGGTGTCCAAACATGACCCGGTTGTCATGGTGATTGGTTGTCCAGGATACTGTCTCAAAATTGCTGATGATTATCTGTCCATGCTGTTTCGATTAGTTCAACATTCCTGTATATTTGTTTTGTCTTTTCGTGTTCTTTAGACGGACCATTTGATGATCCCAAGTTCATTTCCCATATTTTACCCTGGATTTATGAATTGGATGCAACGAGCTTTCGACATTCTATGCAGCACAAAGGTGCGTTCACAAGTACAAAACAAATTGAGACATTGGAGCATCTGGAGAACAACAAAGGAAAGGAAGCGCATAATTCTCACATCATCAGTCTTATAAGTCCTGGGCGCACAGGTGCTTATAAACTACTCTGCAATGCAATCCATGACTTGGGTCCATTGTATGATGAATTGTACCAAGAAATGCTTCTCCTGTTGCCCGTTGACCAGCCACCAACGGCCAAGACATCCTCTCACGAGACAGGTAATTGATATGTCCGGAATGGGGATGGTCACAAGAATGGTCTCGGGGGTGTGGGTATACCACTTACAGTCTGAACGTCCCCAATTTAAACATTGCCATCAATCAAACTTCTGCTGTGAAGTGAAATTTTAGTTTTGTACCTTACCAGCAGAATTAAACTCATTACACCAAAGTATAGTCTACAGTACATTCAGAAAAAGATGATATCCTAGCTTTTGGCCAGAAATGGGTCAAATTTTGAGTTTTTTCCCAATTTTTTGCAATCCCCCATGGAATCCTCTTCCAATTGTGTTTTCGAAGTCTATTTCTCCAAAAAGCAAGCCATAACAAGAATAGGATTTCGGCCAGGTTTTGCCCCCAAAGCACTGAATTGGGGAAAAACCATGAAAATCCAACCCGTGCACTCCACTTGCAGAACAGTGCATTTGAGGTTCAAACCCCAGTTGAGGTACCTTTTGTGGACCCTTTTCAAGTTTCGAATCCCGCGTCACTGGCGAAATCACCAAGCACGAGTGCTCTCCGGGGCCAGTGCTCATCTTTTTCTGAATGGACTGTAGCTTAAAGCGAACTGTACCCCTCTTGCGGCCGCGATACACAACAGAAGGCCAGCTGTCTAGTAGGAGAGAATACTTTTTTCTTTCTCTAAGGAGACGTCTGGGCAACTGACGTATGACAACTGACAAGTGAATATTATCCAGGAATGTGGTGCACTCATCAGGGCAAAAGTGGTGCGCTTATCAGCACAAAAAGTGCACGGGTAAGCGATACAATGCTGTCCCAATGGGGACCAGTGCGAGAAGTGTGTACAGAAGGGGTGACTATAAAGCCTAGTTCACATTCGACGGGGCACGACGGGACGGGATGTAAGGATCGACGGGAAGCGATGGGACAGTCTGACGGCGTCCAATGTGAACACCAGGAACGGGAACGCAGCCGTATTGCCGTACAGATCGGGAAGCGACGGGAAGAGTTTGATCGATCCAACTTTTCATACCGTAGACGGGCGTAGACAGGGATGCAAGTGTACAAAACAGCTGCATTTTGAGTGTGAACAGGAGACGGCGTTGTGCGCCGACTACTCCCGATTCGTACTTTGGAAATTTTTAGCATTTCGAACACTGTGCTTCCCATGATGACTCGCAGAATGGCTAACACGACTTGAGTTGAATTTGAGCAAGATACGGTCTGGTGTCACTTATGGTATTTAGGGATAGTTCAGGAGCGTGACAGACAAACTGTTTTATCATTCCCTGGAGCTATAATTTGAATGGCACGCCTTTCGATGCTACTTTTTTGGTTTTCATGAATACTGATATTGTGAACTTGAGTCCGCTTCATTCAAGGAGAAATAATTGAAAAGAAATACCGAAAATAAGAAAATAGGTCCAAAGGTCACCCTGTCATGGGCCGTGCCTTATGACTGGCGTCGTTTGCTGCTGAACGACAAAACGACTGCAGCATGTCGTGTCGTACGAATCGTTCAAGATTTTACAGTTCATCCCAGCCTTCTCGACAGGAGTTACGTCCCGTACCGTCAGCGTTCCGTCGAATGTGAACTAGGCTTTATGCATGTGAGTACACACCTGTTGCAAAAACGCAGCAGCGTGTACCACGATTCAGCAGCGTGTACCACGATTCAGCAGCGTGTACCACGATCCAGCAGCGTGTACCACGATTCAGCAGCTTGTACCACGATTCAGCAGCATGTACCACGATTCAGCAGCGTGTACCACGATTCAGCAGCGTGTACCACAATCCAGCAGCGTGTACCACGATTCAGCAGCTTGTACCACGATTCAGCAGCATGTACCACGATTCAGCAGCGTGTACCACGATTCAGCAGCGTGTACCCCGATTCAGCAGCGTGTACCACGATTCAGCAGCGTGTACCCCGATTCAGCAGCGTGTACCACGATTCAGCAGCGTGTTCCACGATTCAGCAGCGTGTACAACTCTATCCCCCACCGAAAAAAGACATCCTCTCCTGAGGATGAAAGCGAAACAAATGAAGCCCAAAAAATTGAAGAAGACGGATCGGAGAAGACAGAAAGAGGAAAGAAATGAAACTGTGAATGAGCATAAAAATGCGAGAATAAAACACAACATGTATAACCACAATTGTTGGACACGTGACGAGTAGCCGCACGCTGGACTCCGCGCCGCTGCCGGGAGCGGTGAGACCGACGGCACTCACGGACCGAGAAGACAGTGGCAGCAGAACTGGGTATCCAGGCATCTTGCAGCACAAGACGCACACTTGACAGTTGACCGAAAACCCACAACACAGCCAATGGGGTTACGAAAACTCACAGAGAGACAAAAAAGCACACAGAAATAGACATGGACTGACACAAACATCTCAACCATCGCCGAAATTCAGAAAAGAAAACCAAACGAAGGAATGGATGAACAGCAAGGAAGAACACGTCTACAGAAACAGGAACAATTAATCAGTGAAGATACCAGATACCACGCAAACAAATCGGTTACCAATACGCATAAAATATACTAAACAAAAAATCACACGGCGCTGCCCTGAATGTTTCTTTTGTTGACGCCATTCAGTTCAGTTCTTATGTATGTGTGTATGTAAAGAGTACAATCAGTGGTTCACACACACACACACACACACACACACACACACACACACACACACACACACACACACACACACACACACACACACACACACACACACACACACGCGCGCGCGCGCGTGCACACACACACACACACACACAAACGCACGCACGCACAGACACACACAAACACAAACACACACGCATGCACAGACACACACACACACACACACACACACACACACACACTATCTACATTTAGGAATATACTTGTCAACATATCATCACAGTACATCTGTACAATGATATACCATCAAACAATTTGTTCTTTTTCCTCTTTCCTGTCCTGTGTTTCACCACAGTTGATGTTGCTACTATGCGTGCAGGCAGCAACACAGCTAACGATGGCACAGTGACATGTAATATACTGTTAGTGAATGATGATGGAGCAGACAATGGTGGGCACATTCAACGTCTTAAACAACATCTGCACAGAGTGAATACACATCTGTGCAAGACCACCGCTGATCATTCAGATCTAACTTGCTTGTCCGGCGATGTCAAGGATTGCTTCGTGCCCATGCAGGCTCTGACGGAGAAAGATGCTCTGCAGCTGACGTATCGTGCGCAACAAGCTGCAACTCGCCGTGTCACTGGAAGACAGCCAATATCTGACCGTACACCAGGCGTTGCTATCCCAGGAACTAAACAAGATAAGAGTGGCAAAGTGGAAGGAGGAAGGCAGTTTGTTCTGTCCAGCGCTAAGCAGCTCTTGTCTGATCCCCATTATTATGAAGGTGTAACTAGCGCTGGCAAAAGTGGTGCTGGTGTTGGTGGTGGTGATGACACAGTTGACGAAGACATTCTGGAAAGTTGCATCGTAATTGGGAACGCTGGGCAGGGAAAGACAACACTGAGCAAACGAGTCATTGCCGACATCATGGAGACAACGACTGGAAATCTGGCAAAGATTGAATTCATTTTCTACGTGCCATGCCGTGATTTGACACGTACACAGTCGACTGATTGGTTTGTATTTCTTGGTTTGGACAAGTTGGGCATCAGTAAACCGGAGCAATCTACCTTGCTAAGGTACCTAACAGAGCATTCTGACCAGGTATTGATCGTTATTGATGGCATCGACGAACTTGGCAGTGGTGGGTTTGGCAAAGGATCAGCAGCCCAAGCTGTAATATTGAGGAGCAGCAGCAGTAACCATTCACTACTACCTGATGCTATTGTAGTCGCAACTAGCCGACCGTGTGATGAAGCGTATCACCATATCCAGAATTTCCGCTTACGTTTCCGACTTCTCGGCTTCTCGACAGATCAGCTCGTTGCGTACTGCTCAAGACAGCTCGGAGAGGAGGTTGCCAAGAAGTGTATTACAGAGCTCTCACAGCCGACCAACTGTCTGCTGAAGGAAGCCATTCGACAATCTCCACTCCTATGTGCTCTGCTCGTTCAGCAATATCCCATCAACAACTCTCTACCCTCCAGTGTGACACTTTTCTACGACCACTACTTACGCTCCTCAGTCGCAAAGCTGGAAAAGCGACGAGGAAAGTTTGGTCAAGTACGGCTTGCACATGACGTCATCAGTCACTGCAGTGGTGGCCGGCACTTCAGTTGTGGTGATCTTGTCAGTATCCCCGTGGTAATAGAACATCATTTGGAGCGCTATGTGAAGGAGACAAGCAACAATGATGAGGAGTGTGATCACCATGCTGTGGAGCTAGTCAAGGCATTGCACAATCTCTACACAATGTGTCTTGCAACATATCAAAGGGGCATGGCTACGTTTACATCCACGCTGTCAACCCTCCACCAGTCCATTTGTCAAGATCTCGGCTTACTGCTCAACCCTGGTATGCATCCGTCGTTCGTCGGTTCCACTCAGACTGTGTCCTTGACTCACTTGACACTGCAAGAGTGGTGTGCATCGAGATGCATTATTTCTTCTGACTCGTGCGCAGACATCATCCGCAGGTGCATCAACACTGTCGGCACAGACTTGAACACACTTGTCTTCTGGCAGTTTGTCTTTGGAGCACTGAAGCCAGACCTTCTTTGTCCATCATTGCCGGCTCTACAGTCTGAAAACAGCATCAGTGATCATACTGTCAAGAGCAAGAAGAAGATGCTTCTGTTCATGATGAGATGTTTGATGGAAAACAGCATTTCACTCCAACATAACCGCGCTCTTGGAAATCCCAATCAGGACACTGACATAATCACCCATAGCTGCTATGCTATGTCAGCCAACCTCCTGGCCAGTGATGGAATTGATGTTAGTGGAATCCACCTTGAAGTTGTTGATGTGATGGCCGTACATACGGTTTTGGAGCTTGTAGACCATGTAAAGTCTCTGGATCTCAGCCATTGTAATCTGTCAGGTGACAGTGTCATTTTGCTATCTGACCAACTGGATAAATGCGTCAAGGTGACTTTGCGTGGTGCCAATCTCACTGCAGCACCATTGGCAAGCATATCAAGCACACTGTCTAGATCAACACGGCGTACCGTCCAGGTTCTTGACATTAGCAACATAAGGTTGACCAGTGGATCTGCAGATGGAGCAGCACTTGCTGGATGTGTAAAACACCCAAGTCTTACGTACCTGAATGCAATACAAACTGAACTTGGCAATGATGGTCTGGCAGCATTTGTGAGCAACTTGGCTCCGTGTAACCATCTCACACATCTATCACTGGCATGGTGTAGTCTGGATAGTGGATGTGGATCTGACCTGGCAACACTGGTCACACAGTTACCACGCCTTATGAGTCTATGGCTGGCTGACAACTCACTCTCCAACGGTGACGTGTCATGTGTACTATCCAGTCTCCATTCTCATGATACCATACAGCATCTCTTCTTCGAGAACACCAGACTGACTGATGAGCTAGCCGCTAGTGTTGTTGACTTTCTGCAAGCTCGTCGCGGTCGTGAGCACACTGGGAATGTCAGCACAACACTACCACCATGCAGGGTTTATCTGACCGGCAGTGGTGTAACAATCCGTCTTCTACAGGAAGTGGCTACGTCTAGTCAATGTGGTGGTGACGTAATCGACATTGGCAGCCGCTATGCTACTGGTACTTTAGTACAGACTGAGTCGATTGATCATCTAGTCAATCTATGCGGTGGTAACCTTCAGGGTCAGGTTGATGACTCCATGATGTCATCACTTGGTCAGTACCTTGCAACCAACACTGACCTTGACCTACTGGACGTAGCACAGTGTAACATCACCGATGCTGGAGCAACTGCTCTGGCAACATCTGGCCTTGCTCACAACACAGTGCTGAAATACCTTAGGCTGTACAGGAATAGGATACAGCTATCTGGTGTTGTGAGTATACTACAAGCAGTGACATCGCCACAATCACATGTCAGTGCATTGAATCTGGAGGACAACCCAGTGTTTCATGATATACAGCCCAGTCATGCTGATTGCAGACTGCTATGCCAGCTTCTCTCTAGATTCCACCGGCTGCGCTTCATTTCAATTGTCCGGACGGGCATGAGTGATGAAGTTGGTGCAAGTATCCTACACTCTCTCCATCATCATACAGGTATTGAATGGATGGATATGGCAAACAATGAGATTGGTGATGCCACAGTGCATGCCCTTGTGGATACGATGAGGAAGAACACAAGCTTGAGGTTGATCAGCCTCGAGTACTGCAAGATCACCGATGATAGCATTCAAGCCATGCTGCAGTCACCAGGCATCATGGGAATGGAGGGTGTACACTTGTACGGGAACCCATGCTCTATGGACAAGCTTCGACCTCCATTGTACAATTCCGTGCATCGGTATGGCAAGTTTACTGTCCTGGAGTTCATCTCGGATTGATTGCAGGAAGACGTTGCACAACATCAGCATATTCCCAGGTATGTGTTGTACAGTAGTAGATGTACCGTGTTGATATACTTTCTAAAGGCAAGTCATTTCTTTGTGGGTTGAATTTGTATACGGGAATGACTGCACTGCCTACGAACTGCCTGTCTTTCCAGAAAGCCTCGCAGGCACGTAGCACCGTATCTCAAAATTCGCGAACAACTTGGAGCAGCTAGGGTTTGCCGAACCATATCCGCAAAACGCCCAAAACAGCCGATGAAAAACAGCCGATGAAAAACAGCCGATGAAAAACAGCCGATGAAAAACAGCCGATGAAAAACAGCCGATGAAAAACAGCCGATGAAAAACAGCCGATGAAAAACAGCCGATGAAAAACAGCCGATGAAAAACAGCCGATGAAAAACAGCCGATGAAAAACAGCCGATGAAAAACAGCCGATGAAAAACAGCCGATGAAAAACAGCCGATGAAAAACAGCCGATGAAAAACAGCCGATGAAAAACAGCCGATGAAAAACAGCCGATGAAAAACAGCCGATGAAAAACAGCCGATGAAAAACAGCCGATGAAAAACAGCCGATGAAAAACAGCCGATGAAAAACAGCCGATGAAAAACAGCCGATGAAAAACAGCCGATGAAAAACAGCCGATGAAAAACAGCCGATGAAAAACAGCCGATGAAAAACAGCCGATGAAAAACAGCCGATGAAAAACAGCCGATGAAAAACAGCCGATGAAAAACAGCCGATGAAAAACAGCCGATGAAAAACAGCCGATGAAAAACAGCCGATGAAAAACAGCCGATGAGAAACAGCCGATGAGAAACAGCCGATGAGAAACAGCCGATGAAAAACAGCCGATGAAAAACAGCCGATGAAAAACAGCCGATGAAAAACAGCCGATGAAAAACAGCCGATGAAAAACAGCCGATGAAAAACAGCCGATGAAAAACAGCCGATGAAAAACAGCCGATGAAAAACAGCCGATGAAAAACAGCCGATGAAAAACAGCCGATGAAAAACAGCCGATGAAAAACAGCCGATGAAAAACAGCCGATGAAAAACAGCCGATGAAAAACAGCCGATGAAAAACAGCCGATGAGAAACAGCCGATGAGAAACAGCCGATGAGAAACAGCCGATGAGAAACAGCCGATGAGAAACAGCCGATGAGAAACAGCCGATGAAAAACAGCCGATGAAAAACAGCCGATGAAAAACAGCCGATGAAAAACAGCCGATGAAAAACAGCCGATGAAAAACAGCCGATGAAAAACAGCCGATGAAAAACAGCCGATGAAAAACAGCCGATGAAAAACAGCCGATGAAAAACAGCCGATGAAAAACAGCCGATGAAAAACAGCCGATGAAAAACAGCCGATGAAAAACAGCCGATGAAAAACAGCCGATGAAAAACAGCCGATGAAAAACAGCCGATGAAAAACAGCCGATGAAAAACAGCCGATGAAAAACAGCCGATGAAAAACAGCCGATGAAAAACAGCCGATGAAAAACAGCCGATGAAAAACAGCCGATGAAAAACAGCCGATGAAAAACAGCCGATGAAAAACAGCCGATGAAAAACAGCCGATGAAAAACAGCCGATGAAAAACAGCCGATGAAAAACAGCCGATGAAAAACAGCCGATGAAAAACAGCCGATGAAAAACAGCCGATGAAAAACAGCCGATGAAAAACAGCCGATGAAAAACAGCCGATGAAAAACAGCCGATGAAAAACAGCCGATGAAAAACAGCCGATGAAAAACAGCCGATGAAAAACAGCCGATGAAAAACAGCCGATGAAAAACAGCCGATGAAAAACAGCCGATGAAAAACAGCCGATGAAAAACAGCCGATGAAAAACAGCCGATGAAAAACAGCCGATGAAAAACAGCCGATGAAAAACAGCCGATGAAAAACAGCCGATGAAAAACAGCCGATGAAAAACAGCCGATGAAAAACAGCCGATGAAAAACAGCCGATGAAAAACAGCCGATGAAAAACAGCCGATGAAAAACAGCCGATGAAAAACAGCCGATGAAAAACAGCCGATGAAAAACAGCCGATGAAAAACAGCCGATGAAAAACAGCCGATGAAAAACAGCCGATGAAAAACAGCCGATGAAAAACAGCCGATGAAAAACAGCCGATGAAAAACAGCCGATGAAAAACAGCCGATGAAAAACAGCCGATGAAAAACAGCCGATGAAAAACAGCCGATGAAAAACAGCCGATGAAAAACAGCCGATGAAAAACAGCCGATGAAAAACAGCCGATGAAAAACAGCCGATGAAAAACAGCCGATGAAAAACAGCCGATGAAAAACAGCCGATGAAAAACAGCCGATGAAAAACAGCCGATGAAAAACAGCCGATGAAAAACAGCCGATGAAAAACAGCCGATGAAAAACAGCCGATGAAAAACAGCCGATGAAAAACAGCCGATGAAAAACAGCCGATGAAAAACAGCCGATGAAAAACAGCCGATGAGAAACAGCCGATGAGAAACAGCCGATGAGAAACAGCCGATGAGAAACAGCCGATGAGAAACAGCCGATGAGAAACAGCCGATGAGAAACAGCCGATGAGAAACAGCCGATGAGAAACAGCCGATGAGAAACAGCCGATGAGAAACAGCCGATGAGAAACAGCCGATGAAAAACAGCCGATGAAAAACAGCCGATGAAAAACAGCCGATGAAAAACAGCCGATGAAAAACAGCCGATGAAAAACAGCCGATGAAAAACAGCCGATGAAAAACAGCCGATGAAAAACAGCCGATGAAAAACAGCCGATGAAAAACAGCCGATGAAAAACAGCCGATGAAAAACAGCCGATGAAAAACAGCCGATGAAAAACAGCCGATGAAAAACAGCCGATGAAAAACAGCCGATGAAAAACAGCCGATGAAAAACAGCCGATGAAAAACAGCCGATGAAAAACAGCCGATGAAAAACAGCCGATGAAAAACAGCCGATGAAAAACAGCCGATGAAAAACAGCCGATGAAAAACAGCCGATGAAAAACAGCCGATGAAAAACAGCCGATGAAAAACAGCCGATGAAAAACAGCCGATGAAAAACAGCCGATGAAAAACAGCCGATGAAAAACAGCCGATGAAAAACAGCCGATGAAAAACAGCCGATGAAAAACAGCCGATGAAAAACAGCCGATGAAAAACAGCCGATGAAAAACAGCCGATGAAAAACAGCCGATGAAAAACAGCCGATGAAAAACAGCCGATGAAAAACAGCCGATGAAAAACAGCCGATGAAAAACAGCCGATGAAAAACAGCCGATGAAAAACAGCCGATGAAAAACAGCCGATGAAAAACAGCCGATGAAAAACAGCCGATGAAAAACAGCCGATGAAAAACAGCCGATGAAAAACAGCCGATGAAAAACAGCCGATGAAAAACAGCCGATGAAAAACAGCCGATGAAAAACAGCCGATGAAAAACAGCCGATGAAAAACAGCCGATGAAAAACAGCCGATGAAAAACAGCCGATGAAAAACAGCCGATGAAAAACAGCCGATGAAAAACAGCCGATGAAAAACAGCCGATGAAAAACAGCCGATGAAAAACAGCCGATGAAAAACAGCCGATGAAAAACAGCCGATGAAAAACAGCCGATGAAAAACAGCCGATGAAAAACAGCCGATGAAAAACAGCCGATGAAAAACAGCCGATGAAAAACAGCCGATGAAAAACAGCCGATGAAAAACAGCCGATGAAAAACAGCCGATGAAAAACAGCCGATGAAAAACAGCCGATGAAAAACAGCCGATGAAAAACAGTGTGTTAAAAGTAGCAGTGTTCACCTTAGTTACGTTACGGGTTCATTCAATGCATGTCTCAATGCGTGTCTGTATGCATGTCTGTATGCATGTCTGTATGCATGTCTGTATGCGTGTCTGTATGCATGTCTGTATGCGTGTCTGTATGCATGTCTGTATGCGTGTCTGTATGCGTGTCTGTATGCGTGTCTGTATGCGTGTCTGTATGCGTGTCTGTATGCATGTCTGTATGCGTGTCTGTATGCGTGTCTGTATGCGTGTCTGTATGCATGTCTGTATGCGTGTCTGTATGCATGTCTGTATGCGTGTCTGTATGCGTGTCTGTATGCATGTCTGTATGCATGTCTGTATGCGTGTCTGTATGCATGTCTGTATGCATGTCTGTATGCATGTCTGTATGCATGTCTGTATGCGTGTCTGTATGCATGTCTGTATGCGTGTGTGTATGCGTGTCTGTATGCATGTCTGTATGCGTGTCTGTATGCGTGTCTGTATGCATGTCTGTATGCATGTCTGTATGCGTGGAGTATTAAACAAAAAGCTTCGAAAGGCGTGCCATTCAAATTATAGCTCCAGGGAATGATAAAACAGTTCGTCTGCCACGCTCCTGAACTATCCCAAAATACCATAAGTGACACCAGACCGTATGAGTAGACGGTGAACCTCTTTCAGTAGTCTATGTATGGTGTTATGGCAAATCACTGCCGCTAGCCTTTGGGTGTCATTACGTTCATGGTAATTCCAATGCATGCCCGCATCAACGTGCCCTTCTTTGGTGTCAGTTATGCTGTGTGCACGCGTAGAGGTGATACATTTATTGTTCCTGTGTGGACCAGTCTAATCATAATTATTCCTGGCTGTTCTTTTGTGCTATTCATGCTATTCATGATGCATGTAGTAGTAGTAGTGCATCGTGTTGTGTTGTTATGCATGTCTCATGTGCCGTTTCCCGCGCGCGCGTGAAACCGACTTCGCGGCTTGTAGTTTCTGTGCATAATTAGTTGAGTCGGCGTCTTGTTGTTTGGACTGGAGACTACACCGAGTTGTGTTCTTTTCGTTGTTTCAGTCAGTTACAGCTTGCAGTTATTCCTCTCGTGTAGTTCAGTTGCTTTACTAGTGTCTCATCCTGAAGTAAAGATTATTCGTTATTATCTCTGTGAGTCAGATCCCTCTCTCGTCTAATGGTAGCAGAGGATGGTTATCTTCACCTAGTCGGAAGTCCATCGGAGCGAGATGTCTGAACACAGCGACGATATCAGTCACGAGCGGAACAGGGTCACGGTAGGCGATGATGTTGGGCCTGGTCATGATGTTGAGCCTGGCGATTATGTTGAGCCTGGCGATTATGTTGAGCCTGGTAATACGGACGGCCAGGAAGAGCAAGTCAACGATGCTGTGACCTCGGCATCTGCAGACATGAGAGTGGCAAAAATTCAAATGAAACGGCGCTTGACGTCGCGGCGACGAGGCTTGATTTTGCAGATCCGTGACGAGAAGTTGAGTTTGGATGCCGTGAGAGACGAATTCGAGGCAGTGCAATGGTTCGCCAACGAGGTGAATCAGGTGTTGGAGTCACTGGTGACGTGTTTTCAAGCCGAGAAAAAAGGCAAAGCAGTCGACGCAGCAATAACGGAGCTGGAGGAAGTGGCAGAAGCAATGGCGCACCTGGAGCAGCAGGTGGAGATGTACGAGGAGCAACAAAATATTCGTGCGCGTCATTCCGCAGGGTTCAGTCAGTACCACCCTGTTATGCCAGCAAGCTTCAACGCTGCTCACGACCCATTAGGTGGGGTGTCAGGAACTGCTCAGTCTGCGAGTTCTGCACAGTCCGCTAGACCGTCTTCCGCGCCTGGTGGCGTCAGTGCGGACTTCACTCCTGTCACAAGCAACACGGACACATCTGCAGCAAGCAACACATTCAGCACCAACAGGCCTGTCAGTGCCAGTGTCTCAAGTAAAAGCGCAATCACCTCACTTTCTTCGTCTGTAGGTGCACCCACAAGCTCCAGCTCTACTCCACCAGTCAGTGTGAGTGCAAGGAGCAGTCACCACTCGAGTTCTAGTACCAGTAGTAGCCATAGCATCAGTTCCCGCACAAGTAGCAGTGCGCCAGCAGCAGCAGCAGCAGCAGGCCCCACAGTGCCACTGAGTCAGGCCAGCAACACCAGCGCACCTGTAGCTGTACAAGCAACCAATAGCAATGTACTGCCCAGGCAATCAGCCCCTGTTCACTCCAGCAGGGTACACACAGCAGTCATGAGTGGAAGTAGCCAGAGACCAGCCCATACATTACACCAGTCTGTGGCCGCCGTCCCATTTGTACCTAGAGCCAGTTTCAGGCCTACACAGAGTGTGGCACATGGCCATGGCGGCAGCTACAATGGTCTACCAGTACCAACTCCATCGAGACCATCTAGTTTTGCTGCACCACCAGCTGGAGCCGCAGACGTCTTCAGCAAAATGAGAAGCATTTCAATACCCGTGTTCGATGGTGATAAGCGTGCCTATGAGTTATGGAAGGCCACGTTCTTGGCTTGCGTGGACAGTGCGCCAATCAGCCCAACCCTGAAGCTGTTGCAGCTACGACAGTATGTAGCGGGAGAAGCGCTAAGATGCATCGAGCGGCTAGGGTACGCCCCGGACTCATACCACAAGGCAATGGAACGCCTGGAACGGAAATTCGGAGGTACGCGGCGCCAAGTGATGGTGTACTTAGATGAACTGGAACGATTCAAGCCATTGCACGGAGATCGAGTCAACGCACAAGATCTGGAACAGTTCTCAGATTTGTTGGAAGTAGCCGTGACCAACTTGAAAGCAGCGGGTCGCCAATCGGAGCTAGAGGTGGGCACTCTGTACGCGCGAATCCAGCAGAAGCTGCCAGAAGACCTGCTGACAAGATACCATAGGTGGCTCTATGAGCATCAGCGCCCAGAAGGGGTGGAGGCGTTGCTCGAGTGGGTCAATCTCGAGGCCGACTTTCACATTACCGCCAATGAAGCCATCGCAGGCCTAGCACCTGGTCGCCATAGACATGGCCGAGAGCGCCCAGCAGCCCGAGGCCACTCATTCCATGCAGCAGAGTCACCCAATCCGACACCGGCAGCGTGTCCAGTATGCTCCCAGGACCATCAAGTGTGGACATGCAAAGAGTTCAAGGAAATGGATGTGGACAAGCGTTGGAAAGTGGCGAAAACACATCGGCTCTGCTATCGCTGTCTGGGCAAGGGCCACCGAGGTGCTGACTGCCAGCGGAAGAGAAAGTGTGGCGTAGACAAGTGCAGCGATACCCACAACTATCTGCTTCACAGGGCAGTAGCCATTGACACGTCTAGAGCCAGAAATGGCACGGAAAGGGGTCGTACCAGTGAGACAGCCAGAACCACAACCACTGCTAACATCGGAGCAGGCGCCAGACCGTTGTCACTGAGAACCTTGCCGGTCGTTTTACGAAACGGTGACCGCAACCTCAGGGTGAATGCGCTGTTGGATGATGGGAGCACCCAAAGTTATGTGAACACAGAGGTAGCGGACCAGCTCAACTTGCAGGGACCCATGAAACAGGTTTCGATCAGCACCCTCAACGGAGCAGTGGAGTCTTTCGAGTCAATGCCAGTGGATCTGCTGGTAGAGAGTGTAGATGGCAAGTTCATCAGTCCGTTCTCAGCCATCACAACTAGTCACGTCACAGGCACACTGAAACCGTACGATTGGACCGTCGAGTCAAGTCAGTACCATCATCTGCTGGACATACCCTTCGAACAGCCAGCAACTCGCCAGATTGATATGCTGATTGGCCTGGATCATGCCGAGCTTCACTACTCTCTGGAGGAGGTGAGGGGTGATCAGGGAGAACCGGTGGCGAGGAGAACCGCGCTAGGTTGGACCTGTGTTGGACCTGTGAGTGGAAGCTCAGATCATCACCGCACTCACTTCAGCAGAGTCGATGACGGTAATCTGGAGATGCTGGTCCGGCGTATGTGGGAGGTGGAAGAGCCTCGCCGACAGAGCCCGCTTGCAGCAAATGACTGCCAAACTCTTGCAGATGCAGAGGCAGCAACAAAGTACTGCAACGGCAGGTACACCGTCAAGCTGCCTTGGAAGAGAAGCCCGCCAGAGGAGAACGGTAGCTACGAGATGGCACTGAAGAGACTGCGCTCGACAGAGAAACGCCTCCACAAGGAACCAGAAGTAGCAAAGGAGTACTGCCGTGTACTGCAGCATCATGTGAACACTGGATACGTGACTGCAGTAAAGCTCGAGTCAACAGGTGGTTGGTACCTCCCGCACTTTCCAGTCACCAGACCAGATGCAACAACAACTAAAGTGAGGGTGGTCTTTGACGCATCAGCCAAATGCAAAGGAGCAAGCCTGAACGACTACCTCCACCCAGGACCGAAGCTGCAGAGAGAGCTACCGCACATATTGCTGCGATTCAGGGCAAAGCCAGTTGCTATCGTGGCCGATGTAGCAGAGATGTACCTCCAGATCGAGCTGTCTGAAGATGATCAGAAATTTCATCGTTTTCTGTGGCGGGACTTGGATGCGTCAAAGGAGCCAGTCGCCTACCAGTACCAACGGGTGGTGTTTGGCGTGAATTCGTCCCCATTCCTAGCACAAATGGTGTCTCAGAAACATGCTGAGCAGCTAAAAGAAGATTTCCCACGTGCTGCAGAAGCGGTGTTGAAGTCGACTTATATGGACGACACTATGGATTCAACCGACGATGACAAGGATGCCATCAAACTGTACCAGGACCTGAGTGAGCTGTGGCACCGTGCCGGAATGCATCCTCGCAAGTGGATTTCGAACAGCACCGAGCTACTCCAACTGATCCCACCGGAAGATCGTGCCAAGCAGGTGAATCTTCAGGATAGTATTCTGCCGTCAACCAAAGCGCTTGGTGTGCAGTGGGATGCAGAGACGGATGTCTTTACGTTCAGGTGTCGAGCACCAAGTTACTCAGTCCTGACCAAGCGGACCTTTCTGAAGATTCTGGCGACTCTGTTCGACCCGCTGGGGTTCGTCTTGCCCTTCGTGATGAGCGGCCGCATCCTGTTCCAGGAAATGTGGGTCGATGGTATTCAGTGGGATGAGCCACTGCAAGATGATCTACTTGCCCGAGCAGTGCAATGGTGTGATGAATTCGAGAAGCTAGAAGCCGTGGCTGTGCCCCGTTGTTTGAGACTGTCAAACACAGAAGCGATCATTGCCACGGAACTGCACATCTTCAGCGACGCATCGCAAGACGCATACGGAGCAGTCGCCTACCTCCGTCACAGCTACGAATCCGGGGCTGTGACCTGTCGCCCGGTGGCAAGTAAAGGCAAGGTAGCTCCGATAAAAAGCACCAGCATCCCGCGTTTGGAGCTGACTGCGGCGGTAGTTGCAGTAGATTTGGCTGTGTCAGTGGGTGAAGTGCTGGCTATACCCGAGAGCAGTTGGCATTGGTGGACGGATAGCATGAACGTCTTGTGGTGGGTGCGCAATCGAAGTCGCCAGTTCAAGCCATTCATTGCCAACAGAGTGGCAGAGATTCAAGCCTCAAGTCAACCAGGTCAGTGGCACTACGTCCCGACAGAGTGCAATCCTGCAGATGTGGTTTCCCGTGGGTCCAGTGCCGCCAAGCTTGTACAGGAGGCCCAATGGTGGAATGGACCGCAGTATCTTCTCCTTGACAAGTCCCAGTGGCCGCCACCACCCAGCAAACTCACTTGTCCTGTCGTGCCCGAGGTGAGGTCCGCATGCAAGGAAGCCACAATGAGCACAGTTGAAGGAGTGTCACTCTTCACGTTTGTGAGCAAAGATTGGAAGCTGGAACCCAGGAACTTCTCATCGTGGAGAGTCGCCTTACGTCGTCTAGCCTTGGTGCTTCGCTTTGTCAGCAACTGCCGCACCCTGGTTGATGAGAGGCAAGTCGGCAGCTTGAGCCCTGAGGAAGTGACAGACGCGGAGCTTTCCTTCATCAGAACAGCTCAACAAGAGAGCTTCCCAGAGTATGCTCTCCTGAGAAAGGGGAAGGCAATCCCAACGACCAGCAAACTGGCTAGTCTTTGTCCTCGGCTAGATGAAGATGGAGTCATGCGAGTGGAAGGACGGACCCAGAATGCAGAATTCCTACCCGAAGCAACTAAGCATCCAATCGTTCTACCACGTCACAGCTGGGTTACATACCTGATTGTCAAGGACCAACATGAGGCTGCGAACCATGCTGCTGGAGTCAACCACACGTGGTCCCTGCTGATGCAACGCTTCTGGATCATTGCGGGACGAGAAGCAGTTCGTGAGTGCGAGCAGAGGTGTACTGAATGCAGAAAGAGGAAAGCCAAACCTGTCACTCCAATCATGGCCCCTCTGCCGAAGATACGGTTAGAGTCACCGCGTCGTGCCTTCGGCCGGGTTGCTGTGGACTACGCCGGGCCATTTACGACAGTTCAGGGTCGAGGACAGAGGCGGGCAAAGAGATACCTCTGCCTCTTCACTTGTCTCACGTGCCGTGCTGTGCATTTGGAGTTGTCCTATTCCCTGGACACCAGTAGTTTCTTGAATGCCTTCGAGAGAATGAGCAACCGCCGAGGCGTGCCAGAAGAGGTCCTGTCGGACAATGGGACGAACTTTGTAGGAGGACAACGCGAGCTGAAAGAGCTAGAACAAGAACAGGCGGCGCTCCAGTTGAAGTTCCCACGTGTACGGTGGCACTTCATTCCTCCAGGTGCCCCGCATTTCGGCGGCGTTCACGAGACCATGGTCAAAGCCGCCAAGAAGGCCATTCATGCAGTTCTGAGTGATGCCAGCATCACCGATGAGGAGCTTCAGACCGCTTTCTGTAGTGCCGAGTCTCTCCTCAACTCAAGACCGCTAACAATCCCTTCTGTGGATGCCAGAGACGACTTGCCCTTGACTCCGAACCACTTCTTGGTTGGACGTGTGGAGCAGTTCTCCATCGGCACAAGCAGTGACGATTACCGCCTACAACAAAGATGGAGGAGAGTGCAAGAACTTGTCACACACTTCTGGCACCGTTGGATGAAAGAGTGGGTCCCCGGACTGAATCGCCGTGCTAAGTGGTCCGCCGAGGAAAGGAACATGGCAGTTGGAGATATCGTCCTGGTGATCACGGCAGATACGCCACGGGGTAAATGGCCCCTTGGAAGAGTGACGGAAGTGATGCCAGGTCAAGACGGCACCGTGCGTGTGGCAAGAGTGCTAGTTGGCGGGAAGACAGTGACCAGGCCTGTGGTGCGACTGTGCCCAGTTGTCACGGTGGGCGTCGCTGGACCTGATGATAGTGAGGACTGATTCTGAATCGCCCTAGCATGCTTACCGGCTGGATGTGTCTCTCTTGTGCATCAGTCGTCCGTTTTTGCAGCCATTTATGTTTCTGTACAGCTAGCTCATAGCTCGTTACGTTTCGTTTTCTTTTCTGATAGTTCATTTTAGTTGTATCAACGTTGATACTTACCGGTAGTTGTATCAAGGAGGGTGGAATGAGTAGACGGTGAACCTCTTTCAGTAGTCTATGTATGGTGTTATGGCAAATCACTGCCGCTAGCCTTTGGGTGTCATTACGTTCATGGTAATTCCAATGCATGCCCGCATCAACGTGCTTCTTTGGTGTCAGTTATGCTGTGTGCCCGCGTAGAGGTGATACATTTATTGTTCCTGTGTGGACCAGTCTAATCATAATTATTCCTGGCTGTTCTTTTGTGCTATTCATGCTATTCATGATGCATGTAGTAGTAGTAGTGCATCGTGTTGTGTTGTTATGCATGTCTCATGTGCCGTTTCCCGCGCGCGCGCGTGAAACCGACTTCGCGGCTTGTAGTTTCTGTGCATAATTAGTTGAGTCGGCGTCTTGTTGTTTGGACTGGAGACTACACCGAGTTGTGTTCTTTTCGTTGTTTCAGTCAGTTACAGCTTGCAGTTATTCCTCTCGTGTAGTTCAGTTGCTTTACTAGTGTCTTATCCTGAAGTAAAGATTATTCGTTATTATCTCTGTGAGTCAGATCCCTCTCTCGTCTACCGTATCTTGCAAAAATTCAACTCAAGTCGTGTTAGCCATTCTGCGAGTTATCATGGGAAGCACAGTGTTCGAAATGCTAAAACTTTCCAAGTACGAATCGGGAGTAGTCGGCGCACGACGCCGTCTCCTGTTCACACTCAAAATGCAGCCGTTTTGTACGCTTGCGTCCCCGTCTACGGTATGAAAAGTCGGATCGATCCAACTCTTCTCGTCGCTTCCCGATCCGTACGGCAGTACGGTTGCATTCCCGTTCCTGGTGTTCACATTGGACGCCGTCAGACTGTCCCGTCGACCCTTACTACGTCGCGTGCCGAATGTGAACTAGGCTTTAATTCTATGTTACGTGTCAGACATTATCTGGAAAAGACATTCAGGTGGGCGGGAAAATAATCAAAAACAGAGGAAAACCAAAACCACGTAGGGAGCAACAAACAATTCCTAAATTGTTTTGGTGGGAAATTTGCTTTTTGTGAAATGCTGTGCTATGCTGTGCAATGCTGTTCAATCCTGGCACGAAACACGATCATACGCGTAGGTGGTGTAGTCTGTGTTCTCAATTCCTGATCGTGTGTCCAGCACAATACATCTTGTCAATGCTCCCGTTATTATTGTGTGCGGTTGGTGTGCATGTGTGTGTGTGTGTGTGTGTGTGTGTGTGTGTGTGTGTGTGTGTATGTGTATGTGCATGTGTGTGTGTGTGTGTATGTGTATGTGTATTATGTGTTCTTTACACTCTTTCTATCACATCCAGTCATTGCTCAAAGAGTTGTCGAGGACAGAGCTGACGTAATGTTCAAGTTTGATCTACAGACCAACAGTCAATGATTGCACAACTTCCAGAATGGCGTATGTGCAGACAGTGACATCTCAGGTGTGAGTGTGTGTGTGTGTGTGTGTGTGTGTGTGTGTGTGTGTGTGTGTGTGTGCGTGTGTGTGCATGTGTGTGCATATGTGTGTGTGTGTGTGCATGTGTGTGTGGGTGGGTGGATTCGTGTGTGCGTGCATGCGTGTGTGTGTGTGTGGTGTGTGTGTGTGTGTGTGTGTAACGGAAGACTTGGTCGGATAGTAACGATGCCGACACTCTCCTCGTCGCCCCCACCTCGGAGTGCTTTGCAAGGCCTTGCAAGCCCGCTAGTGGAGCAAACTACAGCACGAAGACGATGATTTAGAATGACTCTGAGCATTGGCTCATGAAATGTTCGCTCTGTTGTGGAGAGTGATGCACCAGTTCAAGCGGCAGCCGTGAGAGGAATCGTTTCCCATGATAAGGCAGATCGCTGCCAGAGATGGCTCTCTCGAACATGGTCCCTGAGTCCCTGACCTAGTACCTCTCTCTCAACGGACTGCCGTCGCTCGCCGTTCCAGTTCTAGTCGGCCCCGCAAGGGGACACGTTACCGTAATGGCAGTGTTTACCAGGACCATGTGTGTGTGTGTGTGTGTGTGTATGTGTGTGTGTGTGTGTGTGTGTGTGCGTGCGTGCGTGCGTGTGTGTGTGCGTGCGTGTATGTGTGTGTGGGCGTGCATCACACATCACACTGAGTATTGAATTCACTTGAGTACAATGTAATTTGTGTGTGTACTGTTTTCAATGATTGTATTGTGTAGCATGCATGACTCTGCAGAAGAAACAGTTCAATGATCAGTTTTCTGCTTATTCTAGGATTTACGCATATAATTCCTCACAGTCAAGTATACACACAAGAATACATGATGTTACTGGTAGTGCAACTGCTGATGTTGCAGACAATACTTCTGTTCATACTGTTGCACACTACGTAGCTCTCCGTCACGATTCTTCTGTTGGTTTTGTTGATGTGGTTATTGTCACCAGCAAGTGCTGAGTACACTGTACAATAGTCTTATAGATATGTATATACAGTGTAATTATACTGATGGTGTTCACTGCTCTTCTGCTTCTGCTCTGATAGTCGATTGCTGATGTACGTGACTCAGGGCCGCCGGAACCGGTCCGGCTGGTCCGGCCATGGCCGGACCACTTTTCCCAGCTGGGTGGTCCACCTGATTCATGCAAAACCGGTGTAAAAAATTTTAGAGGGTCAGGACTTGGACTTGTGACAAGGATCGTTCAATGCACGACCTCACCTTCCACCAAAGCACTGCAGCATCGGTCTCTCCTCCATCCTATCGAAAAATACATACGCGAGTCAACATAATTGGAAACGAGCGAAAAGCACGAGATCGAGCGTCGATCCGGGTCGAGAGACATCTACGTGAATGCTGTACGAGGAAGCCGAAAAAATGATTGGTCTTTCGACAAAATGTGCGCACACGTAGATGTCTACACTGCATGCATGCATGTTAGAGATATCTACATACCGGTACACCCTAGCCCTGGCCGTATCAGGCCGTCAAGCGTAGCATACACGTACGTACACTGAGCTCACGATCTAATCCGGGTCCCGGGAGTCGGTTGAGGAGTCAATGAGGACAGGATGGAAGTCGACGTGAGGTCATACCGGTATACCATGTACATGTAGATCTAGTACTAGTAGTAGTAGATTCTACGCACCACCAAAACGATGCACGTCTTGACCCCAGATTTGGCTTGCCTTCGTGATCCGTGGTCAACTACTTTGGGATACTTGGGATCGTGTTTGGGCCGGAAGACTGGCCGTTGGCACGTGTAGCGTGTACACAGGTCTGCTGAGGGCAACGGAAACGTTACTTCTTGTATTGTAGGAGTAGTTTACAGCCGCGCGTGGGCAACTAACTTACTTCCTGTAGACTTTAGTTGATCTACGCGTATACGGTCTACAGGATCTAGGACTGCAATTATATCATGTCATGACACTTGCACGATACATCTGACTCCAGTCGTTCCAGCACTACGAGTGCGAGTAGTTGCAATTACAGTTCGTGTTCCGTTATCCTGATGGCGTTATGGCGTTGTCAAAACATGCCGGACCGAGCTTGAGTGCTCAGTTGGAGCGGGTTCTAGTTGTGGAGGACAAACCCTTTCAACCGCGTGACCTTTATATAATACGTTCCCTCTTGTCGCATTTGGTGTGAAGAATGTTGTGTGCCGCTCCTTTCAGCCGAGTTGGTTCTCCTCTTGGGAATGGCTACATTGGGATTCAAAGAGCGAGCGTGCGTTTTGCCATACCTGCTGCTTGGCTGTTTCGAAGAAACTTTTGATCGCTAGCTGTGCTGATGGTGCGTTTCTGACGAAGGGGTTCCAGAACTGGAAGGATGCGACAACAAGCTTCAGGAGGCACGAGTCGTCCGAGTGCCACCGCGAAGCTGTAGAACGATTGCTAACAGTACCTGCCACCACAAAAGACGTGGGTGAACTCTTGTCGTCCAAACTTGCGGAGGACAAAAGGGCTGCCCGGGAGTCCTTCCTGAAGATTCTGTCTGCTCTTCGATTCCTCGCTAGACAAGGACTTCCCATGCGTGGTGATGGTCCGCAGGAAGAAGATGGCAATTTCAGTCAGCTTCTAAAGCTCACCAGCTCCAGTGACCCAGCTTTTGCAGAGTGGTTGCAACGCAAAAGCAGCAAATACACTGGCCATGATATGCAAAATGAGATCCTGCAGGTCATGGCTCACAGGATCCTGCGTGGAATTATCGAGGAAATGCAGGGTCAGTTCTTCACAGTCATGGTGGACGAAACTACCGACTCTAGCACTATTGAGCAGATGACTGCCGTATTTCGTTGGGTGGATGACCAGCTGGAACCACACGAGGAATTTATTGGCATGTATGCGCTGGAGAAAGCCGATGCAGCCACGATTTTTGGCATGATCAAGGACGTGTGCACAAGACTTAACCTACCATTAGAGTTCTGCCGTGGACAATGTTATGACGGGGCATCTGTCATGAGAGGGCATCGAAATGGAGTCGCAGCACAGCTACTACAGATAAACCCCAGAGCGTTATACACTCATTGCTACGGGCATGCCTTAATTTTAGCTTGCCAGGATATGGTTCGAGACATCAAGTGTATCAAGGATTGTCTTAACACCGTGTTTGAGTTGTCAAAACTTCTGAAATATTCCGCGAAGCGCAATGCCACATATCAAAGGCTCAAGGATGACATGGCTCCTGACCAAGCAGGATTTCGAACGCTATGCCCCACAAGATGGACCACTCGCTCAGCCTCCCTCGCTAGCATTGTTAGCAACTACTCCGTCCTGCAAGCCAGCCTTACCGAGTTTGAGTCAATGGCTACGTATGATGCCGAGATGTCAGCTCGTGTCAGTGGAATTGCACACCAGTTCTCGCTGTTCAGTTTCCTATTTGGAGTTATGCTGGGACGCAAAATTCTTGGCCTTGCCGAGAACCTGAGCAAGACGTTGCAGAAGAAGGATATTTCTGCTGCGGAAGGTCAAGCAGCAGCAACCGTCACTCTGCGATCCCTGACAAGCCTTCGGAATGATACATCCTTTGACACGTTTTGGGCGGACGTTGTCAAAGTGCAGTCAGCCAATGACGTGGATGAGCCGGTTCTAGCGAGGAAGTGGAAGACACCAGCTCGCTTTGCTGTCGGCACCGGCCAGGGTCACTATCCTGAAAGCCCTGCTGACCATTACAAGCCCATCTACTTTGCCGCCATTGATACTGTGATGGCATGCATCAAAGAGCGATTTGATCAGCCAGGGTACAAAGTGTACAGCTGCCTGGAGGGAGTTGTCCTGAAGGCTGCCAATGGAGATGATTACAGTGCTGAGCTGGCACGGGTTGAGGACATGTATGCCACGGACATCAATGTTCCACTGTTGCAAACACAACTGCCGCTGCTCAAGTCCTTGTGCACAGGAGGTGGAAACATCTCAATTGGCACGATCAAGACAGCCCTCCTCAACCTTGGTAGAGGTAGGGAACTACTGTCGGAGATATTTGCCATCATGAAGCTTATCCTCGTCATGCCTGCAAGCAATGCCACCAGCGAGAGGTCATTTTCAGCTCTTCGACGACTGAAAACCTATCTCCGCACCACAATGGCCCAGGCTCGCCTTAATGCTTTGCTTCTGCTGCATGTCCACAAGGACAAAGCAGATTTGCTCAGCTTGCGGCAGTGTGGTGATGATTTCGTTGCCGCCAATGAGCATCGGTTAAACATCTTTGGAAAGTTTCAATAGACATCTTTCCAGAACAATCCTGATTCCTAATTGTATATAGTTTCATCCGTCACATCTGTCTGTCTCTCTCACGAGATGCCAAATTGGCTCATATTTACGTAAATTTTCCGAATAATTTCCCAATTCTGATGCCTAATTGTTACTAATTGTATATAGTTCCATCCGTCACATCTGCCCATCTCTCTCACTAGATGCCCAAATTGGCTCATTTTCACTTAAATTCTCAAAAATTTCCCGGGGGAGATCCCCCGGACCCCCCTTGGACTTCGGCCGGACCACTCGCAAGCTCGTTCCTCCGGCCCTGCCGTGTTTGTCAATGTTGACACCAATGCCAGCATTAAATGAAATACATTCATTGTTGCTGGTGGTACGTTTGCTGATGGTACGCTTGATCAGCTGTAGCCGGCACTCTGCTGCTCCTAATGACTGTGACGAAGAGTTTATCTAGACTTGGTGTGATAAGGCGCGCGGAAACTCCATTGCTCTCAGTCCACACTGCACCGCGGCCATGCTGCATCACCTCATCACACATGATACAGCTGTAATGTATTTCCTTGATCTCAAGCATTCAGTCACGGTCTGCACTGCCCCCCGGGCACCATTCCAGAGAGGGCAGTATTACCCCCCAATAGAGTGCACCATTCCAGAGAGGGCATTATTACCCCTAGTACAGCGCACCATTCCAGAGAGGTCATTATTTTATTACCCCCAGTACACATAGTACATTGCACCATGTAACTTTGCGGATATCTACTGCATGTAGATGATGTCAAACTTACACTGTACTGTTGGGTTAGAAAGAACTGGGGGGTCAGCCTGGTAGTAGCCTAGAGCATTCCTATTTTCATGTACTATGGTTTATGCACAGTTGAGTTACTCTCTATACATTGGTATGCTGTGCCAGGGTGAAATTCCAGCCTGCATGTCCGTTTTTCACAAAACCCAACCGTTCTTCAGCACCCCACAGTACAGCTGTCTGTACTCTTGATGATGTAACCATGCACTGGTCATGTGACTATAGATATTCAGACAGACCGTACACATATACACACACGAGTGCAGTGTAGCTGGCTCAAACGTGCAGCGACTCGGACGTACAAAACAACAGTAAATAGATGGTAGAGTGTTGATTGCTGTTGCAGGCAAGAACAAAAAAGATAGATTCAATAGATTGGAAAGCTTTCAGTATGACAGCAGGCAAGCCGGGGTGACGGGGAAATCACTGATCACGGTAAACTCACGTCATCTCAATAAAAATGATACGTATACGGCGGCGGAGGCAGCAGGCGATGGAAAGTAACCCGGTACATGATTCACTACGTGTACTATGCTGAAGATGCTGAGAACAAAAACACACAACACACGCCAACCACACCACGATGGTGTGTGCAGAGCAGTAAAACTGAACATGGGAGGGAGATAAAGTGTGTACTGTGTTGCCATGGTACCCACTGCTGCTACAGCTGTAGATACAGATATTAGAGGTATGTAAACAGGAGAATGACGTCATGTCTGCTGCTAGTAATACTATTAGTCTTGTAGTAATGATGAGCTTACTTGCTTACAATAGGTCAGGAATACTAACACATATTCATACGATTAGAATTAGAAATGAATACAAACCACGGAACAATGCACCAAGAGATCATACGGTAGCTCACCCAACCAGGACCTCATACACTGAATAGGTCTGTTGAGATACCGAACACAAAGCAATGCAAGTACATTCTTCCACAAGGTACATGCAGTTGCAGAGCAAAGTGTATTTATAGATACACCGGGCTATAACTGTACACTTGTGCATGTTTGCTCTCACACCAACAGCACACCAACAGCACACAGCATGATATAAATAATTAATCAAAACAAATATACACAGACATCTAAACAAGCACCAGAGCATTATCCTAGTGCAGCTGTGAAAAAGAACAAAAATTACATTGACGTGCCGAGTATCATCTTTGATCACCCATACAACCACGGCTACATAAGCTCCCAGACACTGAGATCACGGGCCGAATGCTTCATGACGTGCATCTTCCTTGAACCTGTTGCAAAAGGCACATACATAGAACACAATGACATCCACTTGGATCATTGTTTCCACAGGCCAATCACTACAGAACACAGAAATGAAACTGTCGGCTCAACCAAGAAAACACAAAAAAACCCACCAAGGAACTACAAGTTACGTTATAAAGTCCACTAACACCATCAGTTACAGGGGCGTCTGAAGTTATTATAGTGTGGTAAGGTCAGTCATCTGAAGTACAAGTTACTCGTGGTTGAGGGGTGGCTGAGTCGAAATTCTGGAAATTTAGAGTCCAAATCAGTTTATTTTATGCTTCACAGGGTGGTACCTGGGGAAAAAAAGTGATACGGTCAATAGCGTAGTGACCGTAGCATGTCCAACACCCCTGTGTCACATGACAATCAACTCATGCGATAACATTGCACGGCACTGACCGACGATACTGACCATCTACAACTAACTGGCTATTAGCTCTAGCAAGTCTTGGATGCGCACTCCAACAGCCTTCCAACTTGGAATGTTCTTAGTTATATGATAACATAGGAGGGGAAGGTGAGCACAACCAAGACAAGCACAAGCTGAAAGTCTTAGCTGTGAAGGCCGATGTACATGCATGTCCATGACGATACTGGCAAGACCATTGGACAGTATGGTCTGTCAAACCAAGATTCAAGGACACATAGCAACATAGCACACAACTTGTGTGGCTCTAAAGATTCAACATGCATGAGCTGATTGTCAAGTAACTGGTGGTGTTAGTGGACATTATAGCGTAACTTGTTGTTCCTACTAAATAACCAACAAGGCGTCGCAACCCCATACCCGATGAGCAATGACACAAATTCCACTAACAAGATTAAGAGAAATTTATATTTTACATTACAAGTCATACCGTACCGTATTTTCCGGAGTATAAGCCGCACCCCCTCCCCCCCCCCCCCCCAACACATTTTTTGCCATGAAATACAGACATCTATTTGATGATCACTGTTATTTTGGTCATTGGAATATAAGCCATTCTTTTGGGTGAAATTTGAGTGTTCAAAGTGCGGCGTTGTCTCCAGAAAACACGGTACGTAATTCCAAAACCATCAACATGACGGAAACCTCGTGCCCATGCACGGTCACTTTGTCTAGCCAACTCAAACACACACGAGAGTGTGTGCATGACTATACACACACACATACTTGAACTTGCCCATTGCCAGAGGCAATGATAGAGAAAGGACTAATATGGCAGCAACCGGCAGAAAGGTTCGTGGTACACAATACACACACACATACTGTGCAAACACACACACACACACATATACTGTACACACACACACATACACGCACACACATGCTGAACACACACACACCTTGACTTTGCCCATTGCGTAGCAATGATAGCGGATAGTTATTTCTCCAGTCCACAACAGAACGACTGATGGCGTTTCAGGTCGCCGCTTCGACGGAACATGCGGCCGCAGGCGCAACCGTAGCCAGCAGCAGAAGGGTGCCTTGGGTGGTCGACGGGCAATGGAACGCCACTCCGGACGGTTCTGGGCTGCACCGTACCATCAACATGTCGGTACCGGTGGCTCAACCGACGAAACGTCATCCATAATGACGTCCCTCCACCTCTTGCCTGGACCATGCGCGGGACGCGGGGCAGGCAGTTCACCGAAGAGAACACACTTGGGCAACCGGTGATCTTCCATCCGTGTCACGTGTCCAAGCCAGCGCAAATGCCGCTCCCGTACGATGTGACCAATGTCCTCAGGCACTCCAAGGGTCTTTGGAAGGGCTATGGACGCAAGCACACGCACACACACACATATACACACACACACACACACACTTGTACTTGTTGCTCACTGCCAAAACTGGGTCACGTGGGTCTCCCCGGGAGAGGGGAGAGAGACTCAAAAGGAATCTTGGAAAGATGACTCTATTGGCTATTGAACCGCCCAATGGCTGAAACCCCCTGAAATCCCCAAAACTCTGGGTGGACTTGAAAATGATCCCACTTATGGGCTCACCACAACTCAGTAAGTGGGCGAGGACAAGTTGCAGAAAAAGGATTGACGGAATCAGGTTATCCGTCCCGGGATCCAACTGCAGGTACCCCTGCCCCCAGTGAAGGTAATACTTGCTACTAGTGTGGGTGGCTAAATCAGAGTGGATCTCATATAAGCTTCACTAGCACCATTGATTACACAAGAGTTAATCTAGCCAGAAGCAGTCCATGGTTAACAGGTATGTATACTGTAAGACATGTTATTATAACGAGTCGCAAATTTAACGATTGTCCCAAATTCATAGGTTAACGAGAAGATATGTTAACGATCTTGCAGTATTCTGCCATATCCGCACACAGCATATATGAAGCAGTACGGCCTCAACGGATCTTATTATAACGAAGAAATGTCATCCGTTAAAACGTTAGATTTGCTTCCTCGTTATATATACATGTCTTACAGTACTTCAAACAGAAAGTATATGAACCCTGGAACCAACAAAGGTGGCAGGTACAACATTACACCTTCAAGCAGCCAAGCCTGTTAGCAACAGACCCAACACAATCAGGCATAAGTGTACCTACCAACCGAACTAGCTGGCACTAGTCTTGAGTTGTCGTTGTCCTGTTCTCCTTCTTGTCTACACTCTTGTACTTTCATAATTCAATACTAGAACACTCTTGTGTTTTGGTGTGAGGGGACTTCATTAGCGGGGAGCAGCTAACACTGGTGGCAGCGGTGGGATTCGAACCCACACCTCCGGGGAGACTGGAGTGCCCACATACACACAAACACACACAAACACACACACACAAACACCAAGTAATCGGAGCGTGTGAAGTGCCACTAACTGGAAAAATGAAGACGGAATACTAATCAGGATGTTACATGTATGTTTGAGTGAAGCTTTTATTTTATCTTGTTTCAAATTTCTTCCACACAATCAACTTACATGACATGTACTTACTTCCCATCATCTCAGTTTTCTTTTCTATCCATCCATCTGTACTCCATATCACTCCGTATCACTGTTGTAGAAATATTCCTCCAGGTGTGTACTAGTCTCCACAGCCATGTGATGACACTTTGGGACACGTCCCTAACACCATAGCACACTCCAGTTGGTAGTTTTACATTTGCCCAGATTATCTGTGACCACAACACGAAATGCATAGCGGCAATCGATGGATGAAGTGTTCATTCTACACTACAGGAGCTGCTAATGCAGAGCATTTTTACACGCTCGATCCCGGCGCTCCGCCTCGTTGCGCCGTTGGTGACACTGACCATGCACGGTCACAAGAGATGTCTCAGTAAGGTAACGAGCACCACAACACTGTCGAGATCAATGAGAAAGAGAAAACACTGAAAACAACAAAAGAAGAATCAAAGTCAAGTGCATGTATGCGACTTGCATGTGTTGCCACTGGCAACTGGTTCGGTGGAGAGGACGATTTCTTTTGCGATTTTTAGGCGAAGGACTAAAGCAGTAAAGGGGGTTTGCCGACTACCCGCCAAAAAAATCTTTTCGTTTCACGTGCCAGACACGTCCGCGAGCGCGTACGGCTCGCGCTCGCCCGCGCTACCTTTCACGTCAAGCAATCTGTTCACGCCACATGGCTGGATTGGATAGCGCGTACACATGGTACATGCATGATGCAGACATGATTGAAGACTTGCAAAATCAATTTTTTTACAAGTCCAGGCGCTAGGCGCTAGGCCTAGGCAGTACTAATGCCAAAGGCTAAAATGCCCAGGCAGCTGACTTTATTTTCGGAGAAACACTACTCATTGTAGTAAAAAGTAACAATGAATAGCGACATCATCTAGGAAGGATCGCTACCCTAACGCAAAGGAAAGGCCTTGCGCGGCTGCTCTACGAAGTGTTGAAGAAAGACTCATCAAAGTTAGTTGGTGGACGAACAACTCGCTGGCGCCGGAAAACTTGGCCCCCAACGATGGTGTTTGGTGAATCATCAAGCATAATGTCTTGTAGCAGTGTTCACCGAGGAAGGAGAACGCTCTAGCCGCTGCTGTTGTCCGTTTCATCCACGTTGGGCGTTAGCTGCACCGCGCCTATTGTGTTTTAGTATTCCATGGACACACATTAGCATTCAGAGCGATTGTGGAGCCACAATTTACTTCACACAGCGTTGTATTGTCCACGAGCGCAAACTTCATTATCAGCAGTAACTGTTACTCTTCATCCTACATGCAGATTTGGAGTATACACGGCCTTGTCATGACAGCGACAGCTCTACAGAGTGTTCAAGTGAGAAACATTAATTTCAATTGTTGGTGGACGAATAAATGGCTGGTTCCGAAAAACGCGGCCTGCACCGATGGTGTTTGGTGGATCATCAAACACGGTGACCAGCAGTGTTCACCGAGGAAGGAGAATGCACTCGCCACCACTCCGATTCATCCAAGTGGGCGTTAGCTGCGCCGCGCCTATTGTGTTTTAGTATTTCATGGACGCACACTAGCGTTCTCAGCGATTGTGGAGCCACAACATATCTTCATGCGGCGTTGCACTGTCCAAGAGCAGAAACGTCAGCAGTGACCCATCATCATACATGTAGATTTGGAGTATACACACCATGCGCCAATGGGCCTTGGCACAACAGCGGCAGCTCTACGGAGTGTTCAAGTGAGAAACATTTGTTTCGACTTTTGGTGGACGAACAAATCGGTGGTGCCGAAAAACGTGGCCTGCGCCGATGGTGTTTGAACCATCGAGGGCTCCGGAAGCAGCAGCTGAGCCAGATCAGCCAGTCTTGCCAACTCTCAGTTGCCGGACTCCGTGCTGCAGCTAGCAGCACTGGCACCAGCCGGAAATATTTTTCCGCCGATACCCGTTACTTCCAGTTCTGTCAAGGGCATGACTGGAATCCATTGCCAGGTGATGACTTTTTACTTTATGTGTTATTTTGCTGCCGAGTTGTTCAGAACTTTTCAGCCCCGATCTGTCCATGTCTACATGTCGGCCATCCGCAAACTTCAGGTGGAAGTTGGCTTTACCTACCCGTCGGGCCCAATGACTCTCCTCGCAAGGTTCCTGTCGGGCATCAACAGGTCATCATCGACACAGCGTCATCGCCTGCTGATAACCACTCAACTTCTCAGGGAGATTAGCCGGCATGTTGCCTTTCCACGGATGTGGCACCCGCGGCTCATGACAAGGCCATGCTAAGGGCAAACTGACTGCTTGATTTTAGCTTTACATTACCGCAGTCAGTCCAGCACAATACGCCAATCGTATTTCACTATAACTCGCGTGTCATAATTGGGGATATGGGCTGCTCGGCCCTATATCCCTGATATGCCAAATAGACGAAAAGTGTGTTCTGAGCCTGTATCGCGTATAATAGGCTCATCGTAAAACAAATAATAAAAGTCTTAAAAATCAGGGTTCACGTGACACTCGGGTTCCAGCCAAGTTTTCCGCATCCGCAGGAACGCTACCCCCCTCTCGAATCATAGTATAGTGGACTCTGCAATGAACAGATTATGAAACTCCCTGCAGATTTACTACAGTCATCTCTGGTGACTGGTCTTGGGGCACCGTGGAAGCTGTGACTGGTTGCCAAGTTTAGTTTTGTGACTGATCATGGGGCATTTGTGACTACTTCGAAGCACAGCTCTGATTGATCACAGAGTCTTACTGTTGTGAATATTTATATCGATTGAGAAGTCAAGCAGCCACGGGGCGCTGGCCTTGCAGCTGTGAGTATGCATACGGTACATATTCACATGACTCTATTGTATGCTGGACACTGCTGGTCCATTGTTGCAGTGTGTAAGTGAACTGCAGAACCTATTCCGTGATGAAACACCTACTCTTGAAAGACTGAATGTTTGAGCTAATAGTCTTTTACTTCACTCTCATGCTGCTCATATAATTATACCATACGCCAGAAGACCCTAAGTTAGTTCTAAGATTTTGTGGACCATGTGACCATGTGGTACTTTCACTCTACAGCCAAGTCAACCTCTTCGTCAACACACAGGGTTTTCCTCAGACACAAGCGAATGGTTTACTCCACTCTGGAGAAGAACACAGTTTGCTCTCTCGAACACCAACCGCAGATGACTACGGAATATAGGAAGTGCAACAACTGCTAGAATATTGAACTGTCGTCCACACAAAACAAATAAAGACAACTGAAAACCAAAACACATGCAACTGCCAACATGCATGTAACAGCGACTGCAAGCCAGAACTACAGACTCCGCGCAGGGAGGAACAGGGGAAACAGAGGTAACGCTTCCGACTCCGAGAGCTTCGAATAGCAGTGGACAAAACAATACATCAACCTTACGTGTCACCTTGCGCTACCGCAAACGAACACCTATGGATGCACAGTGCAGCACAGACTCAGTGCATGCACGGTGTAATAACTGGAGTACATGTAAACCGACAACGGTCACCTTGCACCCTATGCAGTAAGTTACATAGGCTTGACGTGAAAGGTAACGCGGGCGAGCGCGAGTCGTACGCGCTCGCGGACGTGCCTGACACGTGAAACAAAAAGATTTTTTTGGCGGGTAGTCGGCAAAAATTAAGTGACGGTCCCTTTAGTCCTTCGCGTTCGGCGAAGGACTAAAGGGACCGATTCAGGGCAGATCATGACATGATGGTGACTCTGATTGGTGACCCATGCGAGAACACACATTACACTTGCGGGTGGCCTTGCACTGAGTTGACCGGTGCCCTGTGCGCAAACACACAAAGCAACGCTTCTGTTCAATCAGTTATTCTTTCCGCTGTGCTACTGTTGTGTATTTCGCGCAGTCACCACATACCATGCTTGATGTTTCAAGCACCATCGGCGCAGGCCACGTTTTTCGGCACCGACGATTTGTTCGTCCACCAAAAGTCGAAACAAATGTTTCTCACTTGAACACTCCGTAGAGCTGCCGCTGTTGTGCCAAGGCCCATTGGCGCATGGTGTGTATACTCCAAATCTACATGTATGATGATGGGTCACTGCTGACGTTTCTGCTCTTGGACAGTGCAACGCTGCATGAAGATATGTTGTGGCTCCACAATCGCTGAGAACGCTAGTGTGCGTCCATGAAATACTAAAACACAATAGGCGCGGCGCAGCTAACGCCCACTTGGATGAATCGGAGTGGTGGCGAGTGCATTCTCCTTCCTCGGTGAACACTGCTGGTCACCCTGTTTGATGATCCACCAAACACCATCGGTGCAGGCCGCGTTTTTCGGAACCAGCCATTTATTCGTCCACCAACAATTGAAATTAATGTTTCTCACTTGAACACTCTGTAGAGCTGTCGCTGTCATGACAAGGCCGTGTATACTCCAAATCTGCATGTAGGATGAAGAGTAACAGTTACTGCTGATAATGAAGTTTGCGCTCGTGGACAATACAACGCTGTGTGAAGTAAATTGTGGCTCCACAATCGCTCTGAATGCTAATGTGTGTCCATGGAATACTAAAACACAATAGGCGCGGTGCAGCTAACGCCCAACGTGGATGAAACGGACAACAGCAGCGGCTAGAGCGTTCTCCTTCCTCGGTGAACACTGCTACAAGACATTATGCTTGATGATTCACCAAACACCATCGTTGGGGGCCAAGTTTTCCGGCGCCAGCGAGTTGTTCGTCCACCAACTAACTTTGATGAGTCTTTCTTCAACACTTCGTAGAGCAGCCGCGCAAGGCCTTTCCTTTGCGTTAGGGTAGCGATCCTTCCTAGATGATGTCGCTATTCATTGTTACTTTTTACTACAATGAGTAGTGTTTCTCCGAAAATAAAGTCATTACTGCCTAGGCCTAGCGCCTAGCGCCTGGACTTGTAAAAAAATTGATTTTGCAAGTCTTCAATCATGTCTGCATGTACCATGTGTACGCGCTATCCAATCCAGCCATGTGGCGTGAACAGATTGCTTGACGTGAAAGGTAGCGCGGGCGAGCGCGAGTCGTACGCGCTCGCGGACGTGTCTGGCACGTGAAACGAAAAGATTTTTTTGGCGGGTAGTCGGCAAAAATTAAGTGACGGTCCCTTTAGTCCTTCGCGATTTTTAGTGTAGTGTGCATGGACCGTTCCTATGCGCATCGAAGGAACCGTGACCATGGTGACGTCGGACGTCCTGTACAGTCATGTAGATGTATTTTTCTGTGGCGCTTGATCTCCTCCACTGGCTCCAGCACGAACCACTTGGAGTGTCGGTACCCGGCGGTGGATTCACCATGTTTTGTTGAGTCAGTGTTGTCACGGACGTGAAGCCTTTGGCTTTGGCTTTGGAGCTGGTCCGAGATAGTTTTTTTTAGTTTTCTGTCTTGGATTCCTGTCTAACTGATAAGAGTGGTAGTCGTCGATCTGCAGGCCCCCGCAGAGTTAGGAACTCGTTTCGTTGCACGCTAGCTCATTGACTTCTAGAACCAGTTGAACAATCGCCAAGTAGAAGCCCAGCCACTGTTTGAAACTTTGAACCCGTACTTTGTAATTGTAACTAACGTTCCTTGCCATTGCGCGAAATCACGCGACACCTGTACATTTTCGATCTGCGGGATGAAGATGACGACGTCCATGCATCAGGTATCAGGGGGTAGTAAGATACTGGTATATTACTACTCCACGCCTCAAATCGTGCTGTCAAGCGTATGCGGGGGAGTGTAGCATGCCATCCCTTACACTTTCCAGCTCAGGGTTACCTTCGCTACCAATGGACGAAATTTCAGGGTCACAGCTTGCGCAACGGCTTTGTCCTGTGCGAATGGCCACTCGACACACTCAGCACAAATTTTCTATTGCATGCATGCACAAAATGTTCAACTTTCGTATTTTTGGCGACTTTACCACCGTCGTGGAGGCTGGTTGGTGAGGAGCAGGTAGCCATCCCTTGTGGAATCAAACACATGGTTCCACAGTGTGGCTGATTCCGCAAGAGCCAGGTCCATACGAGGAACATTCGCTTTGTCTTTTGCCATCGAAGTAAGTCACTTTTCTTGTTCTCAGTGTTTTTTACGTTCAACGTTTCTGAGATTTTTGAATTATTCACTTTTCATTCTTTCATACTTTATTTCTTCATGTTCACTGCCTCACTTGCCTTCTGATCTGGAGAATGTGACGGAGGTGACTGTCGGTTACTGCCTGGTATAACGGTTGTCGTGCTGTTGCTGTATTTCCGTCCTGCTCGCGACGTTGCAGATCACAAACAATTTGAAATCACATGAATTGTACTTACCGTCGTGCGTGCGGTATTAGGAAACACTGTGCAGATTAGATCGTCGCAATGTATCTATATGTGTGTCTGGTCATCCTGTGCCACGCAAGAACTCCAACCAGACGCATTCGTCCTCGGCCCTAGGCCCTGTTGATCGATTGTCCACTCGTCTTTCCTTGAAGAACGATCGATCAAAAAAAATCGAGCTCGAGGACTTTTTGCAAAAAAACGGCTGAAAAAAGGAAGAAAAAAGGGTGCTCAGAATGAGATTCGAGTACACAACCATGGTCCCAGCAGTTTATGTGGATGTCGCTCATAGATGCGCGATTTCGCGCAATGGCAGACCATCGCTCACCAATACTTCAGGCATTAGTCCGACTGTCCGTATACGAGTTGAGCGGACACTGCTAGTCTTTTGGACCGTGCTAGCGGATCAAATCGAACTAACTACCTTGAATGAAGTTTAGTCTTCTACATGTCCTGGAGTAGATTCTAGACTCGTTGTTCTTCCTCCACACGCTCTCAAAGTTGATTACCTGCATCAGTATACTGCAGTGTTGAGTGGAGACGAGTGTGAAGGTTAGTACCTGGAGCCGGGGACCGACTCATCCATGCAGTGGCGTATGAAGATGTTTTGGTTTGGGGGGCTGACTTGCTGGCAATGACCTTGATGTATGTTGGGCTATACTAGTACCTATTGTGCGTATGTACCTGTGTACCGGTAATCCTTGTACGGAGATTTGTATTTGTGTAAAAGTATGGGATAACACATCATGATATAGGTGCTGCACTACACTGGACATGTACATAATATGACTGTGTGTGGAGCAATCGTAAAAACCGAGTAGTGCACTACTACTGGAATCTGGACAAGAATAATGAAAATGCTGTACATGTAGATGTATATGTATGTTGAACACCAGGGATTGCACACAGCCACCACTGGATATGTAGCTCTGACTGACAGCCTGACCAAAGTCCAAAGGGAAATTTACCGGAAAGCGCAATACCGGTACATCTGTAATGGTGAAAGAGAGTCGACCATAAAGCAAAACTTACTGGCAAAGGCAGAGAGATACTTGTAAGCTGATGTTCAAGACTTCCCTGATTTTGGCTATTGCAAACAAGAACCTCGGACACTTGAAGGAATCTTCTCCTGCCAGTGATAAGAAGTATTGCAATGTAGTATGTTCCACTGATAACGGATTTTCCACAATGACCAATGTGACCCTGGTGAAATATTTAGGATGTCATTGAATTATGGCTGCAAGCCTCGATCGGGCTCAGTTTCTAATGAAAATGTTGAAATTTATGACCACCGCCCAGGACTTCGGTGGTCGTATCTTGCAATCTTCGCTCTCCGAGAACTGTGCTAATAACAGTCAGTCTCGAAAATTTCTTCTGGAAAGTGACTTTCTTCAGGACGCTGTGGTATACACGGCCGGCTGTCAAGAAGCGGCAACTTAGAAAGATGGCGTCGGTTCGAGATGGCATGGTAACCGCGCACGTGCCGTGGTCCGTGACTTGCTCATGTATGCACGCAAATGCAAGTCACAAACTGACAAAGATCGTCTTTGCATTTGGAGAAAATATCTTCGACTCTCTTTGGAGGTTGGCGAGGTTTGCCTAATCTTTACTTGATTGCGATGCCGGTATGTCCTCTCAATAATTAGAACAAAGAGAGCTGATGATCGCTTCAATGCTGAGCAGAAGTAACAATCAACTCTCCTCATGTCCTCAGTGCCAAAGGCAGACGACTGCAATTCCACAACGCTCATTTCACGCTGATGGAAACAATAATCGTGTACGAGTACTAGTACACACTTGGACCATTTGGTCATCCCTATTCTAGCCGCTAGTCCGTCCAGCAACCAGATATTGACTATTACGATAAGTACAACTGCGTGAACGAGGGCTCACCCAGCAAATTCAATTCAAGACGTGACTCCAGTCAAGAATTAGGGTCTTTACTCGAGAACTTCACAAATACAGGTCAAGGCACCCCACAAAACTGATAGATGGCACGAACGAAAGACAAATAGGCTAGACAAAGTGTCCCAAGTGATTGAAAACAGCAGATCTACCAAATAAGACAGCTACATGTGCCTAAACATCGATTCCCATACAGTAGAGAGTAGTATCAGGCAGAATGAAAGCCTCGGAAGTGCACAAATACAGCCACGACCGCCACAAAAATTGGACGACCGCCACAAAAAAATTCTCATTGCTCTACCTCCTTGAAGGGTGAAAGTTACCAGTTATCCTATAGCGATGTCAGTTTATGCCTGTTGGAACCCCCCGCAGCCCACACGAAATACCTTTCAAATAATTCCAGGATGCAATTGCAGCTCCAGACAGGAGGAAGAAGAACACCGTGAAAAATAACGGCAACGATGCCCAAACTCTCGGTAAACGCCTGAAGTCTTTCTGAAGATGTTAACATTGAATAGCCATCGATTACCAGCGTGGTTTGGTGACTTTAGAACTGTTTTGAGACTTAGAACGAAGCGATATCTCAAATTTGATGGAATTGTTACCTGTCAAATGCGTGGGCGAGCAGGCCCGCTGACTGGTTATGCATGAACATGCATGAGCATGCATTGATTTTTCATGGTTCACGTGCAGAAAACTAAGTTGCCGCGATCCAAGTGCAGCTAACAGCCGTGTATAGCAATGAGAAGCACTGACTCCAACTAAAGGAAAGTACTCTTGCCTTTCCGATTTTGAAGAAAACTGCCCATGATAAACAACGCTTCATTAGCTGCTACGATGCAAAAACAACCAAGGGATGATCTAGTGAGTGTGCTTCACGCCGGTGACACGCACATTCTTTTAGATCTGAAAAAGTGAAGACTTATGACTGTAGTGATGTCACTTCTCTGCGGTTGACGTCACAGTATAAGAATTAGCAGAGAAGTAGTGTTCTCTGTCCACCCGGGAACGGGTATGAGGGAGCACGGTGTGGGATAAAAGGAGGTGACGAGTGCAGGGTCGGCCTCTCTTGTCTTTGTGCGGAGAGTTGAGTGAGAGTGCCCACCCACCCACCCCAGTAATCATTATAATTTCAGACTACATACCATCGCTTTTATTCTTCTAGAGTTGTGTGGATGCATCATGGTCTAACGTGTTGGGAGTTTTTTGTTGGACTAGGCAATGGTTTTGTATAGTCATGACCACGGAACTGTGTGCAAAGACGATAAGTTGGGGCGATGTGCGGTGGTGGCACCCACTGACAATATGGACGTGTTCAATAGTGGTGTAAACGTATGAGTGAATGTGCGGATGTGTACGAAACGAGTGGAGTGCAGGGTGGACAGAGAAATGATTATGTACATACATGTACATGAATGACTGCAGGGTCAGCTCTGACTACGATTGATCTGAGTGCATGACCACTGACTGATCTGCACTGCATGCATGATCCTCACTTGCGTGTTCATCAAGTTTAGGGCCTTTGGCCCCACATCCACCAAAAGGTTAGGGGAGGGGGGGGGCGGCTGGCTCCCCCTTTGCCCCCCCCCCCTCCCCCCCCCCCGCCCCGATTCCTACACCACTGCCATGATCCGTGGAACATTTGGTTCGAAACACGATTGTACTGGTAAATGATTTGTATTCTCTCTTCCCTTTTCTCAGACTCGACAGGGCACTTGTGAACATCACACAGCACTCTGACTCTACTTTGCAACATTCCAAGCAGAGAACTGCGGATGAGCAGTGACGGCGAAAAGTCACCAAGTCGTCGCCAGTTTCAATCCCGCATCAAGACTCAACACACGCTGGTGTGAGTTAGCGCAACCTTCACTTCAGCTGACGCCGCAGTTCTGTTGGACCGACAGCAGGGTGGCCAACAAAAGCTACTGGACACTGGCGTACGCATGCACAGTATCTTCACTGTTGCCGAGGTGCTGGCTGTACTGCAGAGCAATGGACGTATTTCTGACGCCCAAGTAGACTCTGTCAAGCAATTTGTCAAGGGCAATCAATTTTAGGCGTACGTTCCTGTTCTGTTTTGCTGATACCCGTACGCTCTGCTGCTGGTGCTGGTTATCTACAGGTTACGTGAGTGATGTCATCACATGTGCTTTTGTATGGAGTGCATGACGTCATCACATGTGCTTTGTATGGAGGACATGCTGTGGAAACCAGTGCTGGTTTTGAATTGAGTAGCGAACAGTTTATATTGAGATTTGAACAGCAAGCAGTTTGTATTAAGTGGCAAACCGAACAAACAGTGTTACGAAAGTAGCAGTCATATCACTATGGCAAAGCAGCAACATCGCACTGCTGTTTCCGAACACAGTGTCCTCCACCTTGTTTCATGCTGTCAAGCTAACAACAATGACCTGTGTGCGTGTGTGTGTGTGTGTGCGCGCGCGCGCGTGCGCGTGTGTGCGCGCGTGTGTGTGTGTGTGTGTGTGTGTGTGTGTGTGTGTGCATGTGTGTGTATACGTGTCAATAGTAAAACAGAACAAAAAGTAAAAAATATAAAATACCGGTACATGCCATGATGCCAGTGACCATGGGAACCATTGACACTGCACGTAGATCTACTGTGAGAGACGCTGTGACAGGCACTGAAGTCAAGAGACTGGTTTATGGTGAAAATACACATATGAAGAATAATTCTACAATCATCGTGCTCATGTAGATGTACATGTACCTCAGTGACAATACCTGTATGCCTCTCTACGTCTACAGCTAGACCTCATTGTTGTTAGCTCTTGACAGCATGAAACAAGGTGGAGGACACTGTGTTGGGAAACCAGTGACCTTACTACAACCATCCACGGTTGGCAGAGCCCCGGTCCGTTGGAACCATCTGATCCATAAATTGCATAATGGGTGTTGATCCCGGTTCTGACTAGGCGCCGGCGGATTATGCCGGCAGAAAAATTGGCAGAATTCGCTACTTTTTCTGGTAAGTTTCATGCATGTTAGGTATGTGGATAAAGAAATGGAGCAGAATTCGAGGAATTGCCCGCCATTATAGGCGATTCACACGACAGGCAAATCCACGTTTACAGGAAAGTCACCATGGAGATATTCATGCGGGTGACCAAAATTTGCCCGCGGGAATCAAAAGTGTCCATGGCCTTTTTGCCCGCGGATGCACTCATCTGCGGGCACCTTTACAGTTATGAGGCTGTTTTGATTTGATTGATTTTTATTTCACGGATCCTCCAGAGGCAAATAGATGCCTATCGAAGGGAGTCTCCTATATAAGTATGGAAAATGAGAAAGTATGTTCGTAAGGGAGAAGAGGTAGAAGATACATTAGAATATAGAGTGCAGAAGAAGTAAATTCAGTACTTCGGGTAGTACATTGCATGCTAATCATAATGAGAATTAGAAAAGCAGCATTGCGGACTACTATAACTGACATACTTGAAGTATACACAAACTATTGAAACTATCATAGATGTGGTTAGCCTAGACACAAAAGTCAGGAATACCTTTCAAAGAAAACATAGATTGCGAATGATACCGACGAACAGCAATACTAAATTTCGCTGTTGTGGAGAGTGAACGAATATCTTCAGGAAGTTTATACCAGGCAACACTCAAAGAAAAAAGGGTTGATTTACGAAAGAAGGTGCCAGCTTTAGGAAGAATTATGGTTGAAGGGTGACGACTGCTTTGGGAAGAGGGTAGCTGGAAGTGAGACAACAAGGAGGGGTATTGGGAGAATACATGGTGGAAATAGACAAGGCCAAGAATCTGCCGTCGCCATGCTAACGATTCCCAAGAGGACAGAACATTGAGGTCTTCTTTGGAAGTCGTCCAGTCAGGCCGACGCTTGAGTTTACTATTTAAGTATGCTCTAGCAGCAGTAGCCTGCAGTTTATCAAGGGTTGTGGACATGGTGGCTGAAACGGAAAACATCCAAACGGGAACAGCATATTCAAGGAGGGGACGAACATAACATTTATACAAAAGATTCACAGCAGGAAAAGGAAGGAAGTTGGACATGTGGTTTAAAAGAAAAACCCGACCTCGAAATTTGCTGGTAATGTGTTGAATATGGGGGACAGATTGAGTGAAGGAGTGAGGATGATGCCCAGATGGCGGTGGGAAGAGGGCTGGGTCAGTAACGTGCCGGCCATGGCGACGGTCCTGGGATCAGGTGGGTTTGATTTAGGTCTGCAAAAGGGAACATGGACACATTTGTTAGCATTGAAAACTGCTTCAGCTTTATGGGACCAGTTCACACATCTATCAAGGTCTAGTTGCAGGGAGGCAGTGTGCGCGGCGGGTACGACAGTAGGCGGAGAAACGCAGACCATGTTGGAATCATCCGCAAACAGAGTCAGATCGCTGGATTGGGGAATGCTGGGAAGGGAGTTGATAGAAAGGTTGAATAATAGAGGGCCTAGGTGGGAGCCTTGTGGCACACCAGCGGTGAGCGACATATGGGTTGATAAGGAGGTTCCGACCCGCACAGACATCGATCGGCCTTCCAGGAAGTCCATCAGCCACGCGAATGAGTCAGGTGCACACCAACCGGACAGACATGAGGCTAGGAGGCGATGGCTGGTACGATCAAATGCCTTCGAGAAATCGAGAAAGACGGCATCACACTGGGCCCGGTTATCAAATGCAGAGCTGAAAGTTGATGTGATATGTACAAGTTGGTCAACCGTGCTTCGGTGGTGGCGAAACCCGAACTGTTTCGGCGACAGTAGTTTGTGTTTCGCTACAAACGCGTACACCTGGCGGCTGATTAACGCTTCGTAGCATTTTGCCACACCATTCAGCAGAGATATCGGCCGGTAGTTAGCAGGGTCATTGCGACTTCCCTTACCCTTGTAAATTGGGGTAACGATTGCAACTTTCCACTCAAGGGGTTGGGATCGGTAAGTGGTGCAGCGGTTAAAGAGAGCAGTGAGGGATTGGGCGAGCACTTCTGCTGTCTCTCGTAGGATCCTGTTAGGAAGACTGCCAGCTGTAGACTTTCGCACACTTAGGGTCGACAGTGCCTTGAATACTTCCACGATAGACAGAGGGCGGATGGCAAATGTTTCCGAAGAAGAAGGCATGGCGAGATCACGATGATCTGCATCCGACGACGGTGTAGCTTGACTATTCTTGGCGAACTGTTGACAGAAGATGTTCGCTTTCTCAGGGTCGGTAACCGCTAAGGTATCGACTCCTTGTATATCAGGTATAGCGGTGTGAGGACAATTGATGTGGCACATTTTCTTGACTCTCTTCCACCAGTCATAAGATCCTCGATCTGCATGAAGGCCTTCTGACATCTGGTCGTAGAAGTGACGTTTAGCTTTACGGATGGCAGCGACGAGGCAGTTCCTTGAAATGCGATAAGCAGCCCAGCACTCAGGGGTATTGACACGTTTTGCTGCAGCAAATAGTCGATCTCGACGTTGACGGAGGCGATGGTGCACAGAGGTGAACCAAGGCTTTCCATAACGATTTGTTCGTTTTCGAACCTTCGGAACAAAAGATAATATGGCTGTGTCAACTAGTGTTCGCCAGGAGACCCATGCTTCATCTGTACTACTGGCTTCTTGTACAGCAGCGAGAAGAGGGAGGCTCCAAAGGTGGTTATTAAGTGCGGGCCAGTCTGTGGCTGCATAGTTGTTCACGAGCAAATCAGAGTGCACTGGTTGCTGGGAACGAGTCTGTATTGCGAGATCAAATACCACAGGACAGTGATCAGAAACAGGGGGAAGTGTGGTGAGGTTGTGGATGAGGAATGGTTGGTTACAAAGAACAAGGTCAAGGAGAGAAGAGGTCTGACCTGCGGCGGAGAAACGTGTTGGGCGGTCGCGTACAAGTTGTGTAAAACCAGTATCATCCAGCAGTTCGACAAGGCATCTTCCAGCAGCAGTGTTCGGGTCCTGCCTATACCATTCGTTGTGCCGAGCATTAAAGTCACCGAGGATGATAATGGAAGCCGTAGTGTCCGTAATGGAAGAGATGGACGCACGCAAGCCAGAGAGGAAGGTTGAATGATCCTGCCTTGGTGGCCGATAACAGCAGAAAATATAGACATCTTTGTGGCCATTTTTAAGTTGAATGCATAGGATTTCAAGGTTGGTGTTGGCAGGCTCGAGGTCTGCTCGTCTGACGTAGGCGAGTCCTGGTCGGAGTAAGAAAGCAACACCACCGCCACGCAGAGCGACATGAGATGGGCGGTCTCTTCGCACTATGTCAAAAGCGGCAGTTGGCAATAATACAGAGTTAGGAATTTTCTGAGTTAGCCAGGTTTCGGTGATGCCTAATATGTCCATGTCTGAAGTACCAAATATGTTATTAATTTCATCGGCCTTTGGATACCAGCTGCAAGCATTGGTTGTGGCTAGCCGCATATGATGGGGATGTTTGTTTGGTATGAAGGCTGAGGTATCGTATGGTGATGGGAGAGTGAAGGTAGGTGCATCTGGGTTCAGTTGCCCTGACACACTGTTAGATGATGGTGTCGATGTGGTCCTAGTGGGAAAAAAGATGGGTGCGTGTGGATTCAACATCACAGTTTATGATTTCTTGGGGAGGGGTGGGTTCTTGAACTTCCATTCTCGTGCTGTTACATGCTCGGGCCAGAAATCGTTTTCCAGAACATTTCTTTCGTCATGCTCAGCAACTGTCAGATGTGCGTACAACGTGCCATACACTGTTCTGGAGGGGATCAGTTTACAGCCAGTAACTTCCACATTCTTCTTTCTACAGTACGCAACAAGATCATCAGCACTGCAGTTGATATTGATGCCCCCAACGAATACAACTCTGCGTGTTATTTTCTTACCTCCACGCAGATCTGCGGGCTTCCTGTGGCGGTTGGCGGCTTCACGTACGATCGACCAGTCGTACTTGGTGCTGACAGGCTTGTCAGTAGTACGACTGGCGTTGCTTGTTCGTGGTGTAGAGAAGGTACGACTAGCGTACGTCTCGCCCAGAGCTGCGGTTTCAAGCCCTGTTGGTGCGGATGCGGGTACTGGTACACCCGTGGCGGGAATGTTTGTAGCTGCTCGGTACGAGTACTCATCCTGGTGGCTGTCGAGGGCGCGATTAGAGACATCGATGGGCTGGTGATGTTGTGTCAGGGCGCGAAGCTCCCCCCTGAGTTCTGCAATGGCGGCATCTTTTCTTTTCTCCTTTTCGAGAGAGATTTTTCGTAGGTCGGAAACTTCTGCTACCAGGTTTCGGACCGTCTCCATCAGGTCAACCATCATCTTCGTTAGCGCAGTAGCATCAGTACTGGTACATTCACATCCGCCTGCCTGCTTTGTGACCCTGTGTGTGTCGATCTGATCGTCCAGTGGTTGCAACTTTCCCCTCAGGGCGCCAACCAATTGCACCCGGCTCAGGCCGGCCCACTTGACGTTATTGGCCTTTGCCAGTGACTCCAAGCCTTCACTATCCAAAATTCCGAAGTCAATGGACGCCATGCTCCCGGTTGGGGGAGCAAGACGTCAGACGTAAAAAACTCGCAACCACACTCGTCAACTACAAAATTCGAGAACACCAGGGATTGCACACAGCCACCACTGGATATGTAGCTCTGACTGACAGCCTGGTCAAAGTCCAAAGGGAAATTTACCGGAAAGAGAATTACCGGTACATCCGTAATGCTGAAAGAGAGTCGACCATAAAGCAAAACTTACTGGCGAAGGCAGAGAGATACCGTAAAAGTCCGTAAATAAGTACGTATTTACTTTCGAATTTAGTGACCACACCCGTACTAACTTTCGGGTGGGTACTGACTTTCGGGCACGAACTAACTTTCGGACCTGACTTGTGTGTAGTGGAGAAGTCATTTTCATGTCGATATACATGCTGCGTGCCGCATGTGCGCACCGTACCGGTACTTATTTCGGGCAGTATGTTTATCGGGCTTGACTTGACTTCAACAGACAGAGCCAAAAGAATGAAGGGGGTATTTCTTTCGGGCAGGTACTTATTTACGGACTTTTACGGTACTTGTGAGCTGATGTTCAAGACTTCCCTGATTTTGGCTATTGCAAACAAGAACCTCGGACACTTGAAGGAATCTTCTCCTGTCAGTGATAAGAAGTATTGCAATGTAGTATGTTCCACTGATAACGGATTTTCCACAATGACCAATGTGACCCTGGTGAAATGTTTAGGAGGTCATTGAATTATGGCTGCAAGCCTCGATCGGGCTCAGTTTCTAATGAAAATGTTGAAATTTATGACCACCGCCCAGGACTTTGGTGGTCGTATCTTGCAATCTTCAATCTCCGAGAACTACTGTGCTAATATCAGTCAGTCTCGAAAATTTCTTCTGGAAAGTGGCTTTCTTCAGAACGCTGTGGTATAGCAATGAGAAGCACTGACTCCGACTAAAGGAAAGTACTCTTGCCTTTCCGATTTTGAAGAAAACTGCCCATGAAAAACAACGCTTCATTAGCTGCTACGATGCAAAAACAACCAAGGGATGATCTAGTGATTGTGCTTCACGCCGGTGACACGCACATTCTTTTAGATCTGAAAAAGTGGAGACTTATAATTTATTATTATTATTATTATTATTATGATGATGAAATGACCCAAAGGCAATGTGCCTATCGAGGGGTTCATTTGATTGAAAGAACAGTAGATGTAGATGTATGTACAAAGACAAGTAGGGATTGATGAGGAGAGAAATGGGGAAAATCAACTGCAAGGTGGCGGAATTCCGTTGATTGCATAAGCATAGTCAGCTGTAAATTTCCTGAGGGCAGCTTTGAACTTATAGAGCGAGGCTTCCGATGTTAGACTGGGGGTAAACAGTTCCATAGAATAGCAGTTCGGAACATGAAGAGAGACTTAGACAATGATTTAAATTTGGGAAGAATGATTTTATTTGGTCGTCGCTCACTATTCGTAATCTTGAAATGGAAATCAGCAAGGTAATCACGATGATGGAAAACATATCTGTGAAAAGTAGTGAGACTGATGATTTGACGACGATAGGCTAGTGACTCTAGGGAGCATTTAGAATTTAAGACAGATTTGGAAGAAGTGTAATCAAATGCAATTTTCTTCTTTTTCAGTAGAGCTCTAGCAAACCTTGCCTGTAATTGATCAAGAGTGGTCATGGGTTTCTTATTAGATCCAAACGACCACACCGTACAGCTATATTCGATCACAGGTCTTACGAACCCTTTGTACAGTATGATCATTGCCGAAGGCGTAAGTTGCTGGGACATTATTGACAGTAGGTGCACTCGATATCTGAACTTCGAAGTTATTGAGGCGACATGTTTGCGGAAATCCAGGTTGTCGGTCAAGGTGATGCCAAGATGTTGCAGTTCAGAAACCACCGTTAATGGCTCATTGTACATTTGGTATTGGATTCCTGCAGTAGGTGTATCATTGATAGCTCTATGGCACAGCACGGATGTCTTGCTTGCTGAGAATTCACCTCCATTGTTCCTGCCCCATGTTTGACATGCATCGAGATCAGACTGCATGTTCGCTCTACTGGCGAGGGTGTCTTCAGGTTTGTGAGCCAGTAGGAGGGTGACATCATCTGCAAATAGATATTGCGTGCAATGTTGCATATCGTTGGGCAGGTCATTTATATAGAGTAGGAATAGGAGTGGTGAAAGGTGGGAACCTTGAAGCACTCCGCAGTTGATGCTCCGCTTCTTCGATTTAGTGCTATGTACCTTCACTTCAATTTGTCGATCCCCTAAGAAGCTCTTCAGCCATTTTACTGACGAAGCTGTAGCAATCTTACCGAATTTCTTTAGGAGTATAGAGTGGTCGACCCGGTCGAAAGCTTTCCTGAAATCTAGAGATATCAGGTCAAAATTAGTGCCATTATCAATATTTACAGCCATTGATTGGGTTAGCAAGATAAGTTGGTCCGTTACAGACTTGTTGCGTACATATGCGAATTGACCTTTACAAATTACACCATGGGTCATCAAGTATCGAAGTAGACGTTCCGAGAGAATCTTTTCCATTAGTTTCGCTATGCATGGGAGAAGGGATATAGGTCTGTAATTGGTAGGCTCTTTGGCGCAACCTCTATTCTTGTACACCGGTATCACAGTGGATGATTTCCAGGAGGACGGGAACACACCATCATCAAGGCTGTAGTTGAACAACACTGATAGTGATTGGGAAAGGATGTCTGCGAATTGCTTTAGTATACGGTTTGTCAGGTTGATGTCTGATGATGATTTATGTTGTTGCAGCCTCTTTGCTGCATCGAAGACTTCAATAGGGCGTATGTTTCCGAATCCAAATTAGTTTCCATCGACGTCGGCTTCATTGATTGTTATACTAGTTGCTACAGTATTCGGCGGCGTTGACTGAGTGGTGCATTGGCGGGCAAAGAAGGTACACAGCGTTTCGGCCTTCGCATGATCTGTTTTGTGAATTTCATTGCCGTTCTGCAGGTCTGGAATTGCCTTTTTATTTGTTTGGTCAATATTGCATATTGCTTTGGCACGTTTCCACCACGCATAGCCACCCTTTCTTTCCTTGCCAAGCGTTGTGTATCCGAACGTTGAAAAGTATGTGTCCTTGGCGGCTCTTAATGACCGGTGGTACAGGTTGCGCGAGAGTTTGTATGCAGCTCGTAAGGAATCGTTGAGTGGCTCCTTTCGGTGGAGCACATAGAGGCGGTTAGTTCGCTGACGTTGCGTCTTAAGTTTTTTTGTGAACCATGGTTGGTTCGACTGGGTGTTTTTCCGGCGTGTGATGGTCGTTGCTGCCTGAATTGCCTGGTCCAGCAGTGCAGAGTAAGCCATGCATCTGAAACTGATGTGCACGTTGGTGCCCTGCATGCATTCGGTCAATGGTAGTGTGCTCAGTTTCTGCCTGAGGAGGTGCATGTCAACCTTTCTGGAGACTGCGGCTGCGTTGACAGTACTTCTAGAGTGGCGTTTCTCTGGTGGAGAATATGCGCAAAATAGAGGACAGTGGTCTGCAATGGGCATGGATGTGTAACATGAAGTGACAAGATGGGGCATATTAGCTAAAATCAGGTCTAGGGACGGATTAGAATCTTTAGTTGGCCTCGTTCCATGGTTCTTGGAGACCATAGTGAAGCCATAGTCGTCAAAGGCGGACTGCATGTGTCTACCTGCAGTGTTCGTAGGGTCTGCATTGTTCCACTCATTGTTCTTGGAGTTAAAGTCTCCCACGACAATTACTGGACGGTTGTCAACGAGGGGGTGAAGAGGACTGAATGAGTTGCAGAATGCAAGACTATCGTGTCTTGGAGGACGGTACATACAGGAAATGATTGTAGCTCCTGTTTCGACAGTTATCATCTCTGAATTGTTGCACTCTAGATCCCGGCGGCGCATAGCACAAAGGGCGGACGAAGAGAAGACTGCTACCCCACCACCACCCAAGTCGTTCCATGTAGTGCTGCACTGGGACCGGTCACGACGGAACAGGTCGTAACCCGGTATCTTAATGATCTCGTCTGGGATACACGAATTTAGCCACGTTTCCGTTATACACAAAATGTCTACTTTATGGTGGTCAAGGAGGTCTGTAATATCAGCCAATTTATGTTTCATACTACGACAGTTCAGGGTACATATCCGAATGCAAGAATTATTGTTATTGTTGTGGGGGGATGTGTTTACTGGTGTGGTATCAGGTGGAGGTTGTTCTCTTACAAACGTTGAGTGGGGTTGGGCACGATAGGTGCGAGGCATGAAAACTGGTGCATGGGGATTGAGTGGGAACACGGTCGTGGCTGCTGTTGAGCGGGGTTGGGCACGATATGTGCAAGGTATGAAGACTGGTGCATGGGGGTTGAGTGGGAACAAGGTCGTGGCTGCTGTTGAGCAGGGTTGGGCACGATAGATGCGAGGTAAGAAGACTGGTGCTTTATGACTGTAGTGATGTCACTTCTCTGCGGTTGACGTCACAGTATAAGAATTAGCAGAAAAGTAGTGTTCTCTGTCCACCCGGGAACGGGTATGAGGGAGCACGGTGTGGGATAAATGGAGGTGACGAGTCCAGGGTCGGCCTCTTTTGTCTTTGTGCGGAGAGTTGAGTGAGAGTGCCCACCCACCCACCCCAGTAATCATCATGTAATTTCAGATTATATATCATCGCTTATAATATTCTTCTAGAGTTGTGTGGATGCATAAGGCCACACGTTTTTATTTCTATGTTTCTCGTCACCTGAAAATCTAAAAACGTATGCGAGAGGTGGAAAAAATTAAAATGACCGAAAAATTAAAAAAAGTTTATTAGACCTTTGTTGACACTAAAATCCACAAATACACTATGCAAAATAGCATCCATAGTTAACACCTAGTATGTGGTAGGAGCTTCTGTCACAATCTGTGCATGTGCAGCTAGATTGCGCACAAAAAATGGCGACCTCGTATCATGTGTCGCGCAGGCCAGGCCACATTATGTCCATGTGCATGAGTGTGCTGGTCCCCACATGCACGGTCAGTGCAGCACATGTTTTTATTTTTTCGTCCAGACTCCTGAATCGTATGCGCGCGGGTGACGAGAAACATAGAAATAAAAACGTGTGGCCTAATGGTCTAACGTGTTGGGAGTTTTTTGTTGGACTAAGCAATGGTTTTGTATAGTCATGACCACGGAACTGTGTGCAAAGACGATAAGTTGGGGCGATGTGCTGTGGTGGCACCCACTGACAATATGGACGTGTTCAATAGTGGTGTACACGTATGAGTGAATGTGCGGATGTGTACGAAACGAGTGGAGTGCAGGGTGGACAGAGAAATGATTATGTACATACATGTACATGAATGACTGCAGGGTCAGCCCTGACTACGATTGATCTGAGTGCATGACCACTGACTGATCTGCACTGCATACATGATCCTCACTTGCGTGTTCATCAAGTTTAGGGTCTTTGGCCCCACATCCACCAAAAGGTTAGGGGAGGGGGGGGGGGCTGGCTCCCCCTTGCCCCCCGCCTCGATTCCTACACCACTGCCATGATCCGTGGACCATTTGGTTCGAAACACGATTGTACTGGTAAATGATTTGTATTCTCTCTTCCCTTTTCTCAGACTCGACAGCGCACTTGTGAACATCACACAGCGCTCTGACTCTACTTTGCAACATTCCAAGCAGAGAACTGCAGATGAGCAGTGACGGCGAAAAGTCACCAAGTCGTCGCCAGTTTCAATCCCGCATCAAGACTCAACACACGCTGGTGTGAGTTAGCGCACCCTTCACTTCAGCTGATCACCGCAGCTTAGCGAAAGCTGACGCCGCAGTTCTGTTGGACCGACAGCAGGGTGGCTGACAAAAGCTACTGGACACTGGCGTACGCATGCACAGTATCTTCACTGTTGCCAAGGTGCTGGCTGTACTGCAGAGCAATGGACGTATTTCTGACGCCCAAGTAGACTCTGTCAAGCAATTTGTCAAGGACAATCAATTTTAGTCGTACGTTCCTGTTCTGTTCTGCTGATACCCGTACACTGCTGCTGCTGCTGGTTATCTAGAGCCTAGAGGTTACGTGAGTGATGTCATCACATGTGCTTTTGTATGGAGTGCATGACGTCATCCCATGTGCTTTGTATGGAGGACATGCTGTGGAAACCAGTGCTGGTTTTGAATTGAGTAGGGAACAGTTTATATTGAGATTTGAACGGCAAACAATTTGTATTAAGTGGCAAACGGAACAAACAGTGTTACGAAAGTAGTAGCCATGTCACTGTGGCTAAGCAGCAACATCGCACTGCTGTTTCCAAACACAGTGTCCTCCACCTTGTTTCTTGCTGTCAAGCTAACAACAATGACCTGTGTGCGTGTGTGTGTGCGCGTGTGTGTGTGTGTGTGTGTGCATGTGTGTGTGTATACGTGTCAATAGTAAAACAGAACAAAAAGTAACAAATAAAAAAATACCGGTACATGCCATGATGCCAGTGACCATGGGAACCATAGACACTGCACGTAGATCTACTGTGAGAGATGCTGTGACAGGCACTGAAGTCAAGAGACTGGTTTATGGTGAAAATACACATATGAAGAATAATTCTACAATCATCGTGCTCATGTAGATGTACATGTACCTCAGTGACAATACCTGTATGCCTCTCTACGTCTACAGCTAGACCTCATTGTTGTTAGCTCTTGACAGCATGAAACAAGGTGGAGGACACTGTGTTGGGAAACAGTGACCTTACTACAACCATCCACGGTTGGCAGAGCCCCGGTCCGTTGGAACCATCTGAACCATAAATTGCATGGGTGTTGAACCCGGTTCTGACTAGGCGCCGGCGGACTATGTCGGCAGAAAAATTGGCAGAATTCGCTACTTTTTCTGGTAAGTTTCATGCATGTTTGGTATGTGGATAAAGAAATGGAGCAGACTTGGAGGAATTGCCCGCCATAAGGTTTGTATGGTTCTGCCAATTTCACTGCTTTTCGAGCAGAATCTGCCACCTTTTCGAGCAGAATCCGCCGGTCCCTAATTCTGACCCTCATTATGCTAGGGGAGGTTACACATGGGACAATAGTGAGGTTTTGCATTCCGAATTTCGGTTCGGCGCTCTTCGGTCATTTGTCGAACATCAAAATGTCGAATTTTCGCACCAACGTTTGTTTTGCAAGTCGAAAATGATGTGTTTTCATTTCGTGAGCCCTAGCATCAGCAACGTCCTGTCCCGTGCTCCTATTCTTGCTGATTTCAACGAACTTTGATCGCCCTAAGAGCCGAGGGCCAAACCTGTCTCCTCAGTCGCCTCAGAAAAACCAACTCCATGGCCAAGTCAAATTTTATGAGTATCGCCATAGTCTTTTCAGCCACACAGATGACGGTGAGGACACTCCAGGCGAAAGAGAGTAGACAAGCAGTGGAGGAGCAATCAGATTCAGAGGTAGCTGACGACGCTGATGTCGCCAAAGACGCCTGGGAAGCGATGCCGAGATAAGAAATCTCTTTGAATAAATCACGCGCTAGCGCTCTTCTACAGAAAATTCATCCGAAAAATAATTTCGGCAAAGTGAGCTTTTTCCGAACAAACATGCCGAATCTTCGCGTGCATTTTCGGCCTCGCTCCCGCGTGCCGAATCTTTTTGCCGAATTTCGGAATGCAAAACCTCGCTATTAGTGAGGTTTTGCATTCCGAGATTCGGCAAAAAGATTCGGCACGCGGGAGCGAGGTCGAAAATGCACATGAAGATTCGGAGTGTTTGTTCGGAAAAAGCTCACTTTGCCGAAAATATTTTTCGGATGCATTTTCTTGTAGAAGAGCGCTAGCGCGTGATTTATTCAAAGAGGTTTCTTATCTCGGCATCGTTTGGCAGGCGTCTTTGGCGACATAGCATCGTCAGCTACCTCTGATTGCTCCTCTCCACTGCCTGTCGACTCTCTTTCGCCTGGAGTGTCCTCACCGTCATCTGTGTGGCTGAAAAGACTATGGCGACACGCATAAAATTTGACTTGGCTATGGAGTTGGTTTTTCTGAGGCGACTGAGGAGGCAGGTTTGGCCCTCGACTCTTTGGGCGATCAAAGTTCGTTGGAATCAGCAAGAAAAGGCGCACGGGACAGGACGTTGCTGATGCCGGGGCTCACGAAATGAAAACACATCATTTTCGACTTGCAAAACAAACGTTGGTGCGAAAATTCGACATTTTGATGTTCGACAAATGACCGAAGAACGCTGTACCGAAATTCGGAATGCAAAACCTCACTATTCATAATCCTAGTGCCGCTAACGCGGGACGGGTGACCATGGTGACGGGTAGGTCCGACTGGGTCGACTACGCTACATGACATGAGTGGCACTAGGATTAGGAATAACCAAGCCTAGCTCCTGTCGACGATCGCTGGGGATTCTGTGGTGGAGATCACGCGCCACTGAAAAAAGCGATGAAGACAGAGTGAGTAGTCGACAGTAGGCTACGTGACATTGACTTTGTACACCATGTAGATATACACGCCCCGGGCTTCAATCGATTTGTCTCTTGCCTTGGAGCTGGTCCGAGATAGTTTTTTAGTTATCTGTCTTGGTCCGCTCTTGTAATCCACCAGTCCGCTGTACAGTACTCAGTAGATGCTCCCGACCGAGAAGGAGCAAGTATTAGTATTAGTTTGTATTCAACGTTTCAACGGTTTGTCAAGAAGGGAAAATCGAACATAGGCGTAGTTGCCAGCGTAAGAGTACTAGTCGCCCATCTTCAGTCCACAGCATGCAGGAACTCGTTTCGCTGCATGCTAGGCTAGGCCAGTACAAGTAGCTCAGACCCAGTGACTTCTAGATTCTAGAAGTCACTGTAGAATCAGTTTGTAGAAGCCCAGCCACTGTTTGAAAACTTTGAAGGCGTGCTCTGTGTAGCTAACGTTCCTTGCGCAGGCCATCGCTCACTCACCACACGCTGGTGTGAGCTAGCGCACCCTTCACTTCAGCTGATCACCGCGGCTTATAGCGAAACTTTGAAAGCTGACTGATTTCGCCCCTCTGCCAGCGTCAGTAGCACGGTGAGTTTCAGAGATGCTTCATGTCTCGCTGCTAAAACATGCATGCTGGTTTATTCTAGGAGAGTTTCTGGATTCATTCCAAACAAATCCAGGGGCTCGCCGGGAGGGTGCCAAAGCACTCAACTTTCCGATCTTGGTTTTGAGTTTCCAGGCGCTCCCGCACCAAAATCGAGCTGAAGTCATTTTTTAAACAGCTCATATAAATGTACAGTACTGATGGTGTGAGTAGATCTGTGACAGGGAGTCACACAAACCCGGGCTTGTACCACTCCCTGATGTACGACTCAGGGCCGTTGTTGGTAGAAATACCAAAAAAATTCTCGACATAGAGTTCTGTATAAGCAAGAGTAAATAGCCCCCGGAGAGTGCAACTCAGATGGGATTCTTTACCAGCCAAGTCAAAACCAGCAAGTTCTTGTGTTTGTAGTACAGGCAGAGATCAGCTATAGGGTTGGTGGTTATAAGAATATACCGGCAATAATGTTATCAGCTTCAGAATTCCAAATCTAAAGTATCTTTTCCACTCAAATTCAACGGTGGTTATAGGAGTGATCTCTGTATATGTATATCATGGTTTGTAAGTTATAGGAAAATAGGGACAGTCGTGAATCAGATACATGTACTGCTCTATTACTATGTCAGTGTGAGGAGAATTAGAGGGAGAATGTCACCTGTCCGCCATGTGTCTCTATCCGTACAAGAGAGCAGACTGAGTATGCACAACTGCACATCACATTGCTCAGCTTTTCTCATCTTTAATTCCAGGTACTGTTTTGTAGAATCTACTAACTTACAAGCTTGAGCAGGCCAATGGGAGTTATAAAATTTGGACTTTCATGTATGTGGGTGTGTGTGTGTGTATGTGGGTGTGTGTTTGGGGGGGGGGGGGGGGGGGGGGGGGTTGGGGCTTAGAATGTGCAGATCCTTTGTTTGAAAGACATTCCTGCTCCATTTTTCTTGCTTTCTTCAGATACCAATTTCAGTGCGACGGCCGGCCGTGTGCAAGTACTGCTGGTACTATGGTCTGACGCTAACTGTCAACATTGCTAGCAAAGAACTGACGTGCAGTGAATGAAGCCTGATTGTCAATTCTTGTAAGTTTCAGTCCTGGATCAACAGTTGCTGAACCACAGCACAAACACACAAGACAGGCACGGTTAGCAAGCACACCATTCCACTGATCACCAACTAGCGATTACCTTAGCCATCCTCTATGACAGTGAGTTTGTCAACTGTGTGGCATGCTTGCCAGCTAAGTTCATGAGTCAAACAGTTTGCTTGAGATCGAGACTGTAGATGTGTTCAGGCGGTAACTAGATGCTAGTTTAGACCAGAGACAGTTGTTGAAGGGGAAAGGATGTGTTGTACTGCAAGACCGGAGACAATTGGTTGGTATGGCAATGCAGAATTTTCCATCAAAGGATTAGGTACTGAAGTATTTTTACAGTGCTATGCAAGATAAAAAGTTTGAACTCTTATCAAGCTGTGCAGGACTTTAAATAGATTCTACAGGCTCAGTTCATACCAGTGGTGTACCCAGGGGGGGGGGGGGGGGGTGCTTTGGGTGCTCAAGCACCCCCTCAAAATGTTCGACATAGGCCAACGTTCATGATGTACCCACAGGGGCATATGAACAGGTCCGGCGGCCGCCGATGTTTCGCCAAAAAAAGAAGAAAAAAGGCAACTAGCTCGTTTACAACCATGCGGAGGGTCAAGTCCTACACAGTACAACCGGCCAGGAAAGGCTCAAACCCATGACTCCTGATGTTCCTGAATGTCCACAAGAAACTGCTGGACGTCTAGTGCCTGAAGAGTGAATTTGAACGTGGAAGTGAGCATCAGCTCTCCCAATTCAGACAGTTTTAAAACCTCAAGTCTTTCATGATACCACAGTATTTGTTCATATCAATCCTTTTACAAGTAAAATCACCCTCTTCATTCAGTAGAGACAGAGTCGAGTGAGCTGTATTCCCGGTGCCAATAGGCGGGCTCACCACCCCTGTATGGCAACTTCCCCATGCCTAACCTCCAAGACAAAGTCAATTCTGAAGTAGTCATACTGGGCGGAGTTGAAAATTAAAAAATTGCGACCTGTAAAGAGCTAACAATCCGCTGGACCATTGTAAATCTGCTTCCTACGCCCCTGGCCCATGCCACTAAAAGTATCATAACTTTGCCACCGTTAGTCTGATTTTTTTGCCTTTCACTCGCTGTCACTAGTTGATCATAGTTAACCGTGTTACATGTAATCAAATGTGCCAGGACGGAGGGCTATCCATATCGTCAGGGCCTCGACTTGTTTTATTCCGATTTTCCGGAAACACTCCGATCAGTTGTTCCGACAAACCGACCGAAACAATTGTTCACGAAAGTGTACTAATTTGTTGTTTCGGGCCCTTGGAATCCTAAAAATGTGACGGCTTCTAAAAGGGTCGCTGTCCCCTCGACTCCCTGCCATTGAACACCTCAGACACAGCTTCTGATTTCTGCCAACAGAAAAGTGTCAGCCCTCTGCTACTATCTTGTTTGTGGGGGACGCGGCGGCTGGAATGTATTCTATGGTTCGAAAGCCTACGGGACTGGCCCTTGCCGCAATGGTTTGCGAATTTCGGCATCTTGCCCTGTTCCCAGGCCCGCAATCCTCGCATAGCTTGCCAGCTTCTCGGCAACAGCAGATTTTTCCACACTTGGAATTGCCAGTGCACTGGCAACACTGGCTGTCAGGGACGCCAGTCGCGGGGTTGCCCTTTGCGGGCATCGCCGTGGAGAGAGTTGCCAAATCTACTTATGCCAAGTTCGCGAAACTCGGGGAATTCACGAGTCAAGTTCGAATGCATAATTCGAAGCACGAAAAGTGCGCCCGCTGGATAATTCGAACTCACTCTTCGTACAGAAAAGCTGTTTACAGTACAGTGGCTATGTCCTCTTGAGCAATTATTTCGAAGTGAAATGGAGTTGCTCTAATCGTAATTCGAAGTTCATTTTTTCTCCTTCTCTAGCCAAGAGTGACTCAAAAATCGATCCCTGGTCCGCTCCAGGATTCACAATAGCGTTGAAGAACCCCACCTTCTCTCGAAACTTGATTCAAGCCTGTGCAAGACAAAGTGCAAAGATTTGATTGAGGACGACTTCTTCCAGGTTTCTGGTTCCCTTCGCGGATCTCAGTGGCTTGGCGTGCCGTGCCAGCTCATGCACAGCGATGTTTGGGACTGAACAACAACTAGAAATCGTAAAAATAATTGTATGGCTATGCTCCACTTCCGTTCAGACTTCTTCAGAACGACGCCGTTCTGCTCTCCGACGGGCTTTCATGACGCTGAGAAGTCAGTGCTGTTCTTCTCCGTTGAATTTGTTTCAGGACGGCTGCAGTGACTTACAAATTCTTCACTAAGAGCTTCGTAGAAAAATAAATAAATAAATTCGACGGGTTCGCGTACCGGGCAGGTCAAGAACAAGGAGTCGTTCAACTCTCTGGTCAAATACCACCTTTCCGCTTCGTAGAAGATGAAGATAAATGTGCAATGACCTTGCGTCGATCCAGTGTTTTGATTAATCAAAAATGAACTAGTTCGTTGTACCTGACCACCCATATTTCGTTGAATTTGAGGTTGGAATTAGAGGAAGACCACCTGTAGTACTTAAAAGAGCAGTAGTCAAATTGAAAATGTTTTCATGATATGATCTAGCAAAATTAGTGTTCTCTTGGATCTAGCTTGCAGAGGAAGTAAAGTTTGTCCTCCAAAGTGAGGGATATGTTTGTGATTGCTAAGTGGGTACTTCAAGGCCTCATGGTTGCTCCATCCTACAGAACAGGTCCTACATTTTCCCTCGACTTGGTACATCATGGTAAATAGCGCACTAAAAATCAAGATATCAACCATCCATGCATTACATGTACATGTCAGTGGTCCTTTATTGGGTTCTTTGGGAAAGGGTTGGAGCAGTCCCCTCATTGCGGATCCTGCATACGCCCCTGTCTACTACTATACACTGTGTGTAAGTTGATAACCTGTATCAGTATAGTAGAGTGTTAAGTGAAGACACATGTAAAGCCATTACAGTGTAGTTAGTGACTAAGAATGAGCATAGGCTGCTCATCCATGATTCATGATACATTCTCTTCTGAATATTATCAGTACTTTAAAACCTGACTTCTATTCTCAAATTTCCTTCTTTCAGACACCACAACAAACGTGTGGACCTTACACACTGTACCAGCAGATGTAAAGGTTGCGACAGCGTAGCAAGGAAGGAACTGATCACTGCAGTGAATGAGGCATTGTCAACTATTGTATTTTTGAGTGACCTGGATGACTAGCCAAGCTGAGTGGCTGATAATCACATAATCCAGCTGTTCAACGCCTAGCAGCTGCTTTCATCTCCATAGCGGTGAGTTGTATTGCAGAGCCACGACTACCATTGCTAGCTTCTGTATTCCTGGGAACTTGTTCATTGAAAACTGGGTATAAGGGTTTGAAGAAACAACAGCACGAGCAGCAGCAGCAGTGGCCTATCTCAATATTCAGTTGTGTATTCGTGTGTGTGTGCGTGTGTGTGTGTGGTGTAGACCAGGCTGAATAGTGGCGGTCAATTCTTCAGCCTTGCAAGTTGTTGAATGGTGCCATCCCATCACAAGTTGCTATGGCTTCTGCTGTAGCATCGCTATCATCGCCTCCGACGATGGGCGTCCAATGGTCCAATGGTCCAATGGTGTGTGTATGTGTGAGCTACAGTGCAGGCAACTGAAATCCGACCCCCTGGGCGACGCGCCGCGGCGCCCGGGGGGTCGGATTTCAGTTGCCTGCACTGTAGTTCGGTTGGTGGGTACACTTATGCCGGATAGTGTTGGGTCTGTTGCCAACGGGCTCGGGGGCTTGAAGGTGTAATGTTGTACCTACCACCTTTGTTGGCTTCAGGGTTCATATACTTTCTATTTGAAGTATACATACCTGTTAACCATGGACTACTTCTGGCTAGATTACCTCTGGTGTAATCATGGTGCTAGTGAAGCTTGTATCAGATCCACTCTGATTTAGCCACCCACACTAGTAGCAAGTATTACCTTCACTGGGAGCAAGGATAACTGCAGTTGGATCCCGGGACGGATACCCTGATGCCGTTAATCCTTTTTCTGCACCTTGTCCTCACCCACTTACTGAGGTGTGGTGAGCCCATAAGTGGGATCATTTTCAAGTCCACCCAGAGTTTTGGGAATTTCAGGGGTGTCGGCCGTTGGGCGGTTCAATAGCCAATTGAGTCATCTTTCCAAGATTCCTTTTGAGTCTCTCTCCCCTCTCCCGGGAAGACCCACGTGACCAGTTTTGGCAGTGAGCAGCAAGTGTGTGTGTGTGTGTGTGTGTGTGTGTGTGTCCCATATGGTGCAGTGGTATGTGCAGTGGATTTCCACTCGAGAGGTTGCGGGTTCAATTCCCGACGATTATGGTCGCACACATCTTTCTTCTCTTTCTCACTCTCCTAGCTCTTCTTTCATCCTCCTGGGTGGTTACCAACAGCCAGTGTATGCCGGAGTATGTGGTGTGGTGTGTGTGTGTGTAAAAAAATAATAATAATGAAAAATAGGGATTCGCTGGCCAGAAAAAGCCACTTAACCCTCACACCACAGAAGAGATGAGCCAGTGGGGTGTCGCAAGCTTATATTGAACGTGAGCACGACATGATTATTGTGATCATGATGACGTATAACATAGTTCGCGTGAAATGATTGGACTGGGCCGTCTAAGGCCGTCCATCTGAAACATAGTATGGTAGGAACAAATAACGCCGTCTGTCGGCTATGAAAGAGCGTTTGAAAGACGACCCATGGGGTCATGAACAGACAACTGGCAAAAATTACACCAGCCAGCAGTAGATGAGCCGTCTACGGATGCATCCCCCAGGCGAAATGTGGCTCGTGCGGGATGTCGGACGCGAGTGCGACTCGAATGCGGAACTCCGCAAGAGTGTGTGCTTGCGCAAGTCGGCTGCGGCGGCACGACGGAGTGTGTAAGGTCACCTAAAGTCATCTAGCGGGGATATTCCCCTGCGGGGGGCGCGGCCTGTGGCGTGCTGGTTAACTACGGTTTGCGCAACGCAAACCAACATTTCAATCAGTTATGTGGTGGATACCAGTCTAAAAATTAGTGGCGGTCAATTATAGTGCGTTTCAAAAGTATAGACCTCTAGACTTTTTCGAATAATTCAAATTTGGTTGGAGCTTTTTGAGAAATTTCTTTTGGAATATTGTTCAGGCAGCTCACGCAATTTTTCTCATGTAAATTTCTAAGCGATTGGATAACAGACGCCCAATTTCGAAAATTTTATGCACAAAGTGAACACAGATTTTATGTGGTATAGATGCTGGCCTAACGGTTTTTTTGAAACCAGAGGTCTGGACTTTTGAAACGCACTATAGTGGCTATAGTGGCGGTCAATTCTTCAGCTTTGCAAGCAGTTGAATGGTGCAATTCCAGCACAAGTTGCTATGGCTTCTGCTGTAGCATTGCCATCATCGCCTCCTGCGATGGGCGTCAAAAGCTCAAAGGTCAAAGGATAGAGTGTGTTTGTGTGTGTGTGTGTGTGTGTGTGTGTGTGTGTGTGTGTGTGTGTGTGTGTGTGTGTGTGTGTGTGTGTGACCGCTGGTTTCAAAGCGCTGGCGGTTTTGCAGTTCATCGTTGTGTGGAGCGTCAGACATCGGACGAAATACCAGTTTCAACGAGATGCAGCCTGAATTTGGACTGCTGCCAGCACCATTGCTCGACCTGTGATCGCTGCATGAAGAGTCAGGCTGGTTTTAACCGCCATAATTGTACTCGAGGCAAACGACTGCGAAAGGACCAGAGGACTAATCTGCCCATTCAATGCAGCCTATGTAACGAACGATTCTCCCGCCCGCAGGACCTCACCCGCCACCGAAGACAGAAACACTAGCTATGTGTAGAACGGTCCCCTCTCACCTCAATTATTCTCCTTGTTTCTTTTTCCTTTCTCGCTGTTGTCTCCCGCTTCTGGGAGCGACGTGGCCATTTTGTGGCAGTTGTACATAGTAGTAGTAGTAGTGTGTGTGTGTGTGTGTGTGTGTGTGTGTGTGTGTGTGTGTGTGTGTGTGTGTGTGTGTGTGTGTGTGTGTGTGTGTGTGTGTGTGTGTGTGTGTGTGTGTGTGTGTGTGTATGTCTGTGTGTCTGTGTGTGGTTGCAGAAAACTACACAGACCATGACTGCAGTGAAGAGTGTATGAACCGTGCTACAATAACCAGTTTATCATCGTTTTGAAATTACTTCAAAATGTCTAACAGTAAGTCAGACCAGCAGTCCACCATAATTGAATGTGCAGTATCTTAGCAACAAGCCTTTGGTTACTTGTGATTACAAGAGCAAACAAGAAACAAAACTCCTATAGACAACAGACTTGCTATAGGAAGTAGATCTCCTATACAGAACCAAACCCGTTAATGGAATGTTTGTTGCTTACAACCTTTCAGCCGCTGTTTTCCTGCCGACTTGACTTGTCATTTGACTGATTGTGACTGCCATCCTGCACAGCCGTCCGTATACAAGAAATCCATCAAATGGTTCACTTTGTAAACCTGCAAGAAAACACCTTCTGCCTGCTTAAAGTACAGTTTTACGGGGAGGTCACCCCACATCAGTTTAGCTTGATTATGCTGAGGAGGGGGGGGGGGGGGGGGTGAACGAGGCTACAGTAAGATCGGGCGCCGAAGAACGCAGGGGCTCGAGTGCAGCCTAGGAAAGTTCTTAAATTTTTGATTCTAGCCAGACCGTTCTTATTCACACGCGCACGGCGAGTCGAGTGACGTCATGACGTTTGTCATGTACATGTCATGTACATGTAGTGCAATGTAGTACTTCTAAACTAGTGCCAGTAGTGGGTGTCGTAAATGGGAATGACTGTACATGTAGCAGTTACGGTTTACACGTGTACATGACATGTACTCACCTCCCATACATGTACAATTTTGTAAATTTTAAAAGTGTTCTTAAATCTGATAATTCTAGCCTGGACTGTTCTTAATTTTTGCCGGTTTTCCAGCCTGGGTGTTCTTCGGCGCCCGATCTTACTGTACATGATGTTGATGTGTCCAAACATGACCCAGTTGTCATGGTGATTGGTTGTCCAGGAAACTGTCTCAAAATTACTAATGATTATCTGTCAATGCTGTTTCGATTAGTTCGACATTCCTGTATATTTGGTTTGTGTCTTTTCGTATTCTTTAGATGAACCATTTGGTGATCCCAAGTTCATTGCTAATATCTTACCGTGGATCTGTGAAATTGATACAACGAGGTTTCGACATGCTGTGCAGGGCAAATGCGTGTTCATAAGTATAACGGAAATTGAGACATTGCTGCGTCTGGAGAAATACGAAGGAAAGGAAAAGCATAATTCTCACATCATCAGTCTTATTCGTCCTGGAGGCACATTTGCTTATAAACTGCTCTGCAATGCAATCCATGACTTGGGTCCATTGTACAATGAAAAGTACCAAGAAATGCTTCTCCTGTTGCCCGTTGACCAGCGACCAACGGCCAAGACATCCTCTTACGAGACAGGTAATTGATATGTCTAGAATGGGGAGGGTTTCAGGGTTGTGGATGTATCATTACAAGCTGAACATGCCCAATTTATACATTGCCATCAACCAAACTTCTGCTGTCAAGGGAAATTTTAATTTTGTACCTTACCAGCAGAATACAACTCAATACACCAAAGTGTCGTCTAGCTAAAAGTGAATTATACCCCTCTTGCGGCCGCGATACACAACAGAAGGCAAGCTGTTTATTTGAAGAGAATACTTTGTTCTTTCTCTCAGGAGAAGACTGGACAACTGACGTATGACAACTGACAAGTGAATAATATCCAGGAAAGTGGTGCACTCATCAGGGCAAAAGTGGTGCGCTCATCAGCACAAAAGGTGCACGGGTAAGCAATACAATGCGGTCCCATTGCGGACCAGTGTGAAAAGTGTGTACAGAGTGGGTGACTATAAAGCCTAGTTCACATTCGACGGGGCACGACGGGACGTGACGTAAGGATCGACGGGAAGCGATGGGACAGTCTGACGGCGTCCAATGTGAACACCAGGAACGGGAACGCAGCCGTACTGCCGTACAGATCGGGAAGCGACGGGAAGAGTTGGATCGATCCAACTTTTCATACCGTAGACGGGCGTAGACGGGGATGCAAGTGTACAAAACAGCTGCATTTTGAGTGTGAACAGGAGACGGCGTTGTGCGCCGACTATTCCCGATTCGTACTTGGGAAATTTTAAGCATTTCGAACACTGTGCTTCCCATGATAACTCGCAGAATGGCTAACACGACTTGAGTTGAATTTTAGCAAGATACGGTCTGGTGTCACTTATGGCATTTAGGGATAGTTCAGGAGCGTGACAGACGGACTGTTTTATCATTCTCTGGAGCTTTAATTGGAATAGCACACCTTTCGATGCTACTTTTTTTGGTGTTCATGAAAAACTGGTATTGTGAACTTGATTCCGCTTCATTCAAGGAGAAATAATTGAAAAGAAATACCGAAAAACAAGAAAATAGGGCCAAAGGTCACCCTGTCATGGGCCGTGCCTTATGATTGGCGTCGTTCGCTGCTGAACGACGCAACGACTGCAGTATGTCGTATCGTACGAATCATACAAGATTTTACAGCTCACCCCAGCCTTCCCGACAGGCCTTACGTCCCGACCGTCAGCGTTCCGTCGAATGTGAACTAGGCTTTATGCATGTGAGTACACACCTGTTGCAATAGCGCAGCAGCGTGTACCACGATTCAGCAGCGTGTACCACGATTCAGCAGCGTGTACCACGATTCAGCAGCATGTACAACTCTATCCCCCACCGAAAAAAGAGATCCTCTCCTGAGGATGAAAGCAAAACAATTGAAGCCCAAAAATTGACACAAACATCTCATCCATCGCCAAAAATCAGAAAAGAAAACCACACGAAGGAATGGAAGAACAGCAAGGAAGAACACATCGACTGAAACAGGACCAATTAATCATTGAGGACACCAGATACCACGCAAACAAATCGGTTACCAATACGCAAAAAGACATTAAAGAAAAAATCACACGACGCTGCCCTGAATAGCCACAGGTATCCACCCTGACAACCACAGGGATAACACCATAAAAACACCGGAAAACATATAGTACATCCGCTTGCAAAACAAAAAACCAAAACCGTCAGGCACTTATTGTGACGCACATGTGACAACCAGCAACACCCAGAACCCACAACACCCGCAAGGCAAACCGATTCAAATAAGAGCATGATCCCTCCAGCCCACCAGGCAGACCGTGGTTCACCAAGATCGGACGCTCGCCCACCCAGGTGAACTGAAGAGACCCACATGCCGAAACGCAATACAAATATTAATAAGATGCTCACGAAAAAATTTCAACCTGCATCTATAACGAGAATCCTAGATGCATTTTCGCACCTCCCACCAAACGAGAATCTAGCAGCTTTGCTACATTTTCGGCAGTGCATGCCTGAGCACAACAACGCTCCACACAGAACATGGAGAACAGTTTTTCAAGAAAACCCTGCCCTGTTTATTGTGTTGGACATTGTGAAATGCAGCTGTGGAATATCGACGAGTGATACTGGCAAACTTTGAAATTATTTTACAACAAAGCTGTACACAGCGTCAATCGAGATTACTCACTTATTTGTTTCTTTTGTTGACGCCATTCAGTCCAGTTCTTCTGTAAAGAGTACAATCAGTGGTTCACACACACACGCACACACACACACACACACACACACACACACGCACACACACACACACACACACACACACACACACACACACACACACACACACACACACACATACACACACACACACACACACACACACCTGTCCTGTCCTGTCCTGTCCTGTAGAGCCACTACCACTAGGGTCACGTGGGCCCCGGAGGGGCAGCAGAGAGAGCGAAAGAGCACGCCACCCGATGGCGCTCCAGATGCGAGACTAGTCGGAACCGGCGAGAGCAGATACACATATGCGGGAACTTGTCCCGTTCTCTGGCCATTGGACGGTGGCATTGCGTTGAACAGCGATGGCGGTTGCGTCCCTGGGTTGAGCGAAAACAACGATTGCAGGTGTCACAGTGAGCATTGCAGCACCTCCGAGCGGTAGTGTCACCGGTAACAACAGCAGCTGGTTCTGTCGGTACTGGGCACGCGGTAGAAGCGGAGCAACGATGCACACCCACAAGCCTCCGCGGCTCCGGAACCAACGATGACACCGAGGGCACTGACGTGCACCTCTCTGCTCCGAAACCGGCTTCTGCCGTTCAGCCGTGCACTTGTGCCTAGCGAGGTCACCCTGACGTGCGAAGTGCCGGGCGCATGTGAAACAAGTCACCGGTGAGGGTACGAGGGGATCCGGGGCATCCCAGGTGTAAGCCAACCTCCAGTCTGGGCGAGAGTCACAGGCAACTCTGTACCAGTCCGCTTCAAGGTCTCGTGAGCGGAGGTCCTTTACAGCGCAGTCTTTCCACCGCCGACGTGGGCCATGTGCCGGGCGACGAGATGGCAGGGTGCCGAACAGCAACTGTTTGGGCAATTGCACGTCGTCCATGCGGGCGACATGGCCTAGCCACTCGAGGCGCCGATGCTGAACCTTGGTGACGATGGTTTCAGAGTCACCCCACTACTCAAGCAGCTGGTTGTGTGATAATTATGTGGTCGTCCCAGCAACGATGGCGTGTGATACCCAATATGGACCGCGCGCATCGCATTTGGAAAACAGACATGCGACGGAGGTCCTGCTTCAGCGGCGTCCAGCACTCGGACCCATGCAGGAGCAGAGACAGGACACACGCATTAAACACACAGCGTTTAATATGAAGATCTAAATTCTTGTTCCTGAAAACTGATTGCTGCAGAGCACCACAAGCCCGGGACGCACTTGCCACCCGAGCGCTGATATCCTGCGAAGATTGGCCGCCACAGTGGATTATACACCCCAGGTACTTGAACTCCGGCACACACTCAATGTCCACACCGGCAAGCTGTATGGGCGCCTGGTCCGCAGCCGTGACGCCAGCTCCCGCAACCAAGAACTTGGTTTTGGTCGCGCTCACGGTGAGGCCAAACTCCGAAGCGGTCAAGTTGAACAGATCCAAGGCAATCTCAGCACCAGCACGCGATGTTGCAAACAGAGAGGAATCGTCCACGAACTGTGCCTCTAGGGCGGTGGCAGCAGTGTCAGCCCGGCGTGCCTTGCGATATAGTTGACCCTCACCATAGTGGTAGCTGAACTGGAAACCAACGCCAGGAATACCTCTGACCCTCTGTTGCCACTTGGTGACTACTGCCCACATGAAGATGTTGAAGAGGACAGGAGCCATAGTGCAGCCTTGCCGCAAGCCGTTGGTGACGCTAAACAGACCCACACCTGTGCCACTCACGCGCAATACTGCATACATCTCATGGTGGAAAGGTCGGATGACTGCAAGCAGGGGGGAGGGACACCAGCACGGGAGAGCACCTGCCAGAGGCACTCACGGGGCACGGAGTCGTAGGCCTTCTTCAGGTCAATGAAGACGAAGAAACCCTTGGCTGTATGCTCGATGGTCTTCTCGAGCAGCTGACGTACGCTGAACACCATGTCCGTGCAGGATCTGCCTCGCCGAAAGCCGCATTGTGATTCCGGGAGGAAGCTGCTGGCCAGGCCCTGGAGTCTCGTCTGAATGAGACACGCCAGGACCTTGCCGACAACATCGAGCAGCGCGATGCCACGCCAGTTGTCGAATCGGGTCAGGTCCCCTTTTTTTCGGAATTGGTACCAGGGTAGCGTCTACTCACTCCTGCGGCACTTGGCTGGCACGCCACACATCTCCAAATAGCTCCACAAGCTTGTTGTTCAGCGGCTCACCCCCTGCCTTCACCATCTTCGGCAAGACGCCCGAGGCTCCAGCAGCCGTGCCATTCTTCAAGCGAGCAACGGCGCGGCACACTTCGCGCAGCGTGGGAGGTTCAGCAAGGTCTTCGGCAAGCGGTAGTTGAGGGACACCATTCAGCGCGTTCGGTGTCCAAGTGCTCATGACGTTGAGCACTCCAGAGAAGTGCCTTCCCCAGCGCTGTCCCTGCAACGCGGTGACGTGCATATATTTCCGTTCTCGTCAACGATCGCTGCTGTTCGTACTGGTTGAAGGCCGCGCCCAGCAGACTGGAGGTCATGGATGCATTTCCACACGACAGCGCCATTGAAACGGGCGTCGGTGGCCGCCTGAGCTTTAGATTTGATCCAGTCCACTCTGGCCATATCGATTGCTGCGCGTGCGTTCGAGCGGGCTGCCTTAAGCTCCTGATGAAACGGAGTGTCTCGCTGCTGGCCCCGGCAAAGCCAATCCTCGTAGGCCGAATTCCGCGTGTCCAGTAGTAGTTGGATGTTTGGCAGGGCTTCCTGGAACCAGTCCGGCTGACGCCGTTTGGTGATTCCAAGGGCTGTGGATGCAGCAGTGTCAAGGGTGGACTTGATAGAGGACCATTTCTCACTAATGTTGGCATTCTCAAGCCAGTTGCGGTCGATCTCCTCCTTGATCACTGCCTGGTATATATCGGTAGGCGTAGGATCTTCAGGGGAAGACGTACGACAGTCCTTTAGCTGTGCAGTGTCAAACCGGCGCCGAACACTATCCTTGCTCTGCGCCCCGCGCCGCACCGGCGATGGAAGCTGCAAAGCCATATATAGCAGTTGGTGGTCGCTGCCGCATTCAGCACTCCGGATGACGGCCACGTCGGTGCATAGATGGCAGTCGTCTTGCCGCACAAGTATGAAATATATGCATTGCCACTGCAGCGTGCCACGGTGCTGCCAGGTCTGTTTGAAAATGTTCCGTTTAGGGAACCAGGTGTTGCATATACACAGTTGATTGGAAGCAGCAAATGACAGTAGCTCAGCTCCTGATGCATTCATGGTGTTATACCCGTGAGTGCCTCGCACATCGGACCACTCATCGCCCCTTTGGCCTGAACCAACCCGTGCGTTGAAATCGCCAACTACGACACAACAATCAGATGGTGGAACATCGTACAAGACACTTTGGACATCGTCAAAGAATTTTTCTTTCACGGTGCGACTAGCTGCGTAAGTCGGGTCGTAGGCACAAACCAGAGTGAAACTCTTAGCTGACCCATCAACGAGGGCGAACTGCAGGCGGGCAGATACAACGCGAGAACTCACCGCCTTCCAGACGCAGCCACCAGCTCTCCACGCGCTCGCAGCGCAACGATCCAAAACAATTGCGACTCCTTCTCCTCGGCGGCGAGAGTCGACTGTGCCAGGAGATGGACGGCCAGAGCTGAGGATAGTGAAACCATCCACGACGTAGCTCTCCTGTCCAAACCAGTGAGTCTCCTGCAGCCCTGCTGCGGCGATATCAAACCTCCGTAGTTCCGCCACACCCCGATTTATTTTTTTGTTTTCAACTACTCGGCCAGAAACGCTTGCCGTCTCAATGGCTCCGTCTCGCTCCACCAGGGACCTGACATTCCAGCATCCAAAGCGCAACAGATGGCATCTCCTTCTCTCTCTCCTCTCTTCAACAAATTTCATGGCGCGTGATGGAATCCACTCGGGGGCTTGTCAAACCTCCGCGAGTGGCGATGAAGGGTGCAGTCAAAGGTGACGGCATCAAACGCCGTCCCGTCATTTAGCTGTTTCGGTCCCCTCGTCGAAAGCGCTTTGCTGGCCTCCGGCTTGGAGAGAGTATACTGAAAGGTTTTGACCAGAGATAACTGGAGCTCGAAAAAGGCAAACCGTCCCCCACGAGTACAAGGACACACACACACACACACACACACAGACACACACACAGACACACACACACACACACACACACACACACTATCTACATTTAGGAATATACTTGTCAACATATTGTTATAGTTAGACATTTCAATAATTCTCGAGCATACTTCAAATATTCACGATAGTAATATGTTGTGCAAATACATAAATCACGTACCTGACTTCTCCAGGTCTAGGTCACTCCGAGACACCTTTCTTGCAAGGTATGATAATACTTCATGTTTACAAACATTAGTTATCTTCCTGCTGCAAGCGAAGGCTGTTGTTTACAAAGTCTTCGCCCATAATTTATTTGCATGTTGCTCACACGCAACCTTTCCCAAACTGAATTTGACGCATGCGCTCTGTGTACATCTCTAGAATAAAATTGTGCTCGCTGCTCTAAAACTGCACGCCACTCTGTAGCGTACATCTAGAGATCTAAAGTCCGCATGCGCTGTACGCTAACTTTGCATCCGGTTGCACCAAACGCTTGGAGCGCATATAACCTGAGCTTGCTATCATTTTCATTCATTCCGCTCGAGTCTAAGGACTCTCCAGTCTTCTACTATACTATGGTAAAGTAATGGATAAACCTATTACCCGTTGTGTTTTGTGAGTGCCTTAGTTCCTATCGTGTGCAGAACGTTGAATTACAACATTGGCGACGAAATTTCCGAACCATGTCCAAGGACTCCATCGACCAGTTCCTTATCAGTGGGCACGCAAGTGAGGTCCAACAGCGTTGGAAGAAATGGCGGCGGGCTTTCCAGTACTTCATCGAAGCCAAGGACATCACCGACCCAGATCGCCAGCGCAGCATGCTGTTGCACAAGGCTGGCCTACAGATTCAGGAGATCTTTGAAGATCTCGAAGACCCGGTTGCGCAGGCAGATAGACCAGGGGATGACAACGCTTTCAAACAAGCGGTAAGAATGCTTGATGAGCATTTCGCATACACAGTCAATCCAACTTTTGAGCGGCACGTTTTCAGACAGATGTCACCCAATGTAGGAGAGAATGCCACGCAATTCTGCACCAGACTCCGTACGCAGGCCAAACTTTGTGCATTTGCTGCAGATGACGAGCACATTCGTGATCAGATGATTGCCACTTGTATTGACGTCGATCTGCAACGCTCTCTTCTGTCCAAGAGTAACCTTACCCTACAGGTGCTGCTGGAAAAGTTTCGCGTGCGAGAATCGTCAGGCATTCAAGTAAGATCTATGGCTACGGCAGCGTCAAGCGTCAGTGCCAGCCCGAGCAGCGTCGACGCCGTACGCTCTACGACATCGTCAACGCGCTCCCCATGTACGCGATGCAACAGGGTGGGTCACGCGTCGTCAGCTGACGATTGCCCAGCACGCCGCCGCCGATGCAACACGTGTAGTAAGGTTGGACACTATGCTGTTTGTTGTAGATCTCAAGGTGGTACTAGTAGTAGTAATGCAAGTAGATCATCGCATGCCCAACCTAGGGATGCTGGTACTCACCATGTCTCACTGCCTGACCAATGTGATGAAGCTCTAAGCTCAGATTTCATGATTGCCAATATTGGGTCCCAGCACAGTCACACTGGCAAATTCCGAGTTGATGTACATGTAAACGGGAAACCCCTCAACATGGAACTTGACACAGGGGCACAGTTATCGATCATTCCTGAAGCTCTTTGGAAACAGTTGTGGGGAGATGTCAAACTGAATGCCACCAAGACTGCACTCTGTACTTTCTCGGGGGCACCTTTAACTGTTGTGGGGGAGGCCTGTGTCGATGTACAGTACCAGTCGCAACATGTCCAGGAGAAGATTCTTGTGGTCAAAGAGGGCACCACCCCGTTGTTCGGCCGCAATTGGTTGTCTAACATACGTTTGGATTGGCATACCATCTGTTCTGTCTCTTCTGCTCCACGTACGTCTGATTCTGAGTCTGTATTAGACGAGTTCCCAAGCGTTTTTGAAGGTGGTCTGGGCAAGATCCATGACTCGGAGGCGGTGATCCACATTGCCAGCGGGGCAATTCCCAAGTGTTACTCAGCTCGACCGTTGCCATACGCCATGAAACCGCAAGTTGATGTTGAATTAGATCGTTTGATTAAGGAGGGTGTTCTAGTTCCGGTAGAATCTTCAGAGTGGGCTTCTCCTATTGTTGTTGTGAAGAAAGCCGATGGTTCTATACGACTCTGTGCAGACTTTAAAGTCACCATCAACCAGCATATTGAAAGCAACATACACCCTATTCCAAATCCCAGTGATTTATTGTCCAGCATTGCAGGGGCCTCTGTTTTCTCAAAAGTTGATCTCAGCCAAGCATACACTCAGTTGCCATTGTCCGAAGACAGTCAGAAACTGTGCGTCATTGCAACCCATCGAGGGTTATTTGCTTTCACGAGATTGCCCTTTGGCGTTTCCTCAGCACCATCAATCTGGCAAAAGACTATAGAGCAGATCTTAGCTGGCATCGATGGGGTCATCGTGTACTTTGATGACATCTTAATCACGGGAACCAACCAAGCAGAGCATGATACCCGGTTGCGTCAAGTTCTAGACAGATTTGAGAAGGCAGGATTACAGCTGAAGAAAGCGAAGTGTGAGCTGAACCAGGAGAGTGTCAAGTATCTAGGCTTCATTGTATCAAGCAAGGGGCTGCATGCTGATCCTAGCAAAGTATCTGCTATAGCCAAAGCACCACAGCCCACTAACTCGTCAGAACTACACTCCTTCTTGGGGCTGGTCAACTTTTATGGTCGATTTATCCCTAATGCTTCGCAGTTGTTGTATCCCTTGAACCGTCTTCTTCAGAAGGGTACAGAATGGAACTGGACTCCCGAGTGTCAACATGTGTTCATCCAGTGCAAGGAGATCTTAGCATCGTCAAACGTACTGGCTCACTATGATCCCAAGAAACCACTCATCTTGGAGTGCGACGCGTCTCCCACGGGAATCGGTGCCTGCCTACTACAACCAGACAAAGTAGGTTATTTGCGTCCTGTTACTTATGTATCTCGTTCTTTGGCTGCTGCTGAAAGAAATTATGCGCAAATTGAGAGAGAAGCTCTTGCCATTGTATTTGCCGTGAAGCGTCTTAAACAGTATCTGTGTGGACGACACTTCACCCTTCGCACCGATCACAAACCGTTATTGAAGATCTTTGGTGAACATGATCAACTTCCGTCTGTCACTACAGCACGTCTACAACGTTGGGCTGTTATTTTGTCCGAGTATCAATATTCCATTCAGCATATCAATGGTACTGATAATGTTGTTGCTGACTGTCTATCGCGTTTGCCCGTTCAGCTTTCTGTGCTTCAGGAACAACAGCTCACGGATTACATTAAGTCTGTCAATGTTGATCCTTGTCATGATCTGCCATTATCCGCTACCGATGTTAGCAAGGCAACTTCAGCTGACCCCACTCTACGTAAGGTCATGCACCACATCACACATGGCTGGCCTAGCAGTGTCCCAGACAGTCTTTCCTCGTACTATCGTATTCGAGACCAGCTATCTGTTGAGCAGGGATGTATCACCTGGGGTTTGCGGGTTGTGATTCCCTTGGTATTTCGTTCCAGTCTGTTGCATGAGTTGCATGTTGATCATCTTGGCGTATCTCGCATGAAAGCTGTGGCTAGATCCTTCTTCTGGTGGCCTCACTTAGACCAAGACATAGTTGAACTTGCTGCGAATTGTCGTCTATGCCAACAGCAGGCTCGAGCACCAACGAAGGCACCCATTCACCACTGGGTCTACCCGAACCGGCCATTTGAGAGGGTTCATCTTGATTTCGCTGAATACAAAGGTCAGCACTACTTGTTAATAATTGATGCGTACTCCAAGTGGGCAGATGTATTTGTTATGGGCAAATCTACTACTACTGAGCGGACATTATCATGCTTGAAACGGTTCATTAGCTATTGCGGAATCCCGCTGATGTTAGTATCGGACAATGGTCCGCAGTTTACGTCCATGGAATTTGCCACCTTTTGTCAGAAAAATGGTATTCGGCATAAAAGAACCCCTCCGTACCATCCTGCTAGCAATGGACAGGTGGAGCGTCTAGTACAAGAACTTAAGAAACATCTTGCAAAATCAGATGATTCTCCTCAAGATGCTGTTTCGCAATTCCTGTTTTCGTATAGAAACACACCACATTCTGTCTCTCACGCGTCACCAGCTAGCATAATTATGAAGTTCGTCCCCGTCACACGTTTCTCATTTCTCTATCCTAGTTTTGCAACGCACATGCAGGCCAAGCAAGACTCTGCGCCAGCTATGCGAGCTTTCCTGCCAGGTGACAGCGTCTGGGTCAAGGATGTTCGCCATGACAAATGGACACCAGCGGTTATTGCAGCCAGACTGGGACCACTGACCTACTCTGTTGAGAGTGGTACCACCATCCGTCATGTCCATATTGAGCATTTACGGTTACGAGATCCCGCCGGTGATACATCCGACAGTGCTGATTCGGCTCGTAAGTGTCCATTGCCCTCCATACCTGATAATTTGATTACTCCAGAGGATAGCTCTGAGAACGCTCCTACTGTTACAGCTGCTACGTTTCCCGCTTCTAGTACTGTTACCTACAATGAGTCTGCAGATGCAAGCACAGCAATAGATTCTGAACCAGACACACCCAGTCCAGCAGTCTCTTTGCGACGTTCTACTCGGATCTCTAGACCACCAGAGCGCTTAATTGAGAACCCGTCTTTCGGCAAGTAACTGGACGGGGTTTCCGGCTCATGTTTATAGATTTCGTCTTTACTTTCAGGCTTCATTTTGTGAAGGGGAAGGGAATGTTATAGTTAGACATTTCAATAATTCTCGAGCATACTTCAAATATTCACGATAGTAATATGTTGTGCAAATACATAAATCACGTACCTGACTTCTCCAGGTCTAGGTCACTCCGAGACACCTTTCTTGCAAGGTATGATAATACTTCATGTTTACAAACATTAGTTATCTTCCTGCTGCAAGCGAAGGCTGTTGTTTACAAAGTCTTCGCCCATAATTTATTTGCATGTTGCTCACACGCAACCTTTCCCAAACTGAATTTGACGCATGCGCTCTGTGTACATCTCTAGAATAAAATTGTGCTCGCTGCTCTAAAACTGCACGCCACTCTGTAGCGTACATCTAGAGATCTAAAGTCCGCATGCGCTGTACGCTAACTTTGCATCCGGTTGCACCAAACGCTTGGAGCGCATATAACCTGAGCTTGCTATCATTTTCATTCATTCCGCTCGAGTCTAAGGACTCTCCAGTCTTCTACTATACTATGGTAAAGTAATGGATAAACCTATTACCCGTTGTGTTTTGTGAGTGCCTTAGTTCCTATCGTGTGCAGAACGTTGAATTACAACACATATCATCACAGTACATCTGTACAATGATATACCATCAAACAATTTGTTCTTTTTCCTCTTTCCTGTCCTGTGTTTCACCACAGTTCATGTTGCTACTATGCGTGCAGCCAGCAACACAGCTAACGATGGCACAGTGACATGTCATACACTGGCAGTGAATGATGATGGAGCAGACAATGGTGGGCACATTCAACGTCTTAAACAACATCTACACAGAGTGAATACACATCTGTGCAAGACCACCGCTGATCATTCAGATCTAACTTGCTTGTCCGGCGATGTCAAGGATTGCTTCGTGCCCATGCAGGCTCTGACGGAGAAAGATGCTCTGCAGCTGACGTATCGTGCGCAACAAGCTTCAACTCGCCGTGTCACTGGAAGACAGCCAATATCTGACCGTACACCAGGCGTTGCTATCCCAGGAGCTAGACAAGATAAGAGTGACAAAGTGGAAGGAGGAAGGCAGTTTGTTCTGTCCAGCGCTAAGCAGCTCTTGTCTGATCCCCATTATTATGAAGGTGTAACTAGCGCTGGCAAAAGTGGTGTTGGTGTTGGTGGTGGTGATGACACAGTTGACGAAGACATTCTGGAAAGTTGCATTGTAATTGGGAACGCTGGGCAAGGAAAGACAACTCTAAGCAAACGAGTCATCGCCGACATCATGGAGACAACAACTGGGAATCTGGCAAAGATTGAATTCATTTTCTACGTGCCGTGCCGTGATTTTCAACGTACACAGTCAACTGATTGGTGTGTATTTCTTGGTTTGGACCAGTTGCGCATCAGTACACAGGAGCAATCTATACTGCTCAACTACCTCTCTGAGCAATCCGACCAGGTATTGATCGTTATTGATGGGATTGACGAACTTGGTAGTGATGGATTTGGTACCGGATCAGCAGCCCAAGCTGTAATATTGAGGAGCAGCAGCAGTAACCATTCACTACTACCTGATGCTATTGTAGTCGCAACTAGCCGACCGTGTGATGAAGCGTATCAACACATACCGCATTTCCGCTTACGTTTCCGACTTCTCGGCTTCTCAGCAGACCAGCTCTTTGCGTACTGCTCACGACAGCTCGGAGAGGAAGTTGCCAAGAAGTGTATGGAAGAGCTTTCCCAACGGAACAACTGTCTGCTGAAGGAAGCCATTCGACAATCTCCACTCCTATGTGCTCTGCTCGTTCAGCAATATTCCATCAACAACTCTCTACCCTCCAGTGTGACACTTTTCTACGACCACTACTTACGCTCCTCAGTCGCAAAGCTGGAAAAGCGACGAGGAAAGAAGTTTGGTCAAGTACGGCTTGCACATGACGTCATCAGTCACTGCAGTGGTGGCCGGCACTTCAGTTGTGGTGATCTTGTCAGTATCCCCGTGGTAATAGAACATCATTTGGAGCGCTATGTGAAGGAGACAAGCAACAATGATGAGGAGTGTGATCACCATGCTGTGGAGCTAGTCAAGGCATTGCACAATCTCTACACGATGTGTCTTGCAACATATCAAAGGGGCATGGCTACTTTTACATCCACGCTGTCAACCCTCCACCAGTCCATTTGTCAAGATCTCGGCTTACTGCTCAACCCTGGTATGCATCCGTCGGCCGTCGGTTCCACTCAGACTGTGTCCTTGACTCACTTGACACTGCAAGAGTGGTGTGCATCGAGATGCATCATTTCTTCTGACTCGTGCGTAGACATCATCCGCAGGTGCATCAACACTGTCGGCACAGACTTGAACACACTTGTCTTTTGGCAATTTGTCTTTGGAGCACTGAAGCCAGACCTTCTACATTCATCTTTGTTGGCTCTGCAGTCTGACAATAGCGTCAGTGATCAAGTTGTCAAGAGCAAAAGGAAGATGCTTCTGTTCCTGATGAGATGTTTGATGGAAAGCCACATTTCACTCCAACATAACCGCAATGGATACCCCAATCAGGATGTAGACGCAATCATCCATCGCTGCTATGCTATGTCAGGTAATCTCCTGGCAGGTGGTGGAATTGATGTTAGTGGAATCCACCTTGAAGTTGTTGATGTGATGGCTTTACATACTGTTTTGGAGCTTGTAGACCATGTAAAGTCTCTGGATCTCGACGGTTGTAATCTTTCAAGTGACAGTGTCATTTTGCTGTCTGATCAACTGGATAAATGCGTCAAGGTGACTTTGTTTGGTGCCAATCTCACTGCAGCACCATTGGCAAGCATATCAAGCACACTGTCTAGATCAACACGGCGTACCCTCCAGATTCTTGATATAAGCGGCACAAAGTTGACCAGTGGATCTGCAGATGGAGCAGCACTTGCTGGATGTGTAAAACACCCAAGTCTAACGTACCTGACTGCACTCAAAACTAAACTTGGCAATGATGGTCTGGCAGCATTTGCGAGCAACTTGGCTCCGTGTGATCATCTCACAGATCTATCACTGGCATGGTGCAGACTGGATAGTGGATGTGGATCTGACCTGGCAACACTGGTCACAAAGTTACCACGCCTTGCCAGTCTATGGCTGAATGACAACTCACTCTCCAACAGTGACGTGTCATGTGTACTATCCAGTCTCCATTCTCATGATACCATACAGCATCTTCACTTCGAGAACACCAGACTGACTGATGAGCTAGCCGCTAGTGTTGTTGACTTTCTGCAAGCTCGTCGCGGTCGTGAGCACACTGGGAGTGTCAGCACAACACTACCACCATGCAGGGTTTATCTGAGCGGCAGCGGTGTAACAATCCGTCTTCTACAGGAAGTAGCTACGTCTAATCAATGTGGTGGTGACGTAATCGACATTGGCAGCCGCTATGCTACTGGTACTTCAGTATGCACTCAGTCAATTGATCATCTGGTCAGTGTACATGGTGATAACCTACAAGGCAAGGTCGATGACTCCATGATGTCATCACTTGGTCAGTACCTTGCAACCAACACTGACCTAGACCAACTGGACATAGCAACCTGTAACATTACCGATGCTGGAGCAACTGCTCTGGCAACATCTGGCCTTGCAGACAACACAGTGCTGAAATACCTTCGTCTGGGCAGCAATAGGATACAGCTGTCTGGTGTTGTGAGTGTACTACAAGCAGTGACATCACCACAATCACATGTCAGTGCATTGAATCTACAGGACAACCCAGTGTTTCATGACATACAGCCCAGTCATGCTGATTGCAGACTGCTATGCCAGCTTCTCTCTACATTCCAACGGCTGCGCTTCATTTCATTTTGCCGGACGGGCATGAGTGATGAAGTTGGTGGAAGTATCCTGCACTCTCTCCATCACCATACACGTATTGAATGGATGTCTATGGCGAGCAATAAGATTGGTGGTGCCACAGTGTATGCCCTGGTGGATATGATGAGGAAGAACACAAGCTTGAGATTGATCAGCCTCGAGTACTGCAAGATCACCGATGATAGCATTCAAGCCATGCTGCAGTCACCAGGCATCATGAGGATGGAGGGTGTACACTTGTACGGGAACCCATGCTCTATGGACAAACTTCGACGGCCATTGTACAATTCCATGCTACGGTATAACAACTCTACTGTCCTGGAGTTCATCTCGGATTGATTGCAGGAAGACGTTACACAACATCAGCATATTCCCAGGTATGTGTTGTACAGTAGTAGATGTACAGTGCTGATCAGTGTATGAAATACGGGTACACCTGTTTGTTGATGAATAATGATGATCAGACAGACACTACACTAGTCACCCTAGCCAGACTCTCCATCTACAGATGTGTGTACTTGACCAGTACCATAAAGTCTGCAGCAAACTTTCCGGTCCACCTCAGCTGGTCTGTATCAGGGAGCAGTAAAGCGCGATGCACAATATCAATTCTGCGATGCGATGAGCGTCGAGTGAAAGTCTTTTTTCGAATCGCACGAAGAGTCTTCGATGCACAATGCACGGCACATCGTTGCAGGGCATGCACAGTCCAAAACTGTACGCGAGCTGTCATGTGCGCCCGCCGTGTAGAAAGTGATGCGCATCGCTCGTCGCTTGTCGCAGAAGTTGAACTAGGCTCAACTTTCCGCGATGAGACCTGCAACGGAGGTGCGATTCAAAATTTTGCAGAAAAACATTTCGATCGCATTGCTCGTCGCTCATCGCGTCGCATAAGTGATATTGTGCATCGCGCTTTAGCCAGTTAGTTGTAGAATGCCAGTAGCGTCGGTCAGTGTCGTGCAATGTTATCGCATGAGCTGATTGTTCAGTAACATGCACGATTTACAAGCTGGCAAAATTGTACAGACATCCTGTTAGTGTTATGGTGTCATATCGAAAGACGTGTCTTCTTCAAGCTCTTCAATTGTCGGGATGTGAAGGAGCGTTCCTTTGCACTTGATTTCTTCATGTGTCAAAATGCAGTTTTAGCTTTTAACCCAGGCCCACGGGTACACACGCAAGTCAGGTCACACGCACACACACACACACGCACGCACGCACGCACGCACACACACACACACACACACACACACGCACACACACACACACACACACACACACACACACACGCACGCACACACACACACACACACACACACACGCACACACACACACACACACACACACATTCATGTACATAAACATAATAGCAGACACTCCGTCTGTGCGTACAACGACGTACTCGCGCACACACTCACAAGCAATCAACACATAGGTTTGGGGGTTGCCATGACTTCATTTTGATTAAATGTATTAAATATAATAGTATGTGATGATAGACCAGTTCCAAGACAGCGACGATAATATTTGCGTCATATCATCACATTCGGTCGTCAGTAATTCGCACCGCCCACCGGCGGCAGACGCACGAATGGCCCACCATCATATTGTATGTGTGTGGTGTGACGCCTCATGCCAGGCAGTTGTGTGAGTTCTTGGCCACCGAGGGCTAGCCTGCAGCTGCCCACCGTGGGCCATTGACATGAGCGGCTGGGGAGGTCAACAGCCAAGCCACTGAGGGCTAAGTAATCCTGCCTGCTGTGGACCGTTAGCATACTGCCCACCGAGGGCGCACAAATGGCAGACATGGCCAGAAACATGCCCGCTGCGGGCGTATGAACGGCTGCGCAGGCCTACAGCTTATCCATCGAGGGTTAAAGCATACTGCCCAACTGAGGGCGCGAGAGAAGCGTATAGCCGGACCGAGGGCGCATGATTATAGCCCGATCGAGAGCGCATGATTATAGCCCGACCGAGAGTGCATGATTATAGCCCGACCGAGAGCGCATGATTATAGCCCGACCGAGAGCACATGATTATAGCCCGACCGAGAGCGCATGATTATAGCCCGATCGAGAGCGCATGATTATAGCCCGACCGAGAGCGCATGATTATAGCCCGACCGAGAGCGCATGATTATAGCCCAACCGAGGGCGCATGATTATAGCCCGACCGAGAGCGCATGATTATAGCCCGACCGAGGGCGCATGATTATAGCCCGACCGAAGGCGCATGATCATAGCACCACCGAGGGCGCATGATTATAGCCCAACCGAGGGCGCACGAACGGCCGCCGAGGCCTGAAACCTGCCTACTGAATGCTAAAGCATACCACCCAACCGAGGGTGCACAACGGCCGTCAAGGTCAATAGCCTGTCCTCGAGGGCTACAGCAAACTTCCCGCCAAGGGATAAAGCGTAGTACCCACCGAGGGCCAAAGAATGCTGCCCACCGTGGACCGATTATATACTGCCCACCGAGGGCTCAATCATATTGCCTATTGAGCAAACGAACAGCCACCGAGGCCGACAACCTGCCCACCAAGGGCAAAAGCATACTGCCCGCTAGGGCCGACCTCATACTGCCCAGCGAGGGCAAACAAACGACCACCGACGCCAAGAACTCACACAACTGCCTGGCATGAGGCGTCACACCACACACATACAATATGATGGTGGGCGGGTCGTGCGTCTGCCACCGGTGGGCAGTGTGAATTACTGACGACCGAATGTGATGATATGACGCAAATAATTTCGTTTGCTTTCTTGGAACTGGCCTATCATCACTTTGCTGAAGTAATAAAAAGGAAGTCATGGCAACTCCCAACTTATGTGCTGATCGCCTGTGAGTGCGTGCGCGAGTACGTCGTTGTACGCACAAACGGGGCGTTGGAGTGTCTGCAATTATGTTTGTGTACATGAATGTGTGTGTGTGTGTGTGCGTGCGTGCGCATGCGCTTGCGCGTGTGCATATGCAGAGGTATGCCCGGAGACCTGGGTGTTTACACGTGGGCCTGGGTTAATGGTGGTGTTAGTGGATATCATAGCGTAACTTGTAGTTCCTTGGTCATTTTTCTTTTCTATTTTCTATATGCAGGTCATTTCTTTGTGTGTTGAATTTGAATACGAGAATGACCGTACTGCCTACGAACTGCCTGTCTTTCCAGAAGACCAACATTTTTGTGCGATTTGTGTGCATGTGTGTGTGTGTGTGTGCGTACGTGTGTTTGTGCATGCATCTTTGTGTGCATCGTGTGTGTGTGTGTGCGTGTGTGTGTGTGTGTGTGTGCGTGTGTGTGTGTGTGTGTGTGTGTGTGTGTGTGTGTGTGTGTGTGTGCATGCATGCATGTATAATGTCTTCTTTAAAAACTTTCTATCACTTCCAGCCGTTGCTGAAGGAGTAGGCAAGGACAGAGCTGACGTAATGTTCAAGTTTGATCTACCAACCAACAGTCAATGATTGCACAACTTCCAGAATGATGTGTGTGTGTGTGTGTGTGTGCTGGCACACCGAAGCAATTGCTGTTCGGCGAGCTGCCTGCCCCCCGTCCTCATCACGGCCCGAAGAAGAGGTGGCGAGATGTGGTGTCGACTGACCTGGCGGACCTCGGCGTGACCACCTGGCTTGAGAGTTGCCAAGATCGTCCCGGCTGGAGACAAGTTGCGAGTAGCACCCCACCACCACGGCCCGCTCCTGATCCTCTTCTATGTGTCTGTGGACGCCCATTTCGTCGACCAGGAGATCTGAAACGACATGCCAAGTTCTGCGCTCGTGTTCTCACTTGAACTTTCCGACATTCGCTATCATTGCGTACGCAATGGGCAAGGTCAAGGTCAAGGTGTGTGTGTGTGTGTGTGTGTGTGTGTGCGCGCGTGCGTGCGTGCGTGTGTGTATGTGTGTGGGCGTGCAGCACACATCACACTGAGTATTGAATTCACTTGAGTAGAATGTAATTTGTGTGTGTACTGTTTTCAATGATTGTATTGTGTAGCATGCATGACTCTGCTGAAGAAACAGTTCAATGATCAGTTTTCTGGTTATTCTAGGATTTACGGATATAATTCCTCACAGTCAAGTATACACACAAGAATACATGATGTTACTGGTAGTGCAACTGCTGATGTTGCAGACAATACTTCTGTTCATACTGTTGCACACTACGTAGCTCTCCGTCACGATTCTTCTCTTGGTTTTGTTGATGTGGTTATTGTCACCAGCAAGTGCTGAGTACACTGTACAATAGTCTTATAGATATGTATATACAGTATAATTATACTGATGGTGTTCACTGCTCTTCTGCTTCTGCTCTGATAGTCGATTGCTGATGTACGTGTTTGTCAATGTTGACACCAATGCCAGCATTTAATGAAAATACATTCATTGTTGCTGGTGGTACGCTTGATCAGCTGTAGCCGGCACTCTCCTGCTCCTAATGACTGTGACGAAGAGTTTATCTAGTCTTGGTGTGATGAGACGCGCGGAAACTCCATTGCTCTCAGTCCACACTGCACCGCGGCCATGCTGCATCACCTTATCACACATGATACAGCTGTAATGTATTTCCTTGATCTCAAGCATTCAGTCACGGTCTGCACTGCACCCCGGGCACCATTCTGTCCCCGGGGAAAATTGCGGAAAAAAATCGCAAAAAACGCGGGGAAAAACGCGGCATAATATGGCATAATTTGCGGTGAATTTGCGGTAAATATGCGGTAAATATGCGGTGAATAATATTGATGTGCGGCAATTTTCAGTGAGTATGTAGTGAAATCAATCAGTTACAAGTCTCTGGTGCAAGCACTCGTCATATTTGAGTAAAAAGCCACCACGATGAAACGTTGCTGACCGAACAGTGCACTGTGTGTACGTGTAGTGCAACAAAAAAGTTCAAAAAACGCGGGAAAATCGCGGAAAACGCGGTCTTTTAAAAAATCGCAAAAAAACGCGGAAAAAAACGCGGCCGCGGAATTGCAATTTTCCCCGGGGACAGACCATTCCAGAGAGGGCAGTATTACCCCCCAATAGAGTGCACCATTCCAGAGCGGGCATTATTACCCCCAGTACAGCGCACCATTCCAGAGAGGTCATTATTTTATTACCCCCAGTACACATAGTACATTGCACCATGTAACTTTGCGGATATCTACTGCATGTAGATGATGTCAAACTTACACTGTACTGTTGGGTTAGAACGAACTGGGGGGTCAGCCTGGTAGTAGCCTAGAGCATTCCTATTTTCATGTACTATGGTTTATGCACAGTTGAGTTACTGTCTATACATTGGTATGCTGTGCCAGGGTGAAATTCCAGCCTGCATGTCCGTTTTTCACCTAACCCAACCGTTCTTCAGCACCCCACAGTACAGCTGTGTGTACTCTTGATGATGTAACCATGCACTGGTCATGTGACTATAGATATTCAGACAGACCGTACACATAAACACACACGAGTGCAGTGTAGCTGCTGGCTCAAACGTGCAGCGACGTACAAAACAACAGTAAATAGATGGTAGAGTGTTGATTGCTGTTGCAGGCAAGAACAAAAAGGATAGATTCAATAGATTGGAAAGCTTTAAGTATGACAGCAGGCAAGCCGGGGTGACGGGGAAATCACTGATCACGGTAAACTCACGTCATCTCAATAAAAATGATACGTATACGGCGGCGGAGGCAGCAGGCGATGGAAAGTAACCCGGTACATGATTCACTACGTGTACTATGCTGAAGATGCTGAGAACAAAAACACACAACACACGCCAACCACACCACGATGGTGTGTGCAGAGCAGTAAAACTGAACATGGGAGGGAGATAAAGTGTGTACTGTGTTGCCATGGTACCCACTGCTGCTGCAGCTGTAGATACAGATATTAGAGGTATGTAAACAGGAGAATGACGTCATGTCTGCTGCTAGTAATACTATTAGTCTTGTAGTAATGATGAGCTTACTTGCTTACAATAGGTCACGAATACTAACACATATTCATATGATTACTACACCATTGCCAGCCAGTGGCTATGTAACTCTGTCGTTGTTGCTGTGTTGTATGGGCAGAGCACAAATACTTCACACTTACATTGATATGCAGAGTATCATCTTTGATCACCCATACAACCACGGCTACATAAGCTACCAGACACTGACATCACGGGCCGAATGCTTCATGACGTGCATCTTGCCTTGAACCTGTTGCAAAAGGCACATACATAGAACACAATGACATCCACTTGGATTATTGTTTCCACCGGCCAATCACTACAGAACACAGAAATGAAACCGTCTGCTCAACCAAGAAAACACAAAAAAACCACCAAGGAACTACAAGTTACGTTATAAAGTCCACTAACACCACCAGTTACATATGCCGTCTCTCATTTGCCCTGTTGCGATCATGCATCATGTGTTTGCGGGGTTCACGGGGTCTTTTCCGTGAACTATCGGTTCGGCATCCGGAGTCTGCTGAGCTGGTTGTTGCTGAGGCTCAGGTTGCTCGCATGTGAGAATCTATTAATTGCGGCAGATTGTTTTTCTTATAAATACTGGACATGGATACTGAATTAAACTGTACTCAGTGACTCTTTACATTTTACAGGCTACGTTTTATTATTATTATTAATATTATTGTAAAGCTTTCCTTTTGATCTTGTCTCTTATTGTTGTGACCTTTCCACAATATTGTGTTGCATTGTTAAAAAAAAGTAATCGCTGTAAAAATATTATAAAAATAAATAAATAAATAAATCAGTTACAGGGGCATCTGCAGGTATTATAGTGTGGTGAGGTCAGCAATTTGAAGTACAACTTACTCGTGGGGGACGGGTGGCTGAGCCGAAATTTTGGAAATTTAGAGTCCAAATCAGTTTATTTTATTGGTTCACGGGGGGGGGGGGGGGTACCTGGGGCAAAAAATGATACGGTCAATAGCGTAGTGACCGTAGCATGTTCAACACCCCTGTGTCACATGACAATCAACTCATGCGATAACATTGCACGGCACTGACCGACGGTACTGACCTTCTACAACTAACTGGCTATCAGCTCTAGCATGTCTTGGATGCGCACTCCAACAGCATTCCAACTTGGAATGTTCTTAGTTACATGATAACATAGGAGGGGAAGGTGAGCACAACCAAGACAAGCACAAGCTGAAGGTCTTAGCTGTGAAGGCCGATGTACATGCATGTCGATGACGATACTGGCAAGACCATTGGACAGTACGGTCAAACCAAGATTCAAGGACGCATAGCAACATAGCACACAACTTGTGTGGCTCTAAAGATTCAACATGCATGAGCTGATTGTCAAGTAACTGGTGGTGTTAGTGGACATTATAGCGTAACTTGTTGTTCCTACAAAATAACCAACAAGGCGTTGCAACCCATACCCACTGAGCAATGACACAAATTCCACTAACAAGGTTAAGAGAAATTTATATTTTACATTACAAGTCATACAGTACCGTATTTTCCGGAGTATAAGCCGTACCCCCTCCCCCCCCCCCCCCCACATTTTTTTGCCATGAAATACAGACATCTATTTGATGATCACTGTTATTTTGGTCATTGGAATATAAGTCATTCTTTTGGGTGAATTTTGAGTGTTCAAAGTGCGGCGTTGTCTCCAGAAAATACGGTACGTAATTCCAATACCATCGACATGACGGAAACCTCGTGCCCATACACGGTCAATTTGTCTAGCCAACTCAACCACACACGAGAATGTGTGCATGACTATACACACACACATACTTGAACCTTGAACTTGCCCATTGCCAGAGGCAATGATAGAGAAAGGACTAATATGGCGGCAACCGGCAGAAAGGTTCGTGGCACATAATACACACACACACACACTAACACATACTGTACAAACACACACACATGCTGTACACACACCTTGACCTTGCCCATTGCGTAGCAATGACAGCGCATTGTTATTTCTCCAGTCCACGACAGAACGACTGATGGCGTTTCAGGTCGCCGCTTCGACGGAACATGCGGCCGCAGGCGCAACCGTAGCCAGCAGCAGAGGGTGCCTTGGGTGGTCGACGGGCAATGGTACGCCACTCCGGACTGTTCTGGGCTGCACCGTACCATCAACATGTTGGTACCGGTGGCTCAACCGACGAAACGTCATCCATAATGACGTCCTCCACCTCGTGCGTGGACCATGCTCGGGGCGCGGGGCAGGCAGTTCACCGAAGAGAACACACTTGGGCAACCGGTAATCTTCCATCCGTGTCACGTGTCCAAGCCAGCGCAAACGCCGTTCCCGTACAATGTGACCAATGTCCTCAGGCACTCCAAGGGTCTTTGCAAGGGCTGAGGACGCGCGCGCACACACACACACACAAACACATACATACACACACATACACACACTTGTGCTTGTTGCTCACTTCCAAAACTGGTCACGTGGTCTCCCCGGGAGAGGGGAGAGAGACTCAAAAGGAATCTTGGAAAGATGACTCAATTGGCTATTGAACCGCCCAATGGCTAAAACCCCCTGAAATCCCCAAAACTCTGGGTGGAATTGAAAACTTTCCCACTTATGGGCTCACCACACCTCAGTAAGTGGGCGAGGACAAGTTGCAGAAAAAGGATTGACGGAATCAGGGTATCCGTCCCGGGATCCAACTGCAGTTACCCCTGCCCCCAGTGAAGGTAATACTTGCTACTAGTGTGGGTGGCTAAATCAGAGTGGATCTGATATAAGCTTCACTAGCACCATTGATTACACAAGAGTTAATCTAGCCAGAATCAGTCCATGGTTAACAGGTATGTATACTTCAAATAGAAAGTATATGAACCCTGCAACCAACAAAGGTGGCAGGTACAACATTACACCTTCAAGCAGCCAAGCCTGTTGGCAACAGACCCAACACAATCAGGCATAAGTGTACCTACCAACCGAACTAGCTGGCACTAGTCTTGAGTTGTCGTTGTCCTGTTCTCCTTCTTGTGACTCTTGTACTTTCATAATTCAATACTAGAACACTCTTGTGTTTTGGTGTGAGGGGACTTCATTAGCCGGGAGCAGCTAACACTGGTGGCAGCGGTGGGATTCGAACCCACACCTCCGGGGAGACTGGAGTGCCCACATACACACAAACACACACAAACACACACACACACACACACACACACACACACACCAGGTAATCGGAGCGTGTGGAGTGCCACTACCTGGAAAAATGAAGACGGAATACTTATCAGGATGTTACATGTATGTTTGAGTGAAACTTTTATTTTATCTTGTTTCAAATTTCTTCCACACAATCAACTAATTACTTACATGACATGTACTTACTTCCCATCATCTCAGTTTTCTTTTCTATTCATCCATCTGCACTCCATATCACTCCGTATCACTGTTGTAGAAATATTCCTCCAGGTGTGTACTAGTCTCCACAGCCATGTGATGACACTTTGGGACACGTCCCTAACAACATAGCACTCTCCAGTTGGTAGTTTTACATTTGCCCAGATTATCTGTGACCACAACACGAAATGCATAGCGGCAATCGATGGATGAAGTGTTCATTCTACACTACAGGAGCTGCTAATGCAGAGCATTTTTACACGCTCGATCCCGGCGCTCCGCCTCGTTGCGCCGTTGGTGACACTGACCATGCACGGTCACAAGAGATGTCTCAGTAAGGTAACGAGCACCACAACACTGTCGAGATCAATGAGAAAGAGAAAACACTGAAAACAACAAAAGAAGAATCAAAGTCAAGTGCATGTATGCGCCTTTTGCTTTTGCATATGTTGCCACTGGCAACTAATTACTTACGTGTTACTTGTTCGGTGGAGAGGATTTTTAGTACAGACTCAGTGTGCATGTACAGCCATGCAGTCTAGGACTAGGGACTGTTCCTATGCGCGTCTAGTGCTACTGGTACTGTGTACTGTCTGTGTACATGTTCTGGCATGTACTCAGTTATAATGCCGAGTAATCATGGTAATGGCAGCTGACTTTATTTTTGGAGAAACACTAGTCAACGTAACAATGAATGGCGATAGCATCTAGGAAGGATCGCTACCCTGACGTGAAAGAAAGGCCTTGCGCGGCTGCTCTACGAAGTGTTGCAGAAAGACTCAAAGTTAGTTGCTGGACGAACAACTCGCTGGGGCCGGAAAACTTGGCCCCAACGATGGAGTTTGGTGAATCATCAAGCATAATATCTTGTAGCAGTGTTCACCGAGGAAGGAGAACGCTCTAGCCGCTACTGTTGTCCGTTTCATCCACGTTGGGCGTGAGCTGCACCGCGCCTATTGTGTTTTAGTATTCCATGGACACACATTAGCATTCTGAGCGATTGTGGAGCCACAATTTACTTCACACGGCGTTGTATTGTCCACGAGCGCAAACTTTATTATCAGCAGTAACTGTTACTCTTCATCCTACATGTAGATTTGGAGTATACACGGCCTTGTCACGACAGCGACAGCTCTACAGAGTGTTCAAGTGAGAAACATTAATTTCAATTGTTGGTGGACGAACAAATCACTGGTTCTGAAAAACGCGGCCTGCATCGATGGTGTTTGGTGGATCATCGAACAGGGTGACCAGCAGTGTTCACCGAGGAAGGAGAACGCACTCGCCACCACTGTCGTCCGATTCAGCCAAGTGGGCGCTAGCTGCGCCGCGCCTATTGTGTTCTAGTATTCCATGGATGCACACTAACGTTCTCAGCGATTGTGGAGCCTTGTCTTCATGCAGCGTCGTTCTGTCCAAGAGCACAAACGTCAGCAGTGACCCATCATCATACATGTAGATTTGGAGTATACACACCATGCGCCAATGGGCCTTGGCACAACAGCGGCAGCTCTACGGGGTGTGCAAGTGAGAAACTTTTGTTCCGACTATTGGTGGACGAACAAATCGTCGGTGCCGAAATACGTGGCCTGCGCCGATGGTGCTTGGAACATCAAGCATGGTATGTGGTGGCTGCCAATGTTCATCAAGGAAGGAGAACACTCAGGCCATCGCCCGTCATCCATTTCGTTAGCTGCACTAAGTCTATTGTGTTCTTGTACTCCATGGACACACAATCATGAAGCATGGCGTCTGAGCTGTGTTCACAGAGCGGGGAGATGCTCTCGCCGCTATCTTATCTGTCCTGTGTATTCCCAAGTGTCGAAGGCTCACAACGATGGCGTTGGACAAGTGAAATAAGATGGAATCAACGTAAGTACGCATGTGTACTCTTACTGACTGAAACATAAGTGGGGTGTAAGAGCTAATTCATATGGTGTTGTGACATTCACATGTACGAGTTTAGTGTGTAGTACTGTCTTGTTACGTACAGAGTTCTATGACTTTGTTTTGTCTCCATATACTGCATGCATTCACGTTACACACTTATCAGTTTGACCCTGAGTTCATGTCTGCTATCCCGTGTCTCCTCTGCTTCTTATTGTTTCCACATGGTTCACGGTGTAGCGCTGCACGTGTTCCGTCAGTTTGAACTTTAGCACAAATCGCAACTACTTGTACTTTCAGACATGGCACGTGATTCACGGTTGCCAGGGTTTGAGCCAATCAGAGCGCTTACACGCAGGTCCTGAACCCCTGATCATGCCCTGCCTGCCAGCTGCACTTCGATATTATATGTCACGTACCCGCACGCGCACGGTTCTCCTGCGCTTGGGCTTGCTTTCCCTTGGTAGTTGGAAGTCAGTGGCTGTTTTAGGACTGTTAGATTATGTACAGAAAGTGGTGGACATCACGCAACTGCATTGTAAATAAAAGGGGGTTTGTCAACTGCCAACCGCATAATTTTCGACATCATTAAAAAAATAATTTTCATCTAAAGAGTGAATAGCAACTAAATAGAGCGGTTGTCAGTTGACAAACCCCCTTTTATTTACATTACTTTTATTTACATTACTTTTATTTAGATTACTTTTATTTACATTACTTTTATTTACATTACTTTTATTTACATTACTTTTATTTACATTACTTTTATTTACACTTATTTTTCTACTGTATGACTGTAGAGCAGGACATTTTCGGACGGAATTTATTTTCGTACGATTTCGTACACGGCCTCTTTTGTACTAAAATTAATTCCGTACTAAAATTTGTTCATGTGAAATTATGTACACTATACATGCATACTGCTTGCGAACACGTGTATTTAGGATGCAGCACTGTACGAAAATATAATCCGTCCAAAAGGTCGAAATTTGGCTTTGTCCGAAAATATTTCCGTCCGAAAATTTCCTGCTATACAGTATCAGAAGTAAACACAACGTAGAAATATCACAATTGTCTCTTGTGTATTATATCCGTCTGATGTCACCAGATCGTCACATGGTGCTGTGACCAGGATACGGATCATGACGAACGCTGATTCAACTGGACGAATCGCAACCTGACGACGAAGAATCGCGAGGCTTTTCAGATGCTGGGACACAATGGAAACTGAACGACTTTAGAACAGCACTGAAGCGTTATATTATCATGCAAGACGCCTTTCTGCGCCGCACAAACACAGGCGATACTACAGCAGAAGATGTCACTCATTATTCTGCAGGTGCACTGGTGACAGGCGCATGCAAGTTCACCAGAAGGAAGCGGTCTGATGGTAACTGGAATGCCAGCAGTATGAGAGGGTGTGCATTCTGCGGTGGATCTCACCTGGACAAGAGCTGCACGAAATACACAACAGTAGCACAGCGGAAAGAATAACTGATTGAACAGAAGCGTTGCATTGTGTGTTTGCGCACAGGGCACCGGTCAACTCAGTGCAAGGCCACCCGCAAGTGTAATGTGTGTTCTCGCATGGGTCACCAATCAGAGTCACCATCATGTCACGATCTGCCCTGAATCTCAACAGAAATCTGACAGCAGTACCAACATGGTATCTGATCAGCCTGTGTTTGACGAGGTACCAGTATCTAGCGCAACAGCAGCTAGTGCAGTATCAACCAGTATCGCCATCGACCGAAAGATAGTCAGTCGTCTTGATCGGTGCAGATTTCCTCTGGGAGTTTATGACGGGGAGCACCAGAGGACTTCCGTCAGGACTACAGGCTCTGCCTACCACAGTCGGTTTTGTGGTGACTGGCCGGACACGTCACCCCAAGCACTCAGCTACGCCGATGAGCAGCCATGCCAGCTATCGTTTCTCTAACTGATGCGATTTCCGACTCCTGCACCATCTCAGATCTGTGGGACTTGGACTGCGTTGGCATCCAGGATTCAGCCAATCTTCTAACAACGACCTAGCAATTAGGCAATTCATCTCAACTGTCATTCAACTCGATCGTTTCCGGTCTCTATCCAAGCGCCTAGAAGTAGAGTCGGAACTCAAGGTCAAATGCGACGACGTGATCCAGCAGCAGCTACGACAAGGCATCATTGAACAAGTGAGTCCTTCTACACCTGTGGGTGCCAGAGTGCCCTATCCGCCTCATCAACCAGTCGTGATACCACAGAAGACGATCACAAAAGTCAGAATTGTCTATGACGCCTCAGCCAAAGCCAGACGCACTTATGTGTCCCTGAACGACTGTTTGCAACGTGGCCCAGCTTTGCTGCCAGATCTGTTTGGCATTGTTCTACGATTTTGCCTGCCACCAATCGTTATGACCTGCGATACTGAGAAGGCCATTCTACAAATCAGTGTCAACCCAGCATACAGAGATGCGACACGATTTCTGTGGTTCGCCAACTCCGACAGTACATCAGCCTGGCAACGTATCGCTTCTGCCGGGTACCGTTCACGCTCATAAGCAGTCCATTTCGGCTTGGCGCGTCTATACAGCATCATTTGGCACAGCAAGATGACAAACAGCTAGCAGTGGCTATTGGTGAGAACATTTTCTGCTGTGCCATTGGAGTGTGCACTATACACATACCCTGCTCTTTTGTTGGCACCGCCTGTGTAACTTACTGCATATAATAGGGTGCAAGGTGACCGTTGTCGGTTTACATGTACTCCAGTTATTACACCGTGCATGCACTGAGTCTGTGCTGTACTGTGCCGCATCCATAGGTGTTCGTTTGCGGTAGCGCAAGGTGACACGCAAGGTTGATGTATTGTGTTGTCCGCTGCTATTCGAAGCTCTCGGAGTCGGAAGCGTTACCTCTGTTTCCCCTGTTCCTCCCTGAGCGGAGTCTGTAGTTCTGGCTTTCAGTCGCTGTTACATGCATGTTGGCAGTTGCATGTGTTTTGGTTATCAGTTGTCTTTATTTGTTTTGTGTGGACGACGCCAGTTCAATATTCTAGCAGTTGTTACGCTGCCCATGTTCCGTAGTTATCTGCTGTTGGTGTTCGAGAGAGCAAACTGTGTTCTTCTCCAGAGTGGAGTAAGCCATTCTCTTGTGTCTGAGGAAACCCTGTGTGTTGACGAAGTGGGTTGACTTGGCTGTAGAGTGAAAGTACCACATGGTCGCATGGTCCACAAAATCTTAGAACTAGCTTAGGGTCTTCTGGCGTATGGTATATGTGAGCAGCATGAGAGTGAAGTAAAAGACTATTAGCTCAAACATTCAGTCTTTCAAGAGTAGGTGTTCCATCACGGAATAGGTACTGCAGTTCACTTACACACTGCAACAATGGACCAGCAGTGTCCAGCATACAATATAGTCATGTGAATATGTACCGTATGCATACTCACAGCTGCAAGGCCAGCGCCCCGTGGCTGCTTGACTTCTCACTCGATTTTAATATTCACAACAGTAAGACTCTGTGAGCAGTTATGCTTCCGTTGTAGTCACAAACGCCCCATGATCAATCACAAAACTAAACTTGGCAACCAGTCACAGCTTCCATGGTGCCCCAAGACCAGTCCGACCAGAGATGACTAAATCTGCAGGGAGTTTCATAATCTGTTCATTGCAGAGTACTATGATTCTAGAGGGTGGTAGCGTTCCTGCGGATGCGGAAAACTCGGCTGGAAGTGTCACGTCAAACCTGATTTTTTAAGACTTTTATTATTTTTTTACTATGAGCCTATTATACGCGATACAGGCTCAGAACACACTTTTCGTCTAGTTGGCATATCAGGGATATTGGGCGGAGCAGCTGGAGCAGCCCATATCCCCAATTATGACACGCGAGTAATAGTGAAATACGATTGGTGTATTGTGCTGGACTGACTGCGGTAATATAAAGCTAAAATCAAGTAGTCAGTTTCACTTTGCCCTTAGCATGGCCTTGTCATGAAGGTGCCACACACGTGGAAAGGCAACATGCCGGCTAATCTCCCTGAGAAGTTGAGTGGTTATCAGCAGGCGATGACGCTGTGTCGATGATAACCTGTCGATGCCCGACAGGAGCCTTGCGAGGAGAGTCATTGGGCTCGATGGGTAGGTAAAGCCAACTTCCACATGAAGTTTGCGAAAGGCCGACATGTAGACATGGACAGATCAGGGCTGAAAAGTTCTGAACAACTCGGCAGCAAAATAATACAAAGTAAAAAGTCATCACCTGGCAATGGATTGCAGGCATGCCCTTGACAGAACTGGAAGCAACGGGAATCGGCGGAAAAATATTTCCGGCTGGTGCCAGTGCTGGTAGCTGCAGCACGGAGTCCGTCAACTGAGACTTGGCAAGACTGGCTGATCTGGCTCAGCTGCTGTTTCCGGAGCCATTGATGTTTCAAACACCATCGGCGCAGGCCACATTTTTCGGCACCGACGATTTTTTCGCCCACCAACATTCGGAACAAATTTTTCTCACTGGAACACTCCGTAGAGCTGCCGGCCGCTGTTGTGCCAAGACCCATTGGCGTATGGTGTATACTCCAAATCTACATGTATGATGTCGGAGTTGATGATGGGTCAGTGCATGCTGACGTTTGTGCTCTTGGACAGTGCAACGCTGCATGAAGATCAGTTGTGGCTCCACAATCGCTGAGAACGCTATAGTGTGCGTCCATGGAATATTAAAACACAATACTCAATAGGCGCGGCGCAGCTAACGCCCACTTGGATGAATCGGACGACAGTGGTGGCGAGTGAGTTCTCCTTCCTCGGTGAACACTGCTGGTCACCCTGTTTGATGATCCACCAAACACCATCGGCGCAGGCCGCGTTTTTCGGAACCAGCGATTTGTTCGTCCACCAACAATTGAAATTAATGTTTCTCACTTGAACACTCTGTAGACCTGTCGCTGTCGTGTGTAAGCCGAGTATACTCCAGTAGTGTTTCTCCAAAAATAAAGTCAGCTGCCATTACAAGCATTACTACTATACTAGGCATTACCTGATTACTGAGACTCAGTGAGAGGCACTGGAGTACAGAGTCACTCTCACAACAGTCAGTCAGTGGCACAGGCACAGACTGCATGCCAATGATCCTGCGATCGTCGACAGCTACAGGCGCTAGGTACTAGATAGGCTTGGCCGTGCATGGCCTTTTTTTGTCTGTGTCGCTAGCGCTGTGACCCTGGTGACGGCCCGGACAGTCGGTAGACTGGTAGAGGTAGCGGTGCCCGGCTGTGGGATTTCTCGTTGAGTCATGTAGATCTACTAGTACTAGTACTACGACAAAACGTGAAGCCCATGCCATGGTCCCTTGGAGCTGGTCCGAGATAGTTTTCTGTCTAGTACTAGGGTTCCTGTTAGTCCGATGTAGCTGCTGCATGCAGTCAACCTCAGAGTTAGGAACTCGTTTCGTTGCACCCTATCATGGCCTAGCTCAGTAACATCTAGAAACAGAAACAGTTGTACAGATAGAAGTCCAGCGGCTGAGCCACTGTTTGAAACTTTGAAGGCGTGCTCTGTAGCTAACGTTCCTTGCGCAGACACCATCGCTCACCAATACTTCATTCAGCAATTCGTCCCACCGTCCGAGTCAGTTGAGTGGAAACTTGAGGTAGCGCACAATTCAGCTGATCACCGCGGCTTAGCGAAACTTTGAAAGCTGACTGATTTCGCCCCTCTACCAGCCTCAGTAGCACGGTGAGTTTCAGAGATGCTTCATGTCTCACTGCTAAGACAGTTACATGCATGCTGGTTTACTCTAGGAGAGTTTCTGGATTCATTCCAAACATATCCAGGGGGTTGGGGATTTGAGTGCCGACGCACTCAAATTTCCGATCTTGGTTCGAGAGACAGCATTGTACACTGTCCGTTCATCACACGTGCAACTCTGCAGAACGAACACTGACTGTTTAGCTGTCCACAATATTTCCAAATGTAGCGTATTTTCAGGAGTATAAGCCACACGTTGAACGCTCAAAATTCACCCAAAAATGGGAGTGCGGCTTGTACTCCGATGATCAAATTAACAGTGATAAAAAGGGTAGATATCTGTATTACAACAGGAGTTGCCCTCGCGCGTGCATTACTGCCTGCAGCCGAAGTTTGAGTTGCCGCCCCGGGATCAGGGGCCACATTCAAGGCGGCGGCAGCAGAAACTGACGGCGCAACGTCAGAGACAACAGAATCCGAGTGGGGAGGTATTGGAGTTCTGGGCGATTGAAGTGACGAACAGGATTTCGCCGCACACGCACATTACGTCCTGTATCCGAAGGTTGAGCTGCCACTCTGGCCGATGGCGTCTTTTGTCTGGTCGAGAAACGAGCCGGCATCGTGAGAATATAATAGGGAGGTTCTGCTCTACGTTTTGGGAACGCGACGCAAAGAATCACGCGAACTTTCTTCGCGTTCCCGTAACGTAAAGAAATGCTGTTCTGCTCTACGTTTCACCTAGAGAAGTCACGTGGAATGTGTACTGGGAATTTCCCCTTCCATATTTGGCAGTTTTCTGCATGCAGTTGATCGATACCCAGCAAATCCGTACGCATTTTCTCTGCGTGTGCCACAACGTAGAGAACCCCATCTCCGCGTAGAAATCTGGAGCCAAAACACGCGAAGCCGTAGACTCTAACCCAGACACCTGCTCTCTACGTGATTTCTCTACGCTTCACGTATAGCAGAACCTCCCTAATCCTCAAATAATCTCTGGCCGCTGAAGACACGTAGTCTGACGGGACTGAGCTGAGAGAGAACAAGGAAAGCGAATACTAAAGACGGCAGCCAATCGGCAGAACTAGGACTGACACTCTGAAGCAGGACGGAGGCAAACTCAAATCAGAAATCAGAATTTTCGAGTTCAGAATTTGAAAGCTGACTGCAAGCAAGGAAACTGGAAAGACAGCAAGCTCTGTTGTGCGCACAGGAAATCTGCGCATGCGCAGAGCGTGGGCATGTTGTCTATGATACACAGCAGTATGTAGAGAGAGCAAGATTGTGCACACACGTAAGGAGGGTTATGCAACCCGTTATAAAGGCCAACAGAAAAGTGTAGATTTTCAGTAAATTTTTCGGTAGCGATGATTTTTGTGCGATCAATCGTTGTAGGAAACGTCTTCTCGCTTTTCTGCAATTCTGGCGACCTAGCTAGAACCTGCTGCTAGTGTCCCTCTTCACTCGTTCTTTCTCTGAAAGGGGAAGGCAGCACTCGCAGAAGATTTTCCAAGAATGCAATGTCGGCTGGCGCTCGTACCATAAGAAGGGAGAAATCAAAGTCCGCTCTTGAATCATGCCTGAGTATTAGAAAATTATTTCAGAACACGCTTGTGTAGATTTCCTGCCAGTGCCACTGACATCTCGCGACCTTCAAATATTATAACTTGCTCGATCATCTCCCGCACTGACTAGCAAATTCGTCAGGTAACTGTGGATGGATCGATTCAGGGAGATCGAAGGTAAATACATCGAAGCACTTCAAACACGTTTCAAGACGCACTTCAAATTTTGTAATTGTGTCTTGAAAATTGTTTAGAACAATTCGTACTTCAATCACGCTGTTGCGAGAATTGTATCCTCTGCTTGGGAGTCTCGACTGTTTTATTGCTGCATGGCTTTCCTCAACACCGTTCACTGTACATGTATCGCGGAACGCAGATTGGATGGCATTGGAGGTGAATTTGATAATTTGTGACTGTGTCATCAACCAAGTGAGGACATCAAATATCAACAGGGACGCTCCGAAAATCACAAACGCTGCGAAATAGATATGAAATGGTCTTACACACTGGAGGGTATTCCACATTCATTGTGTCATATGTTTAGACTGTCGGAAAGTTTGTCGTGCCGTGCAACTTACACAGACTACTACAGTAATCGGATAATTGGCATGTGGCCCTACTGCAGTACTGGCACACACTCATGCCTATGCCGTTGAGTTTACCTATAATAATGTGCACGCACATGTGTGTATACATATACAATTTTATTACGTATGCAAAATTAGGCAATCTACATGTACATATATGTGTGTGCACTCACTCCTGTGACATAGAACGACAGTGCAGGCTATGTAAAGTCGCATCAATGTGTGTCACCCGGGTGTGTACATGCATGCGCGCTCGCGCGGGCGTTTTGTGTGCGCGCCTGGCATGGCATAACGCCGTTCAGTATGACTAGTGTTGAACTGTGGTAATTTGCCCCCACCCCCTCTTTTTTTCTGCTGGTGTTGGATATGCAACTAATGACATAAACTCGGTTGTTGAAAACGAGTGCCATGCCGCACCACAATGGATTGACAATAATATAATACAAGTAGCACTGTAAAAGCGCTGGTCATACTAAGTCTTATGTTGCAGCCATGGCAGTTGTGAGTAGCTTTCCAAGTCAAGCCTGCTGCAGAAAGTATTGCACTCTGACCAGCTGGAGTGGCCCAGGACTGCCGGTTGTGGAGAACAGGAGTTATGCTTGTATATACGCTTGTATTTACATGATGTACACAGTGTACTTCGAAGTAACGTTAGGTGTATTACTTGTGTGTTCTTCTGCCTGTGCGCGTGTACATGTGCTGGTCAGTGTGGAACCGCCATCCATATCAGATCATACAGCTGCTATCAGTCTCAACAGCTTGTATCTGGCAAATATGGTTTTAGTGACTCGATTTTGCTTACTGTGTTCAACAGAGTGGCATTGCACACAGCTACTTGATGTAATAGTAGCATCTTGGAAATTTTATATTTTTGATAGTTAGCTTCAGTAGAAACTTCTCCAGTGTGGCTCTTAGCTTCATTACCACGGAGTCTAAGCATTCAAGTAATGCACGAAGAATAGTGGCTAGATGTGAAGTGAAAAGCCATTGGACCGTACCCCGTGGAATACGCATTTAGTATAGAAGTATTTCTTGCTATGTTGGCAGCAAACACTGTATAATATAATAATTACATTACCAGTAGAAAGTGCCCAATGTGCATTGCTTCAGCACTATGTTTTGGACAAAGCAGTCAACAAATTCCACATCACTATCGGCTTCATGTTGGAGAAAGTTGTGAAAAACACTAGAGCATACATGTACACTCAATACACATGCTCAGCTACATGTATGGCATTTAGTATGTGGGCGACTTCAAAGTTCTATTTTGGTAGTTAGCTTCGGTGGAAACTGCTAAAACTTGATCCAAAGCTCTACTACTATGTTCTGAAGATGTTGCAATCAAGTAATGAAAGACACGTATCTGCCGCATTGGAGCCAGTTGTGAAAACCTTTAGACCATACACTCAATGCACATGCTCAGCTATGGCATTTAGTATGTGGGCGACTTCAAAGTTCTATTTTGGTAGTTAGCTTCGGTGGAAACTGCTAAAACTTGATCGAAAGCTCTACTACTATGTTCGGAAGATGTTGCAATCAATTATTGTAAGACACGTATCTGTCATATGGTGGAGTCAGGGGTTCTAAGGCGTTGGACAATGTCCCAGTGCAATGTGCTGATTCTGGAAATATGGCATCACTTGAAACTTCAAAGTTTTATTTCACGAGTTACCTTCGGTAGAACCTGCTCAAACTTGCTACACAGTACCATTATTAGGTTATGAAAGCATAACCATCGAATACAGGGCAAGTCCAGTGTCAAATACTTGTGGGCGGGGCTAATATGTGGGACGTGTGCGCTGAAATGGGATGATTCCGAAAAGAGAAAAAAGGTCACCTTCTCGCAGAATTCTACCCACTTCTACAGCTTATGCTGATATTTAGCAAGTATACTACTGTCCTGATGTTGGACATCAAGAAAAAGGGGGTAACTACCAGTGCTACGGCCAAAAAAGTGGTTTTCCGGTATTTTTGGCCTTAATTGGCAATTGTGAGTATGCTATGTTTGGCCCCTCCCCCGAGTGAAACCGGCCGGTAGAACTTGATAAAAATTTGTCTCCGTACACTAGATATCCAACGGAACAAAGTACAATCGTTTGTAGCCACGTTTCAAACAAAATAAAATTGGACCCGAGGGGTAGGAGCCACCTTAACTCCTACGTTAACCGAACATTGGTCGGTGTTTTCAAAATGGTCAAGTAAATTTCTGAGAGTGTGTAGATGTACAGTAGGTAGAAGTAGGCTAGTACCTGTCTGCAGTGGAGTGGTGTCAATACAATCATGATTGTAATGTTTTTTGACAGGGAGTAGTAATATAGTAGTATTTTACTACTCTCTGCTTTGTGCATACTGTACAAGTAGGCTAGTACCTGTCTGCAGTGGAGCGGTGTCAATACATGATTGTAATGTTTTGTGACAGGCAGTAGTAATATAGTAGTATTTTACTACTCTCTGCTTTGTGCATACTGTACAAGTAGGCTAGTACCTGTCTGCAGTGGAGCGGTGTCAATACATGATTGTAATGTTTTGTGACTGGGAGTAGTAATATAGTAGTATTTTACTACTCTCTGCTTTGTGCATACTGTACAAGTAGGCTAGTACCTGTCTGCAGTGGAGCGGTGTCAATACATGATTGTAATGTTTTGTGACAGGGAGTAGTAATATAGTAGTATTTTACTACTCTCTGCTTTGTGCATACTCTTTATCCACACAAGCAGCAACAAAACTGGATTCTCCACAGCACCACAAGATATGTGTTGAGGAACACATCAAGCAAAGTCGTTTGCATCGGCCGGGCAGATCACCACTGGCACTTGGCCCATATCTCCTAGTGTTGATGTCGCTGATTGCTGGTGATGGTTGAATATACACAAGAGGGGATATGTCTATGAACTAAATGAGCGTGTAGCTGTCGCACAACAGAGAGTAGTAATATAGTAGTATTTTACTACTCCATGCTTTGTGCTGTCACACAACCCTAAAGACTCATCATTGGATATCACAAGAAAAAGCCGTGCAGCATATCAATTTGTGACGCTGTGTTTTGTAGTTCTGGCTGTTTAGCGTTTGCGTTGGCGGTGGTGTAAAAGAAAAAAGAAGTTTTGTTCATGTTTTTCCAAGTGCACTCATACACTAGCAGAAGCAGAGAGATACATGGACAAGTTCAGGGTTCACAGTAGCATAGTAAAGCGTCGATTAGATGGGGGCGGCGCACGTGCTCCAAAATGCCAGCTTGACCAATCAGCAGTCAGCATTTCGTCGCAGTTTTGCTCGAACTCGTCGAAGTAGGGGGTGTTTGATGGAGTTAGCAGCACTTCAGCTAGGTTCTACGAGGCTGGGACTTGGCCCAGGCACAGAAGACAGGTGTTCCAAAAGATTTACCGAAACAAATTTTCATTACTCACACGGGTATGCCAGAGCGTATGCGTAAACTTCGTGAAATGTAGTACAGTATTGGAAAGGAGTATCCAAAAACGTAAATTTCTTTGCCAGGGTCTCCTGAAAGTTAGTTGTAAGCCATAGATTGTCCAAATCGGCCAAGGGGGAGATGCTCTGTACTGATTTTAGTAACCCCGAGTCCCAGCGGCGCGCAACCGCTTGTGCGAAAATGTGTGAAGATCAAACAACAAGAAAAACTCATGCATGCAGCAGAACAGCAATGCGTGCCGTCGAAGAGAAAATCATTGTGCACAGATTGTTCAGTGTTCTCTCCTCAGTTCGCCCGCGGCGTTGGTTGCTGTGCTTTCATTCTCGCTGGAGTTCTTGTGGCAGCGGATTTCGCCATCATGGAGGAACTGGTACCCTGGGAAACCTGGTCTTCAGTGGCCCTCGACTAACACCCGGTGGATTTGCTGGTCCCGTTCACCTCCATCAGCAGCTCCGTGTGGTATCATCATGTTCTCGGCTTTACCTGCCTGGCAAGCTCTGACTCGTTTGTTTGTCTTCTTACCTGTGGAACATCGCGATCGCTCATTGTAGAATCAGCTTTTGGTCGGACATGGCATGTTGTATTTACTGGGACTAGCACAGGTTGCGTTTCGCCTTCTCCTTCGGTGGACCAATTCTACAAGGCACAGTGAAAGGCAATTCTTTGCCGAGGACAAGCACAACTACTGTAACTGTTCAATGTTGCGGTGCAATTCCCAGTGCAAATAATAAAGCAAACTATTTCCACTGGAGTATGCACGATCGTAAAAGCACGAGATCGACACGAACGGAAACGAGAATGGTTTGACACTGCATGCTAAGAGAAGCGAGGAAAGGACAGGTCCTACCAAAACATCGGCTCTAAAACTACGAGAAAAGGCTACAAGTACAACTCAGGTTCTTTCTCTGTTCTGTTCTGTTCTGTTCTGTTCTGTTCTGTTCTGTTCTGTTTGGATGCGTGGGATGTACACGATCGGTACTCTCCCGGGGTCACGCGACTCACGTGCGCCAAACCCGCCCTCGCACGACGCTTTTGTCGATCCTGCATGCCTACTGTGAGCCCTGAAGTTGAAATGCAATTCACTTTTCTTTAGGAAAGTATGTGAGTCTGATCAACCAGTCAGGTCTCCTGCACTATCCAAGAAGCTATCCAAGAAGATGAAAAAAAAAAAGAGTGGAGAAATCTGATTTTGGGATCAAAGCCAAAGGGGAGCCAACTGTGTGGTAATTCCAGCAAAAGAAGCATCCAGGATCTGGCTCATTACTAGGAAGCTTACCATTGAAGAGTGATCTTGAATGTCAACCGTGGTGGTTGCTTCTGTTGTTTTGCCTTCATTGGCCGTACATATCATGGACTATGTGGAAATCTAGCGGCATCCTAGCAGTACTTGAAAGTACAGTCATCTACTACCATGGCATGGTGTGTGTATGAACACACAGAACACATCTACAATCATGTACTTTTGGGGAAATTTGTGCCCCCCCCCCCTCCCCTCCCCTCTCTTGATCATGATCCTGGCTACGCCCCTGAAATCCATATTACAGTGTGTCCAGTCAGCTGCTGTTTGAGCCAACACCAACAATACGTGGCGGGAGAATTTCTTCTCTTATGCGAGACCAAAAATAGGTTTCCGGGCGCTCCCGCACCAAAATCGAGCTGAAGTCATTTTTTAAACAGCTCATACACATGTACAGTACTGATCGTGTGAGTAGATCTGTGACAGGGAGTCACACAAACCCGGGCTTGTACGACTCCCTGGTGTACGACTCAGGGCCGTTGTTGACCGAAATACCAAAATATTCTCGACATCGAGTTCTGTATAAGCAAGAGTAAATAGCCCCCGGAGAGTGCAACTCAGATGGGATTCTTTACCAGCCAAGTCAAAACCAGCAAGTTCTTGTGTTTGTAGTACAGGCAGAGATCAGCTATAGGATTGGTGGTTATAAGAATATACCGGCTATAATGTTATCAGCTTCAGAATTCCAAATCTAAAGTATCTTTTCCACTCAAATTCAACGGTGGTTATAGGAGTAATCTCTGTATATGTATATCATGGTTTGTAAGTTATAGGAAAATAGGGACAGTCGTGAATCAGATACATGTACTGCTCTATTACTATGTCAGTGTGAGGAGAATTAGAGGGAGAATGTCACCTGTCCGCCATGTGTCTCTATCCGTACAAGAGAGCAGACTGAGTATGCACAACTGCACATCACATTGCTCAGCTTTTCTCATCTTTAATTCCAGGTACTGTTTTGTAGAATCTACTAACTTACAAGCTTGAGCAGGCCAATGGGAGTTATAAAATTTGGACTTTAATGTATGTGGATGTGTGTGTGTGTGTGTGGGGGGGGGGGGGGGGGGTAGGGCTTAGAATGTGCAGATCCTTTGTTTGAAAGACGTTCCTGCTCCATTTTTCTTGCTTTCTTCAGATTCTAATTTCAGTGCGACGGCCGGCCGTGTGTACTGCTGGTACTATGGTCTGACGCTAACTGTCAACATTGCTAGCAAAGAACTGACGTGCAGTGAATGAAGCCTGATTGTCAATTCTTGTAAGTTTCAGTCCTGGATCAACAGTTGCTGAACCACAGCACAAACACACAACACAGGCACGGTTAGCAAGCACACCATTCCACTGATCAGCAACTAGCGATTACCTTAGCCATCCTCTATGACAGTGAGTTTGTGGATCGTGTGGCATGCTTGCCAGCTAAGTTCATGAGTCAAACGGTTCGCTTGAGATCTAGACTGTAGATGTGTTCAGGCGGTAACTAGATGCTAGTTTAGACCAGAGACAGTTGTTGAAGGGGAAAGGATGTGTTGTACTGCAAGACCGGAGACAATTGGTTGGTATGGCAATGCAGAATTTTCCCTTAAAGGATTAGGTACTGAAGTATTTTTTACAGTGCTTTGCAAGATAAAAAAAGTTTGAACTCTTATCAGGCTGTGCAGGACTTGAAATAGATTCTTGTTGTTGTTGTTTTTTTTTTACGGATTCTCCAGAGGTAAATGGATACCTATCATGGGAGTCTCACCAAACCAATAAAAGAATGAAAATAAAATTCTACAGACTCAGTTCCTACCAGTGGCGTACCCAGGGGAAGGGTGCTTTGGGTGCTCAAGCACCCCCCTCACGTAGGCCAACGTTCATGATATACCCACAGGGGCATAGGAACAGGTCCGGGGGCAATGTTTCGCCAAAAAAGAAGAAGAAAAAAGGCAACAAGCTCGTTTTCAACCATACGGAGGGTCAAGTCCTACACAGTACAACCGGCCAGGAAAGGCTCAAACACATGACTCCTGATGTTCCTGAATGTCCACAAGAAACTGCTGGACGTCTAGTGCCTGAAGAGTGAATTTGAATGTGGAAGTGAGCATCAGCTCTCCCAGTTCGGACAGTTTTAAAACCTCAAGTCTTTCATGATACCACAGTATTTGTTCATATCAATTCTTTTACAAGTAAAATCGCCCTCTTCATTCAGTAGAGACAGAGTCGAGTGAGCTGTATTCCCGGTGCCAATAGGCGGTCTCACCACCCCTGTATGGCAACTTCCCCATGCCTAACCCCCAAGACAAAGTCTATACTAAAGTAGTCATACTGAGCAGAGTTAAAAATTTAAAAATTGCGACCTGTATGAGCTACAAATCCGCCGGACCATTGGAAATCTGCTTCCTACGCCCCTGGCCCATGCCACTAATAAAAGTATCATAACTTTGCCACCGTTAGTCTGATTTTTTGCCTTCCACTCGCTGTCACTAGTTGATCATAATTTAAAACCGTGTTACATATACTTAAATGTGCCAGGACGGAGGGCTATCCATATCGTCAGGGCCTCGACTTGTTCTATTCCGATTTTCCGGAAACACTCCGATCAGTTGTTCCGAAAAAGCGACCGAAACGATTGTTCACAAAAGTGTACTAATTTGTTGTTTCGGGCCCTTGGAATCCTAAAAATGTGACGGCTTCTGAAAGGGTCGCTGTCCCCTCGACTCCCTGCCATTGAACACCTCAGACACTGCTTCTGATTTCTGCTAACAGAAACGTGTCAGCCCTCTGCTACTATCGTGTTTGTGGGGGACAGTGCGGCTGGAATGTTTTGTATGGTTCGAAACCCTACGGGACTGGCCGTCGCCGCGATGGTTTGCGAATTTCGGCATCTTGCCCTGTTCCCGGGCCCGCAATCCTCGCATAGCTTGCCAGCTTCTGGGCAACAGCAGCTTTTTCCACACTTGGAATTGCCAGTGCACTTGCAACACTGGCTGTCAGAGACGCCAGTCGCGGGGTTTGCCCTTTGCGGGCATCGCTGTGGATAGAGCTGCCAAATCTAGTTATGCGAAGTTCGCGAAACTTGGGGAATTCACGAGTCAAGTTCGAATGCATAATTCGAAATACGAAAAGTGCGCCCGCTGGATAATTCGAACTCACTCTGCTTACAGAAAAGCTGTTCACAGTACAGTGGCTATGTCCTTCGAGCGCTTATTTCGAAGTGAAATGGAGTTGCTCTACTCGTAATTCGAAGTTCATTTTTTCTCCTTCTCTAGCCAAGAGTGACTCAAAAATCGATCCCCGGTCCGCTCCAGGATCCACAATAGCGTTGAAGAAACCCACCTTCTCTCGAAACTTGATTCAAGCCTGTGCAAGACAAAGTGCAAAGATTTGATTGAGGACGACTTCTTCCAGGTTTCTGGTTCCCTTCGCGGATCTCAGTGGCTTGGCGTGCCTAGCCAGCTCATGCGCAGCGATGTTTGGGACTGAGCAACAACTAGAAATCGTAAAAATAATTGTCTGCCTATGCTCTACTTCCGTTCAGACTTCTTCAGAACGATGCCGTTCTGCTCTCCGACGGGCTTTCATGATGCTGAGAAGTCAGCGCTGTTCTTTTCCGTTGAAATAGTTTCAGGACAGCTGCAGTGACTGACAAATTCTTCACTAAGAGCTTCGTAGAAGATGAGGATAAATGTCCAATGACCTTGTGTCGATCCAGTGTTTTGATAAAATGAACTAGTTCCTTTTACCTGGCCACCCATATTTCCTTGATGCAAATAAAATGTGCAAAAGTAGTCAGCATGCAATTATTTCGAGCATTTTGACATACATATCAGTGCATGGGACTGTATTTGGATAATTAGAAGTTCCGGATAATTAGAAGTTGCGGCCTTGCAATTTGAGGTTGGAATTAGAGGAAGACTACCTGTAGTACTTAAAAGAGCAGTAGTCAAATTGAAAATGTTTTCATGATATGATCTAGCAAAATTAGTGTTCTCTTGGATCTAGCTTGCAGAGGAAGTAAAGTTTGTCCTCCAAAGGCAGGGATATGTTTGGGATTGCTAAGTGGGTACTTCAAGGCCTCATGGTTGCTCCATCCTACAGAACAGGTCCTACACTTATCCCTCGACTTGGTACATCATGGTAAATAGCGCACTAAAAATCAAGATATCAACCATCCATGCATGACATGTCCATGAATGGTCCTTTATTGGGTTCTTTGGGAAAGGGTTGGAGCAGTCCCCTCATTGCGGATCCTGCATACGCCCCTGTCTACTACTATACACTGTGTGTAAGTTGATAACCTGTATCAGTATAGTAGAGTGTTAAGTAAAGACACATGTAAAGCCATTGCAGTGTAGTTAGTGACTAAGAATGAGCATAGGCTGCTCATCCATGATTCATGATACATTCTCTTCTGAATATTATCAGTACTTTAAAACCTGACTTCTATTCTCAAATTTCCTTCTTTCAGACACCACAACAAACGTGTGCACCTTACACACTGTACCGGCAGATGTAAAGGTTGCGACAGCGTAGCAAGGAAGGAACTGATCACTGCAGTGAATGAGGCATTGTCAACTCTTGTATGTTGGAGTGACCTGGATCACTAGCCAAGCTGAGTTTCTGGTTATCACATAATCCAGCCGATCAACGCCTAGCAGCTGCTTTCATCTCCATAGCGGTGAGTTGTATTGCAGAGCCATGACTTCCCGCTGCTATCTTCTGTATTCCTGGGAAAGTCTTCAATGAAAACTGGGCATACCCAGGGGCGTCACCCGTGATGGGCACGGGGGGCACGTGCACCCCCCTAAAAAATTCGACCTTGGTTTTTGCGAACTCCTGGTTATGGCGGAAAAGTGTAGTGCTGGCAGAATCTACTTATTGTTAGATCGACAGCATGAAATAAGGTGAATGAAGCCTGATTGTCAATTCTTGTAAGTTTCAGTCCTGGATCAACAGTTGCTGAACCACAGCACAAACACACAACACAGGCACGGTTATCAAGCACACCATTCCACTGATCACCAACTAGCAATTACCTTAGCCATCCTCTATGACAGCGAGTTTGTGAACCGTGTGGCATGCTTGACAGCTAAGTTCATGAGTCAAACAGTTTGCTTGAGATCGAGACTGTAGATGTGTTCAGGCGGTAACTAGATGCTAATTTAGACCAGAGACAGTTGTTGAAGGGGAAAATATGTGTTGTACTGCAAGACCGGAGACAGTTGTTGAAGGGGAAAGGATGTGTTGTACTGCAAGACCGGAGACAATTGGTTGGCATGGGAATGCAGAATTTTCCCTCAAAGGATTAGGCACTGAAGTATTTTTACAGTGCTATGCAAGATAAAAAGTTTGAACTCTTATCAAGCTGTGCAGGACTTGAAATAGATTCTACAGGCTCAGTTCCTACCAGTGGTGTACCCAGGGGGGGGGGGGGGGGGGGTGCTTTGGGTGCTTAAGCACCCCCTCAAAATGTTAGACATAGGCCAACGTTCATGATGTACCCACAGGGGCATATGAACAGGTCCGGTGGCCGCCGATGTTTCGCCAAAAAAAGAAGAAGAAAAGGCAACAAGCTCGTTTTCAACCATGCGGAGGGTCAAGTCCTACACAGTTCAACCGGCCAGGAAAGGCTTAAACACATAACTCATGATGTTCCTGAATGTCCACAAGAAACTGCTGGAGGTCTAGTGCCTGAAGAGTGAATTTGAATGTGGAAGTGAGCATCAGCTCTCCCAATTCAGACAGTTTTAAAACCTCAAGTCTTTCATGATACCACAGTATTTGTTCATATCAATCCTTTTACAAGTAAAATCACCCTCTTCATTCAGTAGAGACAGAGTCGAGTGAGCTGTATTCCCGGTGCCAATAGGCGGTCTCACCACCCCTGTATGTCAACTTCCCCATGCCTAACCCCCAAGACAAAGTCTATACTAAAGTAGTCATACTGAGCAGAGTTAAAAATTAAAAAATTCCGACCTGTAAAGAGCTAAAAATCCGCCGGACCATTGGAAATCTGCTTGCTACGCCCCTGGCCCATGCCACTAAAGATATCATAACTTTGCCACCGTTAGTCTGATTTTTTTGCCTTCGACTCGCTGTCACTAGTTGATCATAGTTAACCGTGTTACATGTACTTAAATGTGCCAGGACGGAGGGCTGTCCATATCGTCAGGGCCTCGACTGGTTCTATTCCGATTTTCTGGTAACACCCCGATCAGTTGTTCCGAAAAAGCGACCGAAACGATTGTTCACGAAAGTGTACTAATTTGTTGTTTCGGGCACTTGAAATCCTAAAAATGTTACGGCTTCTAAAAGGGTCGCTGTCCCTTCGACTCCCTGCCATTGAACACCTGCTTCTGATTTCTGCCAACAGAAAAGTGGTAGCCCTCTGCTACTATCCTGTTTGGGAAGCTACCACTGTCCATTACACTTGCTTCCTCTATTACCTGATTCTATTTCTCCATACCAGAAGCAAGAGTAAATAAGCTCATGGGAGCTTATTTACTCTTGCCAGAAGTTGTAATGGTAGTTTTACCTTCTTGCCCATTCAATAAGTTAAGTATATTGTTACTACACGTAGACTACCTCTAATTCGAATACGGTATAATTCAAACATTCCGGGAATTCGAATTTTTTCGTCGTACCCATCTTCTGCAAGTCACTTAAAGTCAATTTTTTTCATGAAAATAAATAAACACAAGCGCAACCTGAACAGTACAGGAAGAAAAAGAGCAAAAATGGCTGTGAACACAGTCGAGAGAGCAAAAATGGCTGTGAAAACAGTCTAATACGGAGCCTCGGGAGGGAGTTAAAAAATGCCATGGCTGTGAACACAGTCTAGTACCGATTTTAATGACTCTCAAAAGAACCTAACCGATGCTGCTCATGGTAACCGCAAATTGGGCCGAGTCGTTTGCATCTGAGGATACTCAGTGCCGATGGCCTCGCAGACTGGCAACAGCAGCATGGATGAGGGCTAAGCTTAGCTTGCATCGGATGTACAAGATTGTGGCAGAGTACGGCTCCTGCTTCTTGTCGGCTGAGCTGCTCGCCGCCTTCTGCATGAGTGGGAGGAGCTCAATGGCATACATGGGCATTGCCATCGGGTCTCCCTGGGTGGTGTCCTCCTCAGAAAGAAGACACTCCCCATCGACGAACAACCGTGCGGGATGCTGGTAGGTGTTGGTGACGGCACCCGCGATGGCCGGACAGAGGTGACGGATGTTGTGCAAGAACACACTGCGGTTCAGCCTGGAGTCAGCCAGGAGGACTGCTTCGGTCTCTTCCTCGTTCCACAGGTGCTGCATTGCGTGTATTGCTGCTTCCACTCCACATTCTTGGCCGCCACACAGCTGAAGCGACCCAACCGCCTGTTGGATCTGCCCTCCGATGATGGTGAGGATGGCTTTGCCTACTATCCTTCTGAGGACTTCACATATGCCAATTGGGCGCAGCCAGGACTTCTTATCCAGAGGCACCAAGTGGCATGCTGTGAATGGCTTGAGGGAGATTGGGTTGAAGATTCCGGTGGCGATGCGCTTAGCACAGGCGGCGATGCTATCACATAGCTGGTCCGAGGACGCTCCAAACGAGGTGCACAAACCTTTCGAGCTGGTAGAGTCCATGGCGGATGGGCCCGCTGCTCCATTTGTCCGTAGCACCGATTGCCGAATGATGTCTCTGTTCAGAGCTTCGAACAGCACCGGATGCGGCAGTTCGGGGCAGGGGCCGATGATGAGGGCATCTGCATGCATGGGTTCCGCCGGCAGTTGCTTCTCTTTCAGCGTTTGCCTCACGGTTTTACCATCAGTGGAGGAGTCCAGATTTAGCAGCCCACCCGAAGGTGTTGCTGTCAGGGACTGGAGATCTGCACCCAGTTCACCATTTGTGATGAGGGTAGCGAAACTTCGTGCATCATCTGGACTTTGGGCCCGTTTCCCGCCACGTTCCTTGGTTAGTTGGCGTTGGATGGTACGTGCCTCCCGGACAAGCTCATCGATGTTTCCCTCGTTCCACAGCTGCATTCGTCGGTTCAGACATTCCACATGCACCTTGCGTGTCAAGCAGTTGACCGGTTGTTGCAGTAGAAGACTGCCACACCATAAGTGCCTTCAAGGCTATGCCTTCTCCCGCTGCGTTTGTTCAGAACGTGTTGAGGTAGCGAGCGCTCAAGTCCACCACTGACCTGCCATGTGCACCCGATGGGATGGAGAACAGGTTAGGCCGGAAGTGTACGATTTCCTCGTACGCTGCAGATATGATCTGCTATGTGTCCTCGGGGCTCAGCTCACCGAGTCTGAGTCGTTGGTCAGCTGGCGGGATTGGGGGTGTTGCAGCCCCCTGCCCACTAGCTGTGCCATGCGAATTTGTGGATTCCGGCTCGCTGTTGCTATTGAGCTGCGAGGAGCTCAGGCTCGCCAAGAGGGCGACCTCTTGTGCCGTTGGTTGTCGGTCTTGCAGTGGAGCATTGGCATACGCCCGTGTCTACTACTATACACTGTGTGTAAGTTGATAACCTGTATCAGTATAGTAGAGTGTTAAGTGAAGACACATGTAAAGCCATTACAGTGTAGTTAGTGACTAAGAATGAGCATAGGCTGCTCATCCATGATTCATGATACATTCTCTTCTGAATATTATCAGTACTTTAAAACCTGCCTTCTATTCTCAAATTTCCTTCTTTCAGACACCACAACAAACGTGTGCACCTTACACACTGTACCGGCAGATGTAAAGGTTGCGACAGCGTAGCAAGGAAGGAACTGATCACTGCAGTGAATGAGGCATTGTCAACTCTTATATGTTGGAGTGACCTGGATCACTAGCCAAGCTGAGTTTCTGGTAATCACATAATCCAGCTGTTCAACGCCTAGCAGCTGCTTTCATCTCCCGATGATAGCGGTGAGTTGTATTGCAGAGCCATGACTACCATTGCTAGCTTCTGTATTCCTGGGAACTTGTGCCGGATAGTGTTGAGTCTGCTGCCAACGGGCTCGGCTGCTTGAAGGTGTAATGTTGTACCTACCACCTTTGTTCGTTTCAGGGTTCATACACTTTCTATTTGAAGTATACATACCTGTTAACCATGGACTGCTTCTGGCTAGATTAACTCTTGTGTAATCAATGGTGCTAGTGAAGCTTATATCAGATCCACTCTGATTTAGCCAGCCACACTAGTAGCAAGTATTACCTTCACTGGGGGCAAGGGTAACTGCAGTTGGATCCCGGGACGGATACCCTGATGCCGTCAATCCTTTTCTGCACCTTGTACCCACCCACTTACTGAGGTGTGGTGAGCCCATAAGTGGGATCATTTTCAAGTTCACCCAGAGTTTTGGGGATTTCAGGGGGTGTCGGCCGTTGGGCGGTTCAATAGCCAATTGAGTCATCTTTCCAAGATTCCTTTTGAGTCTCTCTCTCTCTCCCCTCTCCCGGGAAGACCCACGTGACCAGTTTTGGCAGTGAGCAACAAGTACAAGTGTGTGTGTGTGTCCCATATGGTGCAGTGGTATGTGCAGTCGATTCCAATCGAGAGGTTGCCGGTTCAATTTCCGACGATTATGGTCGCACACGTCTTTCTTCTCTTTCTCATTCTCCTAGCTCTTCTTTCATCCTCCTGGGTGGTTACCAACAGCCAGTGTATGCCGGAGTATGTGGTGTGACGTGTGTGTGTAAAAAATAATAATAATGAAAAATAGGGATTCGCTGGCCACTTAACCCTCACACCACAGGAAAGATGAGCCAGTGGGGTGTCGCAAGCTTATATTGAACGTGAGCACGACATGATTATTGTGATCATGATGACGTATAACATAGTTCGCGTGAAATGATCGGACTGGGCCGTCTAAGGCCGCCCATCTGAAATCCTGTATGATAGGAACAAATAACGCCGTCTATCGGCTTTGAAAGAGCGTTTGAAAGATGACCCATGGGGTCATGTAACAATCATAAAGGCTGGGTGTACCAGTACATTGCTATGGCAACTGCATGACCACTAAGTACTCGGTAGTACCCACAACTAGATTTTAAAAATGTATTGTCTGCGGCAGCCGATGGATGTGCACCATGCGGATTTCGTGCCCATCGGCCGAGCCCGTGTCTCCCCTCCGTCCGCTAGGTGTGGGAGGGTGGGAAACGAAATTGCGTGGCGAGCTCTCACAGCAAAACAGACAACTGGCAAAAAATACACCAGCCAGCAGTAGATGAGCCGTCTACGGATGCATCCGCCAGGCGAAGGGTGGCTCGTGCGGGATGTGGTACGCGAGTGCTACTCGAATGCGGAACTCCGCAAGAGAGCGTGCTTGCTCAAGTCGGCTGCGGCGGCACGGCGGAGTGCGTAAGGTCACCTAAAGTCATCTAGCAGGAATATTCCCGTGCGGGGGCACGGCCCGTGGCGTGCTAGTTAACTACGGTTTGCGCAACGCAAACCAACATTTCAATCAGTTGTGTGGTGGATACCAGGCTAAACGTTTGTGGCGGTCAATTATAGTGCGTTTCAAAAGTATAGACCTCTAGACTTTTTCGAATAATTCAAATTTGGTTTGAGGTTTTTGAGAAATTTCTTCGGAATATTGCTCAGGCAGCTCACGCAATATTTCTCATGTAAATTTCTAAGCGATTGGATAACAGACGCCCAATTTCGAAAATTTTATGCACAAAGTGAACACAGATTTTATGTGGTAGAGATGCTGGCCAAACGGTTTTTTGAAACCAGAGGTCTGGACTTTTGAAACGCACTATAGTGGCGGTCATTTCATTTCATTAGTCTTGCAAGCTGTTGAATGGTGTAATCCCAGCACAAGTTGCTTTGTATAACAATGTTACATAGCTGTTCGCTATCGTCACTTCCGCGATGGGCATGTCTGAGGTGAGGTGTGTGTGTGTGTGTGTGTGTGTGTGTGTGTGTGTGTGTGTGTGTGTGTGTGTGTGTGTGTGTGTGTGTGTGTGTGTGTGTGTGTGTGTGTGCCAGCTAGTTCGGTTGGTGGGTACACTTATGCCTGATTGTGTTGGGTCTGTTGCCAACGGGCTCGGCTGCTTGAAGGTGTAATGTTGTACCTGCCACCTTTGTTGGTTCCAGGGTTCATATACTTTCTATTTGAAGTATACATACCTGTTAACTATGGACTGATTCTGGCTAGATTAACTCTTGTGTAATCATGGTGCTAGTGACGCTTATAATATATGAGATCCACTCTGATTTAGCCACCTACACTAGTAGCAAGTATTACCTTCATGGGGCAGGGGTAACTGCAGTTGGATCCCGGGACAGATACCCTGATGCCGTGGCGTCAATCCATTTTTCTGCACCTTGTCCTCACCCACTTACTGAGGTGTGGTGAGCCCAAAAGTGGGATCATTTTCAAGTCCACCCAGAGTTTTGGGGATTTCAGGGGGTGTCGGCCGTTGGGCGGTTCAATAGCCAATTGAGTCATCTTTCCAAGATTCCTTTTGAGTCTCTCTCTCTCTCCCCTCTCCCGGAGAGACCCACGTGATCAGTTTTGGCAGTGAGCAACAACTGCAAGTACAAGTGTGTGTGTGTGTGTGTGTGTGTGTGTGTGTGTGTGTGTGTGTGTGTGTGTGTGTGTGTGTGTGTGTGTCCCATATGGTGCAGTGGTATGTGCAGCGATTTCCAATCGATAGGTTGCGGGTTCAATTCCCGACGATTATGGTCACACACGTCTTTCTTCTCTTTCTCAGACTCTTCCTGACTTTTCTTTCATTCTCCTGGGTGGTTACCAACAGCCAGTGTATGCCGGAGTATGTCGTGTGGTGTGTGTGTAGAAAAAGAAAAAAAGAAAAAAAGAAAAAAAATGGAAAAATGAAAAATAGGGATTCACTGGCCAGAAAAAGTCACTTCAAACAGCTGTGTGGTGGATACCAGGCTAAAAATAGTGGCGGTCAATTCATCAGCCTTGCAAGCTGTTGAATGGTGTAATCCCAGCACAAGTTGCTATGTCTAAAACATAGCTGTTCGCTATCATCGCTCCCGCGATGGGCATGTCTGAGGTCTGAGGTCTGAGGTGTGTGTGTGTGTGTGTGTGTGCGCGCGCGCGCATACGTGTGTGTGTGTGTGTGATTTCCAATCGAGAGGTTGCGGGTTCGATTCCCGACGATTATGGTCGCACACGTCTTTCTTCTCTTTCTCAGACTCCTCCTGACTTTTCTTTCATTCTCCTGGGTGGTTACCAACAGCCAGTGCATGCCGGAGTATGTGGTGTGATGTGTGTGCAGAAAAATATGAAAAAAGACCAAACGTAGGGAGTCACTGGCCAGAAAAAGCCACTTCATAGCTGTTTGGTGTAGACCAGGCTGAATAGTGGCGGTCAATTCTTCAGCCTTGCAAGCTGTTGAATGGTGCAATTCCAGCACAAGTTGCTATGGGTTCTGCTGTAGCATTGCCATCATCGCCTTCTGCGATGGGCGTCAAAAGCTCAAAGGTCAAAGGATAGTGTGTGTGTGTGTGTGTGTGTGTGTGTGTGTGTGTGTTTGTATGTGTGTCTGTGTCTGTGTCTGTGTGTATGTCTGTGTGTATGCAGAAAACTACACAGACCATGACTGCAGTGAAGAGTGTATGAAGCGTGCTACAATAACCAGTTTATCATCGTCCTGAAAGTACTTCAAAATGTCTAACAGTAAGTCAGACCAGCAGTCCACCATAATTGAATGTGCAGTATCTTAGCAACAAGCCTTTGGTTACATGTGATTACAAGAGCAAACAAGAAACAAAACTCCTATAGACAACAGACTGGCTAAAGAACGCAATTGCCTTGTAGAGAACCAAACCCATTATGGAATGTTCGTTGCTTACGACCTTTGAGCCGCTGTTTTCCTGCAGACTTGACTTGTCATTTGACTGATTGTGACTGCCATCCCGCAGAGCCGTTCGTATACAAGAAATCCATCAAATGGTTCACTATGCAAACCTGCAAGAAAACACTTTCTCTCTGCTTAAAGTACAGTTTTACGGGGAGGTAGCTCCACATCAGTGGAGCTTGACTGTGCTAAGGAAGGGCGGGGGGGGGGGGGGGTGCAGGAGGCTACATGATGTTGATGTGTCCAAACATGACCTAGTTGTCATGGTGATTGGTTGTCCAGGATACTGTCTCAAAATTACTAATGATTATCTGTCAAAGCTGTTTCGATTAGTTAGACATTCCTGTATATTTGTTTTGTGTCTTTTCGTATTCTTTAGATGAACCATTTGGTGATCCCAAGTTCATTGCTACTATCCTACCCTGGATCTGTGAAATTGATACAACGAGGTTTCGACATGCTGTGCAGGGCAAATGCGTGTTCATAAGTATAACGGAAATTGAGACATTGCTGCGTCTGGAGAAGTACGAAGGAAAGGAAGCGCATAATTCTCACATCATCAGTCTTATTCGTCCTGGAGGCGCATTTGCTTATAAACTCCTCTGCAATGCAATCCATGACTTGGGTCCATTGTACAATGAAAAGTACCAAGAAATGCTTCTCCTGTTGCCCGTTGACCAGCGACCAACGGCCAAGACATCCTCTTCCGAGACAGGTAATTGATATGTGTAGAATGGGGAGGGTTTCAGGGTTGTGGATGTATCATTAACAGTCTGAACATGCCCAATTTGAACATTGCCATCAACCAAACTTCTGCTGTCAGGGAAATTTTAGTTTTGTACCTTACCAGCAGAATACAACTCATTACACCAAAGTGTCGTCTAGCTAAAAGTGAACTATACCCCTCTTGCGACCGCGATACACAACAGAAGGCCAGATGTTTAGTTGGAGAGAATACTTTGTTCTTTCTCTCAGAAGACTGGACAACTGACGTATGGCAACTGACAACTGACAAGTGAATAATATCCAGGAAAGTGGTGCACTCATCAGGGCGAAAGTGGTGCGCTCATCAGCACAAAAGGTGCACGGGTCAGCGATACAATGCTGTCCCAATGGGGACCAGTGCGAGAAGTGTGTACAGAGCGGGTGACTATAACGCCTAGTTCACATTCGACGGGGCACGACGGGGCGTGACGTAAGGATCAACGAGAAGCGACGGGACAGTCTGACGGCGTCCAATGTGTACACCAGGAACGGGAACGCAACCGTACTGCCGTACAGATCAGGAAGCGACGGGAAGAGTTGGATCGATCCAACTTTTCATACCGTAGACGGGCGTAGACGGGGATGCAAGTGTACAAAACAGCTGCATTTTGAGTGTAAACAGGAGACGGCGTTGTGCGCCGACTACTCCCGATTCGTACTTGGGAAATTTTTAGCATTTCGAACACTGTGCTTCCCATGCTAACTCGCAGAATGGCTAACACGACTTGAGTTGAATTTGAGCAAGATACGGTCTGGTGTCACTTATGGTATTTAGGGATAGTTCAGGAGCGTGACAGACGAACTGTTTTATCATTCCCTGGAGCTATAATTTGAATGGCACACCTTTCGATGCTACTTTTTTTGGTGTTCATGAAAAACTGGTATTGTGAACTTGATTCCGCTTCATTCACGGAGAAATAATTGAAAAGAAGTACCGAAAAACAAGAAAATAGGTCCAAAGGTCACCCTGTCATGGACCGAGCCTTATGACTGGCGTCGTTCGCTGTTGAACGACGCAACGACTGCAGCATGTAGTGCCGTACGAATCGTACAAGATTTTACAGCTCACCCCAGCCTTCCCGACAGGCCTTACGTCCCGTACCGTCAGCGTTCCGTCGAATGTGAACTAGGCGTTATGCATGTGAGTACACACCTAGTACCTAGTAAAAGCAAAA